>NW_005353460.1:2257323-2315910 GCF_000412655.1 Myotis brandtii
CTTCAAGTTTCCTCCCTTCTTGATGAGTGTGGGTTCAAGCTGTGTCTTCCCCTTTGAATTCTTCCCCCCTCTCCTCCTTTCTTTCTTGAGGACTCCAACTGGGGCGTTCTGAGGAGAGTAAACAGCAGAGAAGAGGGTGGGGGAACACATTCTACCAGGATGCCAGCTGTGGCTGTTGGAGGCCCCTCAAGCCCACTGAGTGGTGGTTGCACTTGGGCTGAAGTTCCAAAATTGTACTCATGTTGTTCTTAATATATCTGACTAGGCCGGTCTCCTTTCTGAAGCTTCATCATTTTCCTTTGTTTGGTGGCAAAGCCTTCAGAAACAGCAAAGCCGAAGAGGTTGAAAGAATAGAAATGTTTGTTTTCCATTTTATTTGGATTCAGTTGACATCTATTATTGGATAACAAGGACATGAAAGGCAGTGAGAACAGAAAGCAGCCTCTGGCTTTTAGGGAGCTTCCAGTCTAGGAAGCCAAACAGATTCCTAGAACACAAAGCTGTGTGCTCAAATAGAGACCCAGCGTGCTTTGAGAAACCAGAGGAGGCTTTTAAAAAGCACTGTCATCACTTCAGCTATTAACCTCCTTCACTTGAAGGTAGGTGACTCCCGTCATAGTGAAAGTCTAGCTTGTAGTCTAGACTCCGTGGCCAGCCCAGGGTATGACATCTACTAGGTGCTGAGTAAATGTTTGTTGAATGAATGAATGAATGACGGCAAGCACATGGGTTATGTGCATCTGTCCAAATGGAAGGAAAAAGAGCAGTGTGGGGGTGCCTCCAGCCTGTGGAAACTCAACCCACCAAGCTGGTTTACTCTGGATGTTGCCTTTACACTTAACTAGTCTTCCGCCGTCTTTGTAAGCCCCCCTTTTTACAATGTGTGACACACCTGGTGGAGCTCTAGTTGGCTGATGATGGGAGCCTTGCTCACTTCAGAGGTGGGTAATCACTTAGATATTGACTTGGAAACCACCTACTCTGTGGTGGAGAGTTTGCAAAGCCTTCTTTTCTTTTCCTTTGTTGGTGTTTTCTTCTGTCTTCTGTAGAAGGAAGTAGGGCCTACGAATCCCATCATGTCATTGCAGTAAGTCGAGCCATATTTAGCTCAGTATTTCACCAGGTTTAAAATAAACCCTGAAGACATGCAGGTTTTGGGTGGTGCCTACCCCTGGAGAGACTCTGCAAAAGTGGGAAGGGAGATGCGTCAGCCCGAATTGCCAGGTCCTCCCGAGCTGCCCCCTGCAGGCTTGCAGGGTGTTGTTGAGGTGCTGGAACTCCAGGAAGACCCAAGCAGCAGGAGCAGGGTCTTTATTGTGCACATCCAGTTGGCCCTTCATTGACTCCCTGTCTTCTTCCTGGGGCAGGTGGGCGATGCCCCTGTTAAAAGGCTGGAGCGCCTCAAATTAGATCTTGCTGTGGACCACAGTGCAGTAAATACCTTCCGACTCACTGAAACTGCTGGGGCACTATTTCTTCTGGCTGATCTAGTCCTCGAGCTTGGAAAAGAGGATCTGGGTGCTGGAACATTGGGTTGCTCGGTCTCTTCCCACCATGAGCAGTTTGGGCTGCCTTACTTTCAGTTTTCTGTCTGTCTTAGTGAGCTGGATGGCACTCTGGCAATCTAATCTGTTAGGCTTTGGAAGGGAAGGAAGCAGAGCAAATATTATGGTTTGACAGCCTATGGGGAGAGAAGAATCCTAGCCCTGCCCAATATAAGCCCATCATTAAGCCTGGGAATTGGACAGGGAGGGGAGATAGGGCAGCGGAGCGGTGGCAGGGATGGGGTCCTTCCTTCCCGTGCTGAGGGGGCCTGTGCTTAGTGTAGGGGGACTTGGAATTGACCTTTATTCCAAATCTTGTGCTACTCTGTTCTCCCCTCCTCTGGCCCCTGCTGCTTGTTAAGCACAGCCAATCTTTCGGGCTTTATAACTTATCTTCTTTCTGAAAGCCCCTTCTCTGCCCTGACCTCCAGCAATTAAAGTGACTTGCAGAGGACTAGAGACTGGATTGGGCTCTCTCACCCCGGAGGTCCCAGCTCTGCTGGTGCAGGAGCTCCTGACACTGACACTGGGCAAAAGGCTTTCAGCTTTGGGCCTGTGATGTGCTTTTCTGCCCATAGAGGTCGGCCAGCTGAGATAAAGAGGGTGGGAAGCCAAGTCTGCTTGTCCATTAGCTCCTGGGAAACACTGCAGTTAAAGTGCAAAGGCTAGTACTTGCTGTGCTGTCAGCTAGGACTCATATTTGGCCATCCACTTGCAAAGTGGCTCTCTGCTATTGTGATCCTCCCTTGGGCGGAGCAGGAGGCAGCTCCAGCACCCCTTCCCTGGAACCCCATAGGCTCTGCTGGGTTCTGTTAACTTTCAGGGAAAGCTGGCCAAGATAGAGTCTTTGGATCTCTTGGATTTTTTTTCTAACCTCTTGGAGAATTTTATTTATTTATTTTTTTAAAATATATTTTATTGATTTTTTATTTTTTACAGAGAGGAAGGGAGAGGGATAGAGAGTTAGAAACATCGATCAGCTGCCTCCTGCACACTCCCCATTGGGGATGTGCCCGCAACCAAGGTACATGCCCTTGGCCGGAATCGAACCTGGGACCCTTGAGTCCGCAGGCTGACGCTCTATCCACTGAGCCAAACCGGTTAGGGCTTCTTGGAGAATTTTAGAGAGGTAAAATATGGTTCTTGAGTAGAGGCCAGAGGAAAGAAAATTTATGCCTTTCTTTGTGAGGGATAACAGTGTCATGGCCTTTCCGTTGATATTTGCCTATTGATGTTTGAGTGGTAGAGGTGGCCCTGCAGCCCTGGCCCTGCATTGGCCAGCTTTGCGGAAGTCATGGTAATCATGTACTACTTGTTAGGCACTCCTCGCATACAGACATCTTAACAACAACTGTTGCCCAGTGCTTACTCTGTACCAGACGTCCTGGTAAGCACTTTTCACACATTATTTATTTCATTTAATTCCCCACAAGCAACCTTTGAAGTAGGCACAGTGATGCTCTCCATTTTGCAAATGAGGAAATAGGTCCAGAAAGTTCATCAGAGTCTGACTCTAAAACGCAGCCTCTTTCACTTCGCTCTACCACATCAATGGGTAACTGAAATCAGCACACCCTTTTTCACGGCCACCTTCTTGCAAGAGTTTCATCAAACCCACTCATGCTGATCAGTCACCTGCACATCCTCCTTGTCACACCCAGCCCCTCCCTAAATTCAAGATTGTGAGCACATACGTGACTTTAGACAGATGCACTGACACTTTCCTCTGGCACTTTCCAAAGGCTAGTCGAGAGGAGAAACAACCATGTTTTCTTTTTTTCCTTTTCCTACTGCCCACATTGTAGTGGCTCATACTGTCAAGCTTTAAATGAAGATTGTAACTCTGGGACTCCTGTGTGGTTCTTGCTGGGAAGCCCTACCCTGAAACTGAATTCATTGAGTCTTCTAAGTGGGGGACTTGGACCGTTCTGCAGGTTGGAGATCTCTGTTTTTACAGGCTATTTATTTAAAAAAATGTATATTTTTATTGATTTCAGAGAGGAAAGGAGAGGGAAAAAGAGATAGAAATATCAATGATGAGAGAGAATCATTGATCGGCTGCCTCCTGCACGCCCCCTAGCTGGCAACCTGGCATGTACTCTTGATCAGAATCATACCCGGGACCCTCAGTTCGTAGGCCAATGCTCTACCCCAGGGGTCCTCAAACTACGGCCCGCGGGCCACATGCAAATACAAATATTGTATTTGTTCCCGTTTTGTTTTTTTACTTCAAAATAAGATATGTGCAGTGTGCATAGGAATTTGTTCATAGTTTTTTTTAAAACTATAGTCCGGCCCTCCAACGGTCTGAGGGACAGTGAACTGGCCCCCTGTTTAAAAAGTTTGAGGACCCCTGCTCTACCCACTGAGCAACTGGCTATGGCTTTACAGGCTATTTAGAAAACCGGCGTGGCAGCTCGCCTACGTGGTGACCTCTCTGGTGGAGGTGCTCTCTGGAGCCTTGAGCCATGGCAGGCCTTTGTTTCCTACTGGCTCCAGCAACCACATTTTCTCTGAACGTAGATGAGGTTGCTGTAAGAGAGGTCGTGAGTGTTTAAAATAGTTTGTTGTTTTTAGCATCGTTATTGCAGTGGTATCAGTGACTCCTGCCATTTCCCCCGCGTTTTTTCCCTTAAAAGTTTCTTGAGTGTCTCTTGCCCTCCATTCAAAGTTCTTGGGTC
The DNA here is from genome assembly GCF_000412655.1 of Myotis brandtii. Taxonomy (NCBI): domain Eukaryota; kingdom Metazoa; phylum Chordata; class Mammalia; order Chiroptera; family Vespertilionidae; genus Myotis; species Myotis brandtii. The sequence continues at coordinate 2,261,549 of NW_005353460.1, forward strand.
GAGTGGGGATTGGGCTGCTGTCTGTATCGAGGAGCTTCTTTTCTTAACTTCCCCATTCCTGTAGATGTTTGCATTCCTCACCCCGAACTTCCGTTGGGAACATGTTCCCAGTACATTCCCTTCTCTCTCACATTACTCTCCTGCCATAGACTGTTTGGAGTTCGCTCTGATGACATTTTCAAAATGCAGCGAGATTGTAACCGTAGGAGATAGATGCTCCCACACTTCCTAAGTTATTATCTTTTGGCCCATTCTCAGGGATGTGTTCTGAAATAGCTAAGCCTGTGTTTTGCTGTTGTTCTGTGGTTTTTACGGGGCCCTGGGCATTGTTGAGGTTCCACAATACACGCCCATGGGTGCTGCAGTGGAACAGAGGTGAGCACTCTGCTCACATGGCCCCGCATATCCCAGCTGAGTGCCCGCTCTTAACCTCCACACCCCAGTTCCTGTCTGCTGCATTACAGTCCTCGCTGAGACCTCTGATGTCATTTCCCGATAAACTTTCTCCTGTAGAAATTTAGCAATTTCCTGTTGGTATCCCTGTTGCTGACCGACGCTGGAGCTCCCACCCTCTTTCTCCCACCATCAGCGGGCAATACGACAGGGGATGTACTTATTGCATGCCCCACTGCGTGGCAAACCCGCCTTCCTGACTGTTTTCTGGACTAAAATTGCTGAAACTCCCTGTCCTGTCAACACCGAGTAACATGAAAGAAAAAATCTCCAAATTTAAAAAACAAATAAATTAAAAAAATTTTTTTGAACTTTTTTTAAAACTGGAGGTTAGATTATATCATAATGGGGCAATGCCATTTAAGACTTTATCTCTGTTATGCCTTTCTCATATTTTTATACACCTCAGCAGTGTCAGCATGGTCAGGCAGAGCACTCTCCCTCACTTTATTCTTTCCCTTATCTCCAAACTGCATTACTGATCTTAAAAATCAAGGTGTACAATACAGCAAACTATTGCTTGCATGACTTAGTAGTGCTATACTTTTCTTTAAAAAAAATTGTTCATCCATCTCTTTATCTAGCCATTTATTTAAAAAATGTCAGCCCTCTCTCCCACGTCTGAAGAAGGAAAATTCCCCTGGGGGGTCCTAGTTAGGTTCCCTTTTCTTTCGAGTGAGTGCTGGGCTTGCGTGGCTCAGGTCCTGTAGCAATAGAGGTATAGAGGCATTGACTTGGGCATGAATATTGGCAGCTCCAAGGACTGAGGCTCCTCTTAGGAAGACCGGAGAGTAAGGAATCAAACCTGCAGGGAAAGAATGAGCCTCTCTAAGAGGATGTTGAAATAGGAAGTAAGACACGCAGCTAGAATGGAGGGTGCCAAAGCTCTCTGAGTGGCTACCTGGCTCTTGAGAAGTTGTGATGGGTGGGATATTGCTTTTAAAAGTCCCAAGAGAGCTATAATGTAGGCAAGGTTTTACTTGTTTATGGACTCTGGAGAATGGAGAAATTTGTTCTCAGCTTCAAAACATCTATGCTGGGAATGAGGGTTTGTGTGGAGTTAAATAGTCTTCCTTCCTACTAAATAAAATAACACACATCCCTGTAGAAAATTTGGGAAATACGGAAAATACATAAAAGTAAGTAAAATTCACCAATAAACCATAGATACTAACTGCTGACATCTTGGTGTCTGCATGTCAGTCTTTTTCTATCCAAATATAGAAATACAAAAATAATATTTAGAGGGTTGAGATCATATTATAAATCACATGATATCTTCAAAAATCTTATCAGGATATGGCTCTCCCTAATTCATTAGAAATGACTTAAAAACATAGTTTTTAAATGATTGTGTAACATTTCCTTATGTGAATGTCTCATAATTTATTTAATTTTTCCTTAATCATTGGAGACATTCAGAGCATTTCCAACTTTTTGTTATTACAAAATCTATTGCAGTTGCTATCTTTTTATTTTAATCTTTATTTGCATCTTTGTTCATTTCGTTGGATAGAATCCTAGAAGTAGATTTACTGGGTCAGAGCTGTGAACATTTTTAGCTCTCTGGTTATATATTGCCAAACTGCTTCCCAGAAAGGTGCCTACTCCTGTCCCCGGTGTATAAGAATCTTAGGGGAATTTTTCAAGTAGATAACGTTTGTTTCAAGCAGCAGTCTTCTCCTTACTCTTTCACTCCCTCTATTGTCTCTCTCTTCCATCTGGGTATGTTCTATTTCTTAGGGTCTTGGTCCCAGATATCGCTTACATATTATGAGCCTGATAAAGATGCCAGTTGCCTCAGTTCCTAGGGGACAATTTTATTCTTGGCTTGAATCTCCTCCAGTGATGGAACGGAGGCATTGAAATGGGCAATTGAGGGGATATTTTGGACAAAGAAACCTCCCAATGCCCCTGATCTCACTGTAAGGTAGGCAGCCGTTGACTCTCTTTTTCTTCATGAGCTTTGTCGGCTCAACTAGCACATGTTGGCCAGGAATCTTGGTTTAATTGACATTTAACCCATTTTCTGCTGCTGATCAATGGGTAACTTCATGCAGATTCACTTTGTTTTCCTCCAAAGTTTCATTGTCACTATAAATTAAATATTTAATATATTTTCATTTGGAGTACTTACCTAGGAACTTATATACTGAAAACATCTGGATCATATAAAACTTTACTTCTTTTCTAATTTACTTTTCTTTAAAATACATTATTTAGTTACCTGCATTGTGCGAGGCCATGTTTTGGTTTGGTTTGGGGTATGTGTGTGAGAGAGAGACAGAGACAGAGACAGAAAGAGATTGATTGGTATTGATTGCAGGCACACATCCATTTGATTCACATTTCACAAAGTCCACGAAGGGAGATGAAGCAGGAAATAGGTCTCAAGAATTGTAAAAAAATCATAAGCTATGAATTAGTCATATTATTGCTTGGAATTTATGTTGTTTCGTTGTAAAAGGAGAAAAAAAGCATGAAAATACGAATTTCAGCATCATTTATTGAATGTAATCTAACTGTAATATTGAATGTAATCTAGCTGAGAAATTGAATGTAATCTAACTGTCTAATCACAGAGAAATGGTTAAGTAAATTATAGTAAACACAGTCCAGTAATATCATGCAACCATTAAAAACAACGGTTACAAAGACTATGTAGCAACATGGAACATGTTTATGATACAATTTAAATTTTTAAAAAGGCCGATTATGCAGACAGTGGCATGAAAAAGCATGCAGAAGTGAAAATGGCTGGCTAGAGTGATCTTTTTGAAATGACGACATTGTTGTATTGTGGTCTTTGCACTAAGCACGGAAAGCACTAGGGAGGTTTGGCATGCTTTGGAAGGATAGGGAGGGTGCTGAGTGGGGTGGACCAAGGTCCCTTCCTGCACAGATGTCTGTTCTCTTTGTCTTCCATGTATTGTGAAGGCTAAGAAGCTACTTGCTGGGTGGTTTCATTGTGGTGTCAGAGCGAAGGTGAAGAGGCGAGGCTGAGAGAGGGGTATCTGGTGCTTTAAGCCAGCGAGAACACTCTGCATCTTGCCCCAGGAGATGGGGAGAAAGTCACTGTCAGCATCTGGGGCCTAGGGCATGCTGGGGCTGGGGCAACTCCTGGGTCCCCCTACCCAATGTCACCCTCTACCCAATATTTTTACATCAGGGAAATGAAGTTAAAAATGACATTTAAGATAACAAGTGATTCTAGAGAGTCAGAAAACAGGCTTAAACTACATAACTGGAGGAATGTTGTGAGTTAGGAAGGACATGTCAAAGCTTTGTCTTGGTCTTGGTAGGGGAATTTTGGGGTGACAGTATGTGTGTGTGTGCATAGAACTAGTTGCTAGCTCTTTCCTTTCTCCCTTCTCTGCCCAGTTGTTTGGGCTGAACCTGGGGTGGCAGAGTTGATTGTATGAGAGGGGCCCCTCTGGGAGAAAGAGGAGGAAGATGATGGTGACAGCTCTGAGGCAGGGAGGGGGCAGCAGGCTCTCTGTACCCAATCTTAGCAGCTGTTGTGACAAGGACTGTACGAGTGGGGTCTGAGTGAGCTGGCAGAGGGTTGGGGTAGGACCTCAGGTTTGTGTTCTGTGCCCGGCTTTGAGGATGTCACTTCTGTGTGGGTCGGCTGGTTACAGCCACGTGTCCCTGTGATGCTGGTTCTCCTGCCGCTGATCCTTCCCCCACCTCCCACACTCTTGGTGTGCTCTGTGACTCAGCGGCTTCTCAGGACATCTGAGCAGTTTCTTTTTTTTTCTGGGGCGAGAACCACAGTCAGGAGATGTTGTAACCAGAACGCTTCCTTTCATTACCTTTCCTTTTGGTACATGCAGGTCTTCTCCCTTCCAGGGCTCCATGCCGATGGAAAACCCCCTGCACCACAGCGGGCTGTTGGAGGATTGTGGAAAGAGTGCCTTCTCTGGCCGCTGACTTGAGAAAAAGACGGGCACTGGGTAATCCTGGTAGCTGAAAAGGGAGCATTTGAAAGCCGGCATGAAGCTGGGTGCTGTGCAGGAAGTTAGGCCCACGCAGTCGGCTTTGTTATCCCGTAGCATTTTTATGCTTTCTCTTAGAAATGTCCCCCGAGCGGCAAGTCCTGAAACCCCTGGAAACCCTGTCTGTGGCTGCATCAAGGGGATTTGCCTAGTTTTCGTGAGGGATGGGTGTGCTCCCTCATTCTGACCAGACACTCTCAGTGGGAGCTGGCCCGGCCTTTCTGCAGGGGACTCCTGTTTTTCCCTATTCCTAGGGGGCAAGCTGCATCCTCTCTCAGGGACATGCTCCCTCCCCACCCGTTGCCAGGCCTCTCGCTGTCCCATCTTTGACCCAGTGTCCGCAAGAAGACTTCAAGTTCCTCCCATGGCGTTTGTGCCTGACTCTTGGCTTGTCTCCGTGTCTCTCCCTTTCCTGTGCTCGCACTTGCTCAGCTGTGGAACGGGAGCTGGGAGGAAGCTTTGCTCGGGAAGGCATGGAGAAGCAGGGCCGCTGGTTGCAGGTACCTGTGCCAGACATGATGCTCCTTAATGCAGGGCTGTTTCTCCCCTCCACCCCACCCTGCCATTGCCCCACACTTCTTCCTTCTCCGCTGCCATCTTTCTAATCCTCCTCTTTCCACTTCTCATTCTTTCTCACCTCCTCTTTTATTTCTCTGTTTACATCTTTTGCCCTGTTTCCCTGCCTGCTTTATTCTTTTGTCCCCCATCAGTACCCAGCAAGTAGCCGTGGGATCTCCTTTCTGACTGAGTCGTCTGTCCCCATTGGGGTTCTGGCCCGTCCTTACCTAGAATCAAGGGATTCACTGTTCATTGGTATCCTTGTGTGTGGGGGGCACTTTTTTCCTTGGGGCAGCCTTTCGACACTGCCAGGCCCCTTGTGGGGGTGGAGGAGAACAGACTGCCCTACCAGTCACCACCCTTAGAATTCTCTGCTCTCCTAGGAATGTGTCTTCTTGCTGGTGGGACCTGCTCCCTGAGCCTGGAAGACTATAGGTGTGGCGTCTGGGTAGCTTGCTTGCTGATCAATGTTGTAGAGCAGGGCATGGCCTTAGGTGGGCCTTCTTACGACTTTGCTTAGTTGTAGACTAAAAACCATGGTGGCCTTGGGTGTGAGTGGATTTTGCTTGTTGCAGCCAAGCAGGACCAGGGGTGAACGGTGTCTGTCCTTGAAAGTCTAAATGGTGTTTTCTAATCCTTGTGGGACCCTGTGCATCAGGTTGGGTGTAACTGCTTGTGGGAAGTTGCTCACATTCCTTTGGGAGGAGAACAGAGCTCCTGGCCTTTCCGATGGCTCTTCAGAGAGTCGGCAGGAAATCACAAGGAGAGGGGAGGCTGGCTTGAGGGTGCGGCACGTCCCACGACACAGAGACCCTCTTCTGGAGTCAGTGACAGTGTTCAGGGTTGGGCTCTCTTCCGATCCCTCCTTCTTTCAGTTACAAGTGGCCCCCGGGTCACAGCACAGTGAAGTGAGTGAAGTGTGTGGCCCTGCCACGACGTCACGGGAACCTCAGGTTAATTCTTTGGTATCTTCACGGATCCGGAGGGGCTGGTTTATGATTGAATTCCTGGCAAAGTTTTATCCAGGCATTTGAACGGGAGCTTAAGTCCTTTCTGAAGTAGTTTCTTTATGTATAAAACTGGGTTATAACCTACTTTCCAAGGCTTTTGTGAAGAGTAATAATAACACCTAGTGTTTATGAAGAACTTAATACACACCAAGCACTTAATTTTCACCAAAATTGACATATGAGATGCAGGTACTGTTATTATCCCCATTTTATAGATGCAGAAACTGGGGTGCACAAAGATTACATAGTTTGTGGTCACACGGTAAGTGGCCAGAACTGGAATCGGAACCCCGGCCTTTGACCCAAAGTCTAGGCGTGTATCCTCTATGCATGTAAAGTTGCCTAACACTCTGCTCGCTACATAAGAGAGCCGCAGGGAAGTTAGGTGATACATGTCACTGGGTTTTGATGACTCCTTACGAATGGAATTGGTAAAAGGTTTCCCGGGGCTGGTTGGGGAAAACATTTGGTGCCCCGGGGAAAGAGGCTGATGCAAGAAATTGCCAGTCCAGCTTCTCGCAGAGGTGAGTCAGGCCAGAGTGAGGTTCCCGCAGGCCCCGAGGCAGGGCCCACTTTACCCTCCTTCTCAACCACCACCTCCCTCCCTCCTGCCATGCAGGGTGATGTGAGCAGAGCCCAGGAATGCCTTATGTGGATCGGCAGAACCGAATCTGTGGGTTTCTGGACATCGAGGAGAATGAGAACAGTGGCAAGTTTCTGCGGAGGTACTTCATTCTGGACACCCAGGCCAACTACCTTCTCTGGTACATGGACAACCCCCAGGTGAGAGGCCACGGGGGAAGGAGAAGGGTGGCTGGCTGCCTGTCACTGCCTGGGAGGAATGCACATGGGGTTAGCCTCAGGGCTTCGTCTCTCATGGGCAGCACTGACCTGCAGGTCAATAAGGAGGGGAACCCCCCCCTCCCACCCCCACACACACACACACGCATACAGGAAATCATCCCCGATTTTAGCTTGAGAAGAAACACATCTCTCCTGACCCAGGGGATCTGGTGTCTTTTCTCACACTCAGGAATGTAATACTGACAAAGTCAGGCAGCGGCCAGCCAGGCTGGACCCAGGCTCTGAAGCCTGGGTTGCTCCCTCTCACCTCTCTGGTTAGGGCTGTGGCCTTGTGGCCCCTCCTGCTCTTCCAGTCTGGGGCCCCTCCCCGGCAGGGAATGTGACCTGGTTCCCCGAGCTGGACAAAAGTTGGACTCCTCTGGTCTCCTGCATCGAGTCAGGAGTCCCAGTACTGGGTTGGAGGCGACCCTGGGAGTCACCTTGTTTTGCCTCCTCGCACTATAGATGAAAAAAGCTGAGTCTCAGACATTGGAATCAGCAGGGGCCTCCTAAGTTTTATTGCCTTGCCTGGGAGTCCCGGAGTCGTCCCTGGTCTGGGAAGAAGTTGCTCTTGCCCTGATGTGGGACCTCAAGTCTTTTTTTTCTGGGGCTGGGAGTGCTTTGGGTCTTTCCTTGGCACCACCCTAGAGCAGTTTGGTGCAGTGAGGCTCCGAAGACTGGCGTGGCCCTTAAACAGCAACTTCATCTGGCCATGTTGGAGTGGGGAGGGGTGTGGGCCTGAGATTTGGCTCCGGTTCAGAGACTTGGGAAGAGGAAAGTCTGAGTGTTGGGGCATGGATTCGGTCTTGGAGATGTGAAGTAGGGAAAGAGTCCTGTGAGTCTCTAGGTCATTATCCGGGGACTGGCCCTCTAGAGTCCTTGGGCATTTGTCCTCTGAATTTGATGGCTGAGAGAAAACACTATGGATAACAGCAAACATACCCAGAGATCAGCTGCCGTGACTCACCCTCCCCAGGAAAGACTTGACCCTCAATAGAACTGTCCCCCCTGTCTCACCCCCCATTCCTGCTCAACCTTCTGTTGGTTACTCTTATTTAAAGTGCGGAGCATGCAGAATAAAACTTACATGCGGACGCTTACGTCCTTGACTGAGCCTGGAATGCTTGCCTCTTGCGATGTTTTGTTTTTGGGTGTGCCTTCAGGCTCTGCTGTATCATTTTCCCTGCTTTTGCTCTGCAGAGGTGCCCACAGCTGAGTCAACAGATCTTGAAAGAAGTAACATCTTAGGTGCCACTTCCCCACCATTGGAGGAACTCGAAATCGAGTCCTGTGGCCGGTAGATGTGATTTCTGGCATGCCGGGGTTGAGACCCAGTGACTTATGGTCTCCGAGTCTGATCATTCCTTTTCCCTTTTTCTTCCACTGCATACCTTCTCCCATGTACCTGCCATGTTAGCTCAGGTAACTTCAATGTATTTCTGTCCTCATTCAGCTGCTTAGTGCTATGCTTCCTACTAGGATCATTCTTAATGCAAATTCTGCCTGGCTGTTGCAGCTACCTCCCCTGAGAGTTGGACCCTCCTTCATACTCTGGGCCACAGACGGAGTCTTTTATTTATTTATTTTTAAAAGGTATATTTTTATTGATTTCAGAGAGGAAGGGAGAGATAGAAACATCAACAAGGAGAATCATTGATCTGCCTCCTGCACGCCCCCTACCGGAGATCTTGCCCGCAACCCAGGCATGTGCCCTTGCCCGGAATCGAACGTGGGACCCTTCAGTCCACAGGCCAAAGCTCTATCCACTGAGCCATACAGGCTAGGGCTCACAGACTGAGTCTTGCTGTCAGTGACATGTTACCCAAGACCACAGTGTCACCATTTCCAATCTCAAATGTTGCCAGTTGTCAGGGTTTCTCTTGCTCTTTCCTGCCTTCTGGTTTGACTGTCCCTTGGTTCCAGAACCTGCAGTAACCTTGGATGCTGGGCCTTGGGCTGCTTTCCTGGGGTGTCTGGGGTCAGCCTCTGTGCAGGTCGCACCCTCCTGTGCTTCCCTGCCAACGGAGCTCTCAGGATGCTCTTTGTGCTAGAGCCTTCTTTGAGCTTGAGTTACCCCTGTTGGAGATTCTTTACATTTTCCCTGGAGGCAGAAATTTCAGCTGGCTTGGCACATGCCTAAAAAAGGAGAGTCTAGCTGTGACACAGCAATATTTCAGAACATTTTACTTCTTTAGTTGTTGGCTTAGCTCTTTGTTGTGTTAATGGCCAAACAGCCATTCTAGACTTGAGAGTGGATATTTTTGTAAGTTGTAGAATAGTGTTAGTGAATAGTTACTACTGTGTGCCAAGCACTGTTCTAAAGACTTCATTGGTCTTCATTTCATTCTGACAAGAGTCTAATTGGTAGGTATTATTGTCCTCATTCTTAAGGTGAGGTGGGTGAGGCAGAGAGGGGAAGAGCTTTGCCCATGGTTACATAATAAGAAAGAGGCAGGGCCAGGATTCTAACCCTGGCAGTCTGACTCCAGTTCCCCTGCTTTCAGGGCTGATAGTGAGACAGTCATCTTACTCTTGCCTGGGAGGAAGGAAAGCTTTCAAAAGTAGTCTCTGATTAAGAGATAGAAGCCAGAAGACTCTCGGGGCTGGGAGCTCCTAGTTGACAGGGGGCTCATCTGGCTTAGCTTTTGATCCACAGTGTCCAGCATTTGATGAATGTGTGCTCACTGAATGAATGGATGAATGAACTAAAGAGGCCCAGGTAAAGAGGTGGTCAGAGGGAGGCCTTTATGAAATGCAGAGTGCCCCACACCACTCTCCTGGGGTTGGGACATGGCCTACACCCAGTGGAAGTTCTGTAGAGTGTTGGGAGTCAGGAGAAGGGGGACTAGAGCTGGTCCCGAGAGCAAACTGGAGGGTTTTGTTCTGTCCCCGTGAAGAGAGACATTGGGAACTCCCTTCGGACATCTTACTTATATAGGGAAAAGGAGACACCTGATATAATATCTTAATTATTTAATAGACATTAATAAGTGGGGGGTTTTCCGAACCCAGGTCTCTGATCTTTGCCTGTTTAAGCCATGTGATGTTTATGGAGCCGGTTTTTACTGCCACTGTTACTATTGTTATTACTCACTGAAGGTTGTACTTACTGAGTCTTATTGAGTGGTTACATGCGTTGCATGTATCATGTCATCAAGTCCTCACAAGAATCCTGGGACTCAGGGACGATTGACATTGTGACAGTATTCTGCAGGGTGCAGAGAAGTCTGGTGACTTTGCTGAAGGTTGCACAGGTGGTAGGTGCAAAGCTGGAGTTGGAGCCAGGCCTGTCTGACTTGACTGTCTGCACTCTTCATCCTTGTTTGCTTCCTTCCTCCTGCTGATGTTTGTGCTCAGCCTGGGCAAGGTCCTGTAGACGAGATATTTGCCACAGAGAAGCTTCAGGTTCAGTTGGGGAGATGAAGACAATATACATAAAACTAAAGTGTGGAAAAGCCGAGTCCATTTTTACAATAGGACTAGAGGCCCAGTGCATGAAATTCGTGTACAGGTAGGGCCCCTAGGCCTGGCCAGCGATCAGGGCCAATCGGGGCCTTCTGGCTGCTGGCTGGGGTCTTCCTTCCCCGACTCCCAGCTGCCTGCCAGGACCTTCCTTCGTTCCATGCTGCCCCTGGTGGTCAGCACAGGTCATAGTGAGCAATCGAACTTACGGTCTCCCGGTCGAACTCCCGAGGGAACACTCTGCTTGTTAGCCTTTTATATATGTAGATAGCATATCATGAAGTTGAAGTGCCCAGATGCCAGTATTTTGGCTGAAGGAGAAGGGGGTTGCAATGTTCTCTGCTGCCCATCTGGGAAAGAGGAGGACCTGGAGGTGGAGTCTTAGACGGATGGTTTTCAGCTTGGGAGGTAAGAGATCAAGGATCGAATCCTGGCTCAGCCACTAAGCTATTTTGTACTTATGCAAGTCATTTATCCTCCCTGGGCCAGGGCACTCGAGATGGTCCTTAACATGGCTTTTGGCCCTTTATGTCCTGAAGGGCTGAGAATAGGGTAACATCCTCGAGTTCAGCAACACCATTTAGCACGTAGTTGCTACACGTGCCCTGCGTGCCAGACACCATCAAATGCCGAGGCTTCAGCAGTGAACAGGACAGAGAGTTCGCCTTCATGGAGCTTACACTGTAGCTGGGGAGCCAGATGACTAAATGAAAATGCAGCAGGGAGAGCTGCCGGGCATCCCTGTATGGAAGGGTAGCACTAACTCCAAATCTGAAAGTGATTGCTACAAGTGATTCACATTCGTAGAGCACTTTACGGGTTTTGGGGTGTTTGCACTTACAATTTGGTTGTTATGCACCCTGGAGCGAGTGGAAGAGGAGGGTGTTCTCAGTTGTATGGGGCAGAGGCAGCACCAAGGAGGGAGGGTGAGCCCGCCTGGTTTGAGGGTGTTTAAGGTCCGGTTCCCCAGACGAGGATTTGTGGCAGGTTCTTTATTAAGGAGAGAGACTGAGACTGTCAAGTGTGCTGGGAGCAGGACAGGGAAGGGGAGGAAGCCAGACGAAGGCGTGAGCTCAGGAGAAGTCCGCAGAGGGTAGGGAGGCCTTAGCCTAGTGCTGCAGGAGGGCTGAGAGTGAGGCCTAAGGGTTGTCCCAAGAGGGCTGAGCTTCCGTATGCCCTGCTGGACGGTCACTGGTTCTGGCTCTACAAATGTGTGCGGACGGCTCCCATGGCCCAACGGCAGCCTTCCAAAGTAGAGCTGCAGGTGCTGGCCATTGTAAGCACAGCAAAACATGGAAACAGGAGGCCAGCGACAGTGTCTGCTCCGGGGAGGAATCATGCATGTTAGGGGGCAGCCTGTGTGGTCCAGGTACACCCTTGCACGCTGGCCAGAATTTAGTTTTGACGTAGTAAGGTAAGGAATCAAGTTTTTTTTAATACAGGCACTGATGACACCAAACTGATCTAGGATGAAACCCATTAGCTAAAAAGGACCCCTATAAATGGCAAGTTTCAATATTATTGATTATGGCCACTGATTTGGCTAATGCATTTAAAAATCAATATGCTGACAATTTCAAGCACGCAAATGATTCTTGAATAGAAACAAACATTAGCTGGATTTTCCTTAAAGAATTTCTATGATATGATGGCAACAGCACTTGTATTTTAATTTAATGTTGGTCCCTATCATGCCAGAGGGGATGACATCCCTTAATAAGGCTTCTCTCCTTTATTACCATGACCTACAGAGTAACTAAGCATGTTTTAGTTGCACAGCAACGCTTATGTTCCGCTGTCTAATGTCTGCTTGGCCAAGTAATTGCAAGACTAAATTATACAGCCCTGAACAAAGGAGAAACAGGAGCACGAAAACAGTATTGCACTAGATTGTTGTTCTTGTCAAATTTACTCTGTAAAATGCCTTTTCTCTCTTTGACCAAAAAATGCTCAGATGCTTTTACTTTTCAAAGGCCATGATGTGAATTTTGGAACAAAATACCTGTAATATCCAAAAAGATTGCATCTCTGCGTTTCTCCTGGTATCTGTGGGGCCTCAATAAAACACTTTATTTATTTTATTTTATTTTATAAAGCTGAAAGCAATTCTTTTCATTGAAAGGGGCAAAGAGCTTTAGCTGTGTTGACAAAAAGGTGAATATTTGGCTGCATTCTGGTAGAAAGCATATGGAGGAGCGGTAGGAAATTATATTAATACGTAATGTATAATGGACAATAGTTTTTGTCTTAAAGGCTAGGCAAAAATAGTGTGTGTGCATTTTTAAAATTGCACAAGGTTTTCTGTATCAGAAAACTTCTTGAGCAAAATTTGGCTGAAATCCAACAACATTGAAAAGATTTTTGTCTAATATGCTTCACCCTGTCAAAATGCCAAGAACCAGTGAGGTAACTTTCTTTAAAAACTGGCCACTCGATGCACATGGCACATAATCTGAAATGTGGCAACGCTGACACAGTATGTATAATGGACAATATTTTTGTCTTAAAAGGCTAGGCAAAAATAGTGTGTGTGCATTTTTAAAATTGCACAAGGTTTTCTGTATCAGAAAACTTCTTGAGCAAAATTTGGCTGAAATCCAACAACATTGAAAAGATTTTTGTCTAATATGCTTCACCTTGTCAAAATGCCAAGAACCAGTGAGGTAACTTTCTTTAAAAACTGGCCACTCGATGCACATGGCACATAATCTGAAATGTGGCAACGCTGACACAGTGACAGCCAGCTTCCTTCCTCCCACTCCTGTTCCCCACGTACATATCCCTCTGGCCAGAGGCAGTATTACCACTTTCATGTGTGTCTGTCCACAGATATTATCTGCATATGCAAGCATTGTGCTAATTCTCAGATCTTCAACAATTGTGTGGGCAATGTGTTTTTACTTCATGGATTTTGTGTAATTGGTATATTAGCTACCTATGTGACATGTGATTTCAAGGGTTAAGTAGAATTTCTGGCATGCTTTTTGTCTATTATTTTGTTAGAGTGAGAATGCAGAATTCCTTTGGGGAAAAAACAATCTCAAAAGAAGATTTCAAGCGACAGATCTGTACTTTGGCTAAAATGCAAATTAAAATAAATAAATGCAAATCTGCTCAGGGTGAATTATTATTAAATTAACATTTTAGGAATTAAAACTATGTGTGGACTTTTTGAGAGTTAACATAAAAGGTTGTAAGTGTAATTTTGTTTTATGTGTTGTCTATGGTAATCTTATTTTTAAAACAATTCTTGTCATTAAAATTTTTTTTTTTTACTTTTAGAGAGGAAGGGAGAGGGAGAGGGAGAGAGACATCGATGTGAGCATGAAAACAGCAAACACATTAACTGGCTGCTTTTTACTCACTCCCTATAGGGGATCCAGCTCATAACCTGAGCATGTGCCCTGATCAGGAATCAAACCAGCAACCTTTTGGTGCATGGGACGATGTCCAACCAACTGAGCCCCACTGGCCAGGGCAAAATAATTCTGTCTTTATAACAAGGTGTACTTTGTCTAAAGTAAAAAGAAGTACAAACTAAATTAAAAAGTAGTATAAACTAAAAAGCACTTTTGAGCAATCATGTTAATAGTTAGCACTACTTAATATTAGAGTCCAAGCAGCTAAAGAGATAGAAGCTATGAAAGTTAGCAGAGGTTTTAATAATGCAAAACATCGGTGATGACTATTCTAAGTTTTCTTAAAATTCATCTTGGTTATTTGTTACATTTTGCTTTAGATTTTAACCTTGTGCATATGTTTTTACTATATCTCTTTATACATCTATTTTAAAATACTTTATGTATCTATTTATATACAAGAATGCCATGTCTTTAAATCACTGTCACCAGGGTTGGAAGAGGAAATAAAAGAGCTAGGAATACAGAGGCCAAGAGACTTGCACATCATGAAGTCCATCCTGGCTGAAGCCGGTACTGGGTGCATGTCAACAAGAAAGAGACGTCCAGATGATAGAATGGGAGCATTACACCAGCACAACAGTGTATGATAAAGAACTGACTTTTCTTGAAGAGAAATACTAAATACATCTTTTGGACTGGAGAATGGAGAGAGTAGCCATGGACATTTCACCTTTCTTCCAGTTAGTATCAGGAAATGGAGCTACAGGGTAGAGGGGAGATGTGTTTGATACCAGAGTGGCAGGTGAAGTCACTACCCGGGTCACTTAATGCCTGGGGACAGCTTGGTGAGTTTCCTTAGGTGAGGACTGTGGAGTGTGGGGCAGAGGGAATTGTGCTCTCCCCTCCATTCCCATCATGCTGCTCTTCTTAGGCAAGTCATTTTCTGAGAGTCAGTGTCTGGCCTCATCTTTTGGTGGTTTGAGTTGTGGTTTCAGCCCATGGGCAGTCATGCTGGCTCATGCCTCAGCTGTGGGGTTTCCACATGTATTCTCTTCCCCCTTTTCTTACTAGTTGACCGGCAAGCTAGTTTTGACTGCCTGCTGTGTTCCTTGCTGTCTGCTAGGAGCCCTGGAGAGATAGAAGAGAAGGTACCAAAAGAGGGCACAGGCAACTCTCCTTCCCCCTCTCCACATTCTGAATTCCTGGTCTTTTGGAGTTTGGCACCTAAGAGCCAGTTTGACTAGTTCCTGCCCTGCCCAGCTTGGGCAACTCTACAGAGCCTCTTTTGGTGTAACCTGGCTGGTCCTGCTCCTGTATTTACCTTTCATTGATAACCAACTCTTAGATAATGAGCAGGTCCTTGTACATTTGAAGGATTGTCTCATGGGAGGTGGCATGGTAGAAAGGAAAGTGCATGGGATTTGAGAATCAGGAAGGGTTGGGTTCCATCACTGGCCTGACTACTCAGGACCTCTGTCCCCTTGGGCAAGTTGCTTCACCTGCTCAATCCTTAGTTTCCTCATCTGTAAAATGGGATTGTTGGGATTAAGTGACAACGTGTAAAAGTACCTAGCAGCAGGTCTGGTGCATAATATACTCTAAATATATGTCCGTCTCTTTCTTCCTTTCTCAAGCTGTGCTTTGTCAAAGCAGCAGATTGGTGCTGGGAGCAATGAGCTCTGTCTTCTCTCTACTCCTTGAGGAAGTGTCTCGTGGTGAATGATGAGGCATCAACAGAACCTTCTAGTGCTGACATTCTGTGAATTTATGAATCTTTAGTTAGGTCTTCTGGTCATTTCTGTGCTTCTTGTTACTTTCACTAGAAGAAGGGACAATTCTTCAACAAGAAATAATGTTGCATCTAGAAAAAAGGCTTACCATGGGAGATATGTCATGGGAGGTGTGGGCACTTCAGCTCCTTGCTCAGTGATGGAAAAGAAACAACCCTGTGCTTTCCACTCATGGAGAGCGGGAGTTCCTTTGAGGTCCTTGGTGACAGAACATTTGAGCAAAAAGCAAGATGACAGCAGTGCCTTCATAAAGCCATCATTTAACAGGAACCTGCCTTGTGCCCTCCATTGTCCCAGAAAATTTAGAAGTGCCAGAGGTGTACAGGTTGCTCCTGACACAGTTGCTGCCAGCTGTGCATACAGCTGGAATCCCTTCTCCCTTCCTGCTCACTGCCCTGCCCTGCTCTTCCATGTCCCTGTTTACTGCTGCAGCAGCAGCCAGAGCCACTCTGTGGGCTGTGGCTGGGCGTGGCCCTTTCTCTCACCTACTGCTGTGTCTCCAGTGCAGAGCCAGCAGGACCAACTGTTGTCTGCACCAGTGGTCCTCGGGCCTGGTGGCACAGAGGAATCCCCGGGACATTTAAAAACATACAAGTGGCCAGGCCCTACCTCAGACCAGTAAAAACCCTGGGAATGAAGCTTGAATGTTAGTTTGTTTAAAAATCTCCCCAAGTGACTCACATAGCAGCCTTCCCTCCAGCCTCGGTCCCCACTCCTCATCTGCTCAGGTGCTCTCATCTTAGATGCTTCCTGCCCCTCTTCCTGGCCCATTCCTCGCCTCCTCTTCCCAAGTCCTTGACCTCTTTTTAGTTGGGACTCAGCCCTTCATGTCTCCCTTTACTCAATTCCTGTCCCACAAGAGACCTGCTCCAGGTCATGGGAACTGCAAAGACACGTGACACCCAAGTTCTAAACATGAGCAAATCTTCCCAAAGAAATGTTTGCCCATGGCGGTAGAGGCAGCTTTGCCTTCCAGTCCTCCATGAGGGCAGCGGGCGTTTGTGGACTGGTTTGGGAACTAAACCACCATACAGATAGTTTTCTTTTTAAAAATCGATGAGTCAGCTGTGTAGAGGAATAAGATTGTACTTATGTCCTCATTGTGCTTGAAATTTAGTAAGAAGAGACAAACTCACAGAAAAATACTCTCCAGTACAAAATTCAGGACTAGATTTTGTCACGTAGACTAGCTGTTCTCAAACTTGGGCCTATTAAGGGACCACTTGGGAGCATTGAAAAAATGTACATGTTCTGCCCACATTCTGCTTGATTCTGATTCAGTGTTTTTCGGGTGAGGCTGGAGCCTGGGCCTTTATTTTTTTAAAATATATTTTATTGATTTTTTACAAAGAGGAAGGGTGTGGGATAGAGAGTTAGAAACATCGATGAGAGAGAATCATCGATCAGCTGCCTCCTACATACCTCCTACTGGGGATGTGCCCGCAACCAAGGTACATGCCCTTGACTGGAATCGAACCTGGGACCTTTCAGTCCGCAGGCCGACGCTCTATCCCCTGAGCCAAACCGGTTAGGGCAAGCCTGGGCCTTTTAAAACAAGCTCCCCCGGAGGTTCTGATGTGCAGCAAAGTTGGAGAAGGGTTGGTGTACGTGAACTCAGTGAGAGGTGAGGCCAGGGCAGGCTGTGGTCAGCGGAGCAGGCTTCAAGAAGATGCTATTCCCCTAGAGCAGACGGGGCTGTGGCCAGGAGGGGCGGCTTGCTGGTCCCCGACACCCTGCCCTTCCCCAGGTGCTGTTTCCTGGTGGTCCTACCCTGACATTTGGCTGCTGAGGCCCTCACCACTCGGCATGTTGGCACAATCTTCCCTGAGCAAGAAGTGTCTGCCTGGGGCTGCCACACTGGCAGCGAGCTGTCACCATTAATCTCCTAGGTCCAGTAATTGGAGTGGACACTGAGCTGTCACTCTGGATCAAGCCTGTGATCCTGGGGCTGTTTTCTCCTGTCATTCATTTCCCTCTGGGAGGCGAGGACAGTGGGGGGGGGGAGGGGACTGCTTTTGCAGACGTTGGTCATATTTTCCTGGCTTCTCCTGGTGGAGAGGAGGTACACGTGAGCCTTCCGCAGACCGTGGGTGGCCTGTGGGTGAAGGGAGTGAGGACACCCCAGGGTAACTGGGCCCAGAGAACTGCTGTCTCTTTCTCTCTGGAGCAGAGGACTGAGGGTGGAGCAACTGTGGAGGGTGGAGAGGATGAAGTAGTTGAAATCTGATCGGCTCCTATCTGTCATTACGCTTGGGTTCGTGTCCGAATGGTTCCCCCAAACCTACTTCATTACTCATAATTCAAGATAGGGCCCTGGAGGCCTTTGGGTTGTGGTTTGGAGCCAGGAGACTGAGTTGTGCAAGACCAGGCCTGAGACTTGGCATCTGCATCTTGTAATTAGCATGCGGGTCAGAGATAGGAACCGCCATGGCTCAGCTCTCTATGTATTTTCACGTCACTCTCCCAACAAGCTCTGCAGCCGGAC
Source organism: Myotis brandtii (assembly GCF_000412655.1). Lineage (NCBI taxonomy): Eukaryota > Metazoa > Chordata > Mammalia > Chiroptera > Vespertilionidae > Myotis > Myotis brandtii. The sequence continues at coordinate 2,279,510 of NW_005353460.1, forward strand.
TTATTATTACACACAGTCCCGGTGGGTGCACTAATGTCCTAAAGCTAGAATTCCAACAGCTCAAGCTTTTTAAAATTATAGTGTTGCTTCTATAAGGGCCTCGGGGTGAAGTGAGGAGACCTGAGCTCTAGTTCAGGCTCTGCCACCAATTATATTGCCTTGGACAAAGCCCTTCACTCACAAGTCACTTTGCTCAGGAGCAAGAAGTGAGGCTGGTGCTCAGTGTCCAGCACAGGCCTGTGGCTCCATGTGGCTCCGGAGGCCACGCAGACCTGGGCCTGCTTTTGGACACCTCACTCCCCAAGGAGCTGAGTGTCTGCCTGGAGTGGCTTACGTTCCCCTCTGGGGTAGTCAGCTGCTCACGGGCCTCCTGGGTGCTGGGGTTCCTTTTGGACTCTGATTTAGGGGCTGTAAGGCCTCTTTCTTTCCTAAAAAATAAAACAAAATGCAGTCACTGTATAATGAAAAATAATGAGTCAATCCGATCACCCAGAGTTGAAATGCTATTTTGGTTACTGAAAGGCAGCTTTGAGACTTACGGTCTTATTTACAAAAGGGAGTGGGGGGTGGGGAGAAATTCTTCTAGATTTCTTACTCTAAAATTCTAAGGCTCTAAGAATCCTTTTAGCATGGTGTGATTCCCATCCATTTTCTCGTGAATAGGATATTTCACACATTTCATTTGCTTCAAGTGACGTATGCTGATTTAGAAGGACTAATAATTGGGCCTAGAAGGACTCTTCCCTCTTATCTAAGGGCCTATTTCTTTAAGGGCCATCTCCGGAATGACAGGTCATTTCATTGTTAACCCTTTAGGAAATTTACTAAATTCCCATTATCCAAGAGCCACCTCTGTTTATTACTTTGCCATGACCCAGGTAATGGGGGGCTTCAAGGTTATTCTTTAAGGTTTATGGGAACAGTTTAAGAGGTTATAGACAGATTCTCAGGCTCATGGGGGAAGACATTTTCCAAGTTACAGATCAGGAACTCCACAAGTGTAATGTCTTAGCCATTTCTTTGCTACACTGTCATCCCTGTGTCATTGCTTCATTTCTGACAATGGAGAAATTAGAAAGCCAACGCGATTGCCAAGTTAAATATTGCCACACAAGGTGCCTGTGAATTTCTTGCTGTTTGAATAGTTTATTGACTTCGTGTTTTATGTTGTGTGGACATTAGCAGTCCTGTGAAGTAGACTGACCAGCTGTACTTTTTATTTCTGTATTGTGTGAATCTGTACCCGACTTATTACGAGAAGACTTTGAAGTGGCCTAAAACAGGACCAGGCCAACAAGGGGATCAGATTAGTCAGGACAGAAAAATATATTTGCTAACACTTGTTGAGAGTCACCTATGGGCCAAGTGCTCTTAAATTTACTCAGTCTTACAACTGCCTTGTGAGGCAAGCACTGTTATCAGAAGGGAAAACTGAAGATTAGTGGAACTTCCTCATAGTCAAATGGTGGAGTCCACACTTTTACCACCTCCCTGTAATACATAAGCCATGGGTAACGTGAATGCACACATATAATGGCAAGAATGACCACTGTTTCACAGGGGAGGAAAGGGAGCTACAGAATGGGTAAGTGACTTGCTCAAGGTTGCAAAGCCAGTAAGTGGCATACATAGAACTGGAAGCCTGGTCTCCTGCCTCTTCGTGCTGTGTCCGTGGCCTCACGTGGCATCCTTCTTAAAATGAAAACCATATTTTGTTTCAGAACCTGGCAATTGGGGCAGGAGCTGTTGGATCTTTGCAGCTGACCTACATCTCGAAGGTAATGTTGGCCTGGAGCTCTGGGAATTGATATTCTGTAAGTAGGTTTAGTATCTAAACAAGAGGAAGTGTCACGTCCTTCGGGCGTTAACATTTGGGGGTGTTGCATGGGCAGCTCCCCCTTCCTCAGCACTGCCTGTGGAAGCCCTGCTGCTGACCGGGAGTGGGCGGAGTGTGGTCAGCAGCTTCTTGGAGGGGGCCTTGCAGCCTCTTTCTCCTGGGACACATCAGTCAGCGATGCACTCAGTTCCAGCAAAGGAGGTATCAGTTGGTGGGGGTAGGAGCGGGAAATGACCCTTTTTGTAATTGGGACAAGGAGGAACACAAAAACAACAACAAAACCCCCAGTAACTGTAAAAGATACTCCCAAAGGATGTAATTAAACAGGAGCAGCTCAGAAAGAGTGGGGACTGCACTGGACTTTTACCAATCACCTGGACAGGATACTGCAGAGGGAAGGCTAAGATACCCGGAGAAGGTACTCCGGGGTACCAGGGAGCCATGCAGCAGCCAGGTAACTGCTGTAGTGTCTGACAGGTGGGCTGACAAGCCACCCCCTGGTCTAGTTTGTGCAGACGGTGAAGCAGCCCCTCTTTGGTGCTGAGATGTGTGGAAGGGGGGATGGGGGAGGAGCTGGTTGATGATGCCCACATGTAGCTGCTGAATTCAGCTTCTTTTAGCGGCCCCGCCCTGGAGGCCTTCTCCAGGGCTGACCCATGAGGCAGCAGTGATAAAAAAGGTCAGGGATTTAGAGCCTCACCAGAAAGAGGAACTCTTTGTCCAGTGAGGAGAGCCAGGTGGCGCCCAGCCAGTACTAAGGCCCCGGAAGTCCTGCTCTCCCCACACAACCCTCACTTCAGGCCTCTGGGCACCTCTGCTTCCTTGTCCAGGTTCTCCCACCCTCAGGGGGTTGAGATGGGGTGGAGGGGGCCATAATCTGAACAGCTCCTGGCTCGTTTTTGTAACAAGCTTTGGGAGTCCTTGGGTTCAGCACCCCCAATCTTAGCCGGTCAGGAGGTGAGTGGCGGCTGCAGGGGCTGCAGGAGGGTCTGGCAGAAACAGCTGGGGGCAGAGGCTGGCTGCAGTGCAGAGTCTAAGCCTTTAGAGCAGTGGTTCTCAACCTTCCTAATGCTGCGACCCTTTAATACAGTTGTGGTGATCCCCAACTTCATTGTTACAAATTGAACATAACTAAAGCATAGGGATTAATCACAGAAACAACATGTAATTATATATGTGTTTTCCGATGGTCTTAGGCAACCCCTGTGAAAGGGTCGTTCGACCCCCAAAGGGGTCGCGACCCACAGGTTGAGAACCGCTGCTTTAGAGCGAGGAGATAATGACCTGGGGGCAGAGGGAAGGCCTGTGAAAGCTCAGCTTTGTGCATGCCTGCGGTAAGAAACGCGGCTGCCTCTGGACAGGCAGGACAGCAGCTAGGGCCACCCCTCTCTTGTCCAGACTTGCTGGATGTTTCTCTAGGAGGTTCAGAGAAAGAGTTCAAGATTCATGAAACCCCAAAACCTGCCTGTTTGAGAGGGTTTGGGAAGATTTTTATGGGAGAAGAGTGACTACAGTCTCTTGCTGAATCGTAATTTATAAATGTGGCTCAGAGGAGGGTTTTTACAATTCTCAGCTTTGGAGGCAGCCTCATTTAGAAAGGATGGACCTGCCTTTTTGCCCTTCCTGGGAGAGACAGGCCTGCTTGGGCCTTTTACAAAACACACAGCTGCCATGGGTCAGGTTACACAGAGCTGAGGGCCTTTAACTCCTGCCTGATCCCGTGTCACAATGCAGGAGTTTCCCCGCAAAACCTTAAAGCGTGGTACCAGCATCACATTCAGCCTTCCGGGTTATTTCGTATTAACCCCTAGGTATTCCCTCCTAGAGTGGAGGGTTTTTTGTTTTTGTTTTAATATATTTTTATTGATTTCAGAGAGGAAGGGAGAGGGAGACAGAAACATCAGTGATGAGAGAGAATTATTGATCGGCTGCCTCTTGCACACCTACTGGGGATGGAGCCCGCAACCTGGTCATATGCCCTTGACTGGAATAGAATTTGGGACCCTTCAGTCCGCAGGCTGACGCTCCATCCACTGAGCCAAACCGGCTGGGGTCAGAGTGGAGGGTTTAACCACAGTGTCAGCCTGCCTTGTGGTGTATGTGTGGCTGCTGTTCAGAGGTGCTCTTCAGTATCTCTTTTGTGAGGGCCAGTGTTGGGAAAATGGGGTCCTTCAGAGAGGCCAACAGAGATGACTTGATGTCATCCAGGGCATCAGTGGCAGCAGAACCAGTTCTTGGGCAAACAAGAAAATAATCGATGCTGGCCTTTGGCCCTTCTACACAGCCAGCGCCACTGCCCTGGCCCCAGCTTGTGTCCTGCTTTGTCAGGGCCTTGTCCTCAGTAACTATAAGGAAGGTCTTACCAGAATAGTGGTTCCTGTCAACAAAAATTCCCCAAAAGGATATTAGAAAATGGAGAGACTTCATTCAGGTGAATGGTTTGCAAGCTGGGGAGATGCAGCTTCTGGCAGAAACTAAGTGTGCCATCTTGTATAGAGAAAGTCCCCCACCAGGTTCCCAGTTAGATCTGTTTTATGTAAATGAGGTATCCAAATTATGTTTCTGATTGGTACAAATCATGCAGTCCCAATTCATAGGCATTAGGTAGTGTCCTGATTGGTTGTTATGGAGCAGTTATGATTGGTCAGTTTAAATGCAAATGAGGATATAATTGTATAGTTTGGATTGGATGGGGCAGATCTCAGTCTGTTGGTCCAAAAACAAAACCAGGAACTCTTTTATAATATTTGCCTCAGATAGCTTAAATAAGCAGGGCATAGAGCAGGAAGCCAAGAGCTCAGTCTGGGGTTCTTCCCTGTATAAAGACTACATGAGAAGCCCCTGTCAGCAGATGGTCACTAGACACTTATTATTTATAAAATGTTGTTCCTCATTTGACCATGGGGAATCCATCTCAGCATAGAGAAAGTTTATATCCCTTAACATCATATGAATCTTTCTTCATGGAGTCCTCATTCCTAACTTTTGGGTGGGTCATGGATCCTTTGGAGAGTCAGATGTGAAAAGTGTGGCCTCATTTTCCAGGTAAAGTATGTATGGGTGTACACACCAAAATTTTGCCTGTACTTTCAGGGCTCATTGAGCCCCTGGCTGGTTCAGAGCCCCTCCCATCATTCTGTGTAGGTGGCTGCTGCTTCCCTTCCCCTGCTCCTGGAGCCACCTCGTAGAGCAGGGTAACCCTGGGCCCTGGGGCAGAGCTTCCCCGGAGCTCCAAGACCTTGTTCTGCAGCTGCTGCTGTGCCCGAGGGGCCCCAGCTCCACTTCCGGCCAAGGACAGGCAGGGTGGGGCTGGGTAGCAGAGCGCTGCCACTGATGAGCTGGCTGCTCCTGTGGTCTGTGTTTAATCTGATAAGAACAAGTTCCTGAGAGTCTGTGTCACTGTGGAGCAGCCTCATCTGCGTCACTCTCTGGGTGACCTGTGCTCATGCCCCCCGCATATCCCTGACCTCCTCTCATGCTTGCATAACCTAGGATCCCACCAGTCAACCACAGTTGTGCAGGTACTCAATTGAGGCCAATCGGGCCATGCAGATGGTTGCACTTGGCTGCCTTCTCTAGCAGCCTGTCAACCACACTTCTCCAGGATCTTCAGCTCCTTCACTATGTCTGAGGAATGCTGCACAGCCCGCCTGATCACCAACATCTGGGGGTGTGAGGAAAGGAGATATACTTCCTAGGGACCAAGGATTCTGCTTCCACAGTCACCAGAATGTCAGGGGGAGGCCTGTCCGTAGTAAATGAGACCCTCCCATCTTGGCTCTTCTCTCTGAGGGGCACAGCACAGGTAGATATACTTTCATTTTCCTCTTTTGGCCATCCTGTGACCATAAGAAGGGGACCACTAATTTCACTCTGGTTTTGCTAATCAGGAAGCTGATCAGAGGCATTGAGGTTCTTAGCCTTGCTTAACAGCCCATCCGGGCAGAACTAGAACTGACGCCTTGTTAATGCAGCAAGGAGCTGCTTTACCAAATAACCCTGTGGTAAGCCAGGAGGCATGACGCAAATTATAGATGTGCACGCATATAATCATGCATACCCCTGACTGAAAGCTGGAAAACATATAAAAACAAACAAATGAAAGCATCAGTTCCCATAATGAGCACATGGGTAGCATTTTCCCAGTATAGGTTGGTAATAAATTGTGGTCAAAGTGGACCTTTGTCATTCAGCCAGGGTGAAAAGTGTCCACCAGGGGTGCTCTTTCTAGTCAGTCACAAATGGCAGTTTCTGGGAGCAAGAGTCCGCATAAGCTGGAGACTCTTGCCATCCCAGAGCTGAAAGTAGAAGGGATGCCATCTACTGAGATAGATGGGTTCTTCCAGCCGGGAGAGCCAAGGCAGTGCTACGGTGGTCGGGTTACACAGGAACCACGGGCAGGACACTCAGGCGTTCATGGGCATGAGGACCCGCAGGAACACGGATGCCGAGGGACAGAGCAAGAAAATGAGTCACTGACAGATCAGAACATCAGGCACAAGCAAGATAAAGGCACACCCTATGGTTCAGATTGAATTCTGGGGTCTCAGACCCAGGAACACAAAACAGCACGGAGGCCAGGACTGTGACGTCAGGAGCCCCAGTGCACGGTTCCTGGGAGTGGGGAAGGCATGCCTGAATTTGAGTAGTCGGTGTCTGAACTCAGGACATGTGGGTTCACCTTTGCTTAAATCTTCATGTTTTCCAGGTCTATTTAAAGACTTTCTTAGGTCCTATGGCCTCCACTTCACATCATGGTACACATATCAGAACACACCTATATTTCTCATTAAATATAATTGTTGGGCTGTAAAATATTTGAAAGCATTGATTTTAACCATCTTTTGGAATGATTTGGCTATGAGTAACTCATTTAATTTTTGATTGGCTCTGATTTCTTGGCAATCATCTTACGCACCCAAGTATTCCTGTGAACTAAGAAAATCAAAACCAAGTATTTTGAATACAATGAAATGTTTGTGGATGTTTAAATGAAACATTAATGAAGTGGACTTAATGTAACATCTTGTAGACATTTAATTAAATACCTGTCACTGAGGTTGATGTGGTGTTATACAGACATTTAATGGAATATTTATTGATGTTGAGTATGACATATTCATTTTGTATAATGGAGGGCAGGCATTTTTTTCAGGTCTCATACATTTTTGTAGGCCCTCAGCATTTTGCTAAAGTGCCAATCATGGCACTGGGTGTATTGATAATGTAGAATGGGATTTTTAAGGAAATGAGGTATCAAAAGCAATGGTGTCTCCTTTATCGAGCAGCTTCTAATATGACAGGATGAGGTAAGTGCTTCACCTGCACTATCACATTTAATCCTCACAATAGCCTGTGAGAACGTGATATTATTATACCTATTTGATGGAACAGGAAATATGGGGGTCATACCAGTGGGACACCTGGGATTTGAGCCGTGGTCCTCTGGCACCAGAGCTCAGGCTGTCTTTCCTTTGATAGGCTGCTACTTCAGTTCCCATATTAAGTATTTGGGGCAGGATTAATTTCGGTTGTTAAGGAATCTGGACAGGTTTATAGAAAGAACTTAGAGCCAACAGCGAGAATCCAGACTGAGGGGTGAGTCAGTCATTATCTGACCCTTAGCAACTGTGAGACCTTAATTTTGACTTGAGATTTTTCTTTAGCTTCTGGCTTCATGCCTCCTGTTAAAGCAAGATCCACTCCTGGAGCCCCTCTGTGTGAACAAGTAGGCGAATGTCCTTGGCTGGAAAGGAGATGAAGCAATGGTGTCTACAGGAGGATTATGACAACATGGGAATAGTCCCTGGGGGAAGGTGGCTGGCCCCTTAGAAAACGCAGGTTCAGTGGTGGAGGCCTGCTTCAGGGAGGTCCCTCCTCCATCAAGGGTAGTCACCTAATCTTTGTGGGCATTGGATGGGATATGAGCTGCTTTCCTTTATTCGTTCTGTGTATTTGAAACTCAGTGAGGTGGGCTCCCATAGGCACAAGCGCAGGAACGTACATGCCAGGGGTAGGATTGGAAAAGCAAGATGAAATCAAACAACAGGAGGTATAGAAATATTTCTGCTTTCTTATGCCCTTTTCTTAAATACATAGTTATGCTCTTTGATTCTATTGACCCCTCTTGGGATATGTAGAAGTGTGTGCTTTCATGGTTAAGCAGTCGGGGTAGAGAGAGAAGAAATCTATCAGTGTGTCAAAATGCAGTGAGTGACCAGCTGCCTCATCTTTCTGGTAGCTCTAATTGAAATCCATGTATTTGTGGCAATACCACCTTCAATTTGGAGAACTGTTCAGGCAGGGGGCCTGGTGGTTGAGAGCGGAGTAGAATCTTGCTAGTGTGAGTGGGGCCAGTATAGGTTTTGTGGTCCAAAGAGAATTTTGTCAGGAGTCAATGGCTATTAAAAGTGTTTTTGCAAAGATAAAGATGAACACAGACATCAAGATAGTGGTTATCTCTGAGTGGTGGGAATAGAACTCTATCAGGGAGAGGCACACAAAGGACTTCTGAGAACTGGGGCTGATAATGTCCTATTTCTTAATCTGGATGGTGAGTACAGGGTTTCCACGTAATTATTATTTTTAAAGTGTTCACAAATTTATATGCGCATTTTTTTTTTTGGTAAGAAAAGTTTCAGTAGAAAATTGGGGGAAAATGCTTTATAAACATTGGAAACATAGTTATGTTTCTTTTATTTTTTTATTTGATGTAGGTGAGCATAGCCACCCCAAAGCAGAAACCAAAGACTCCATTTTGCTTTGGTAAGTACTGAGCCAGAAGATGGGTTTTTTGAACACTCCTGTAGCAACTTCCTCTTTGGCATGGAAATGGTCTGGTGATCACTTTGACTTACACCCTGTGTGTGTGAGTGACTTCGGTCACAGCAGTGTTTCCTGGCTCTCAAGTATACTGCTTTCCTGCGTCTCACCACAAAGTTATCAGTCACCTAAAACAGATGGTCAGTGGCATTGCAAGTTTTCCTGGCTCCACAGGGCAGGGTGCAAGGTATCTACTAGAAGTTTCTAGGAACCCTCAATTCAGAGCTCAGTAGTGATGTGCCCAGGGAAGGTAGAGACTTCGGAAAGTTGGGAGGATGATAGAAAAGAAGGAGTATTCTGTTGAGGGTCTCACTCAGTATTGCCCAAAGAGTCACAGTGTTGGGGTGACACAAGAAGCAGAGCCAACCCATTGGTGCCTCAAGTCATTGAATCCTCAGTATTTATTTGGTGCCCACTATGTTCTCAGTACTGTACTAAGTGCTACAAGCAAATGCTAACGGATAGTTTCTGAGCTAGCAGATATTCTGTCATATACCTAGCGTGATTCTGAATGTAAGCTCATGAAGGAGGGTTATTCCTTTGCTTTGTCATTGCTGTATCCTCAGCATTTAGAGTGGTTTTGGCTCATAGTAGGTGCTGAATGAATGAATGAGCTAATGAATTCTGTGTCCCATGATTCTCACCTCTTAAATAGTTCAGGCTTTTTAATGCTAGGAGAATAAAGTGGTCCCTTGAGTTGTCCTCTCTCCCAACTAAAGGGTGGTTCAAGCTTCTTTGGTGCGCCCATTCTTCCAGTATTTTTCAATATCATGACTAAGCTTGAAAATGACTCTCTTCGATGTGGTGGTCACAGTAGATCTATTTAAAAAAATTATGAACCCAGAAGTAAATTATTGACCCTAGTGGAAGGCTCACAGGAAAGAGCAGGTTGAAAATGAGGTCAAGGTCACAGATTTGATGATTTGATTTCGGGCAAGCTTTATTCCCTTTTCCAACCACAGACAATACTCCTAACCCAGGCAAGTTGTGCCAGTGGAAACAGGGGCTCTGTGGCCAAAATTATAAATGTATCATCATGAATGTAAATCTGTTGGCACCTCTACAAGGCAGTTCAAGTGTGTGTCTTGATGGCAGACTAGCAGCCGCATCACTGCACAACAGCATGTTAAGGTTGTTGTTAATGTCAGGTGTCATTCTTGTGGCCAGGGGAGTAATCCACACTTAAAAAAAAAATGTTTTCAATGATTTCAGAGAGAGGGAAGAGGGGGTGAGAGAGATAGAAACATCACTGATGAGATAGAACCATCCATCAGCTGCCTCCTGCACACCCCCTATTGGGGACTAAGCCTGCAACCCAGGCATGTGCCCTGACCGGGAAGGAAACCACGACCTCCTGGTTCATGGGTTGGTGCTCAACCACTGAGCCACACTGGCTGGGTGATAATCCACACTTTTAAAGAGAGAGCATTGCAGCCTGCTGTTTCCCAAATATTCATGCAGGTGCCTTCCCACATGGGGAAAGCCTTCCTCTGTTTTTTGGGGATCCTCCACCCTGCTACTTCAAGCATGTTCGTTTCGTGGAGTCTTTGTGTTGCATGTGTTCTGACCTGGATTTTTCCTCCCTTCTTCCCCACGACTTCTGCAGTCATCAATGCCCTCTCTCAGAGGTATTTTCTTCAAGCCAATGACCAGAAAGATCTGAAGGACTGGGTTGAAGCTCTGAACCAAGCCAGCAAAATCACTGTACGTATGATTGCTTCTCCTTTCTGCAGGGGTCCCTGCTTCTTCCCGGCACGTGGCCTGTTTGGGTGGGGAACAGTTCCAGTGGCAGCAGGGGCTTTCCCAGAAGCTTGTTCTAGACCCAGTTCCCCTACCTCTTCTTACACCTTGGCTGACCACAAGTTGCACAGAGTCTGGGTTTGAATCAAGTTCAAGGGGAAGTTGATGGAGCATCTGCTGTGTGCTTCCTGGAAGGGCTCCTGATCAGTTGTGTTTTGGGTAATGCTGATTCAGAAGGTGATGGGATTGGAAAATGTATTGCTGACCGTGAGAAATAGAGGGAAGGGGAAAGCATATGAGGAGGGAAGTCGGAACTTTGTCCTGACTTGAGGGAATACACTTCTTACTTTAAGGGGTGGCCTGGGGGAATCCCTCGAGGCCATCCACCAATCCGTCCTGCCAAAAGCATTTAGTTTGAAAACACTGAACTCGTGCACTGACTGGCCAACCAGTACTTGACTTGATGAATAAAGAACTCCTTTCTTCTCCTTTAGAAAAAGAAAGGGAGCAGGGTTGGAAGGAGGAGATGGAAAACTGTATGTTTTTGGGAAAAAACTAGACCTTTAACCAATCTAGACAGACTTGTGGCATAATAAACATGGTTTGTATGCTGAAAAGTTTGATTCTCTGTATCCTACAGTCGGAAATGCTTGCATTCCAGTGACTCCCAATAATAACCATTATGTGCTGGGGCAGATCTTTCTCCACATTCATCAGGGCTCCCGTGAATAAGTTAACAGAAGAAACCTACACCTGTCCAGCACTTGTGATGTTGGGATTCATCAGGGCTCCCGTGAATAAGTTAGAAGAAACCTACACCTGTCCAGCACTTGTGATGTTGGACCCCCAGAGTACAGTTCAGTCACTGAAGCAGTTTTGCTTGTTAAGTTTGCTATTCTGATGAACTTTGGTAAACCCGTGCAAAGAGAGCAAAAGGGAGGGGATTGCTGCTAACCCATGTGTCTGCTCACCCGTGTGCTGTGTACGTGGCTCTTGAGTGCTGTTAGGCAGAGGTGTTCTTCACTCATGCTGGGGTCTTCACCTTCCGCGTCTCCCACAGTTTGGGTTTCTTTCACTGTCTGGTGCTTTATCCTCGTTCAGCGTGTCCTCCTGGGTTTCCTCCTCTGCTCCCGCCGGGTGAAAAGGGCTACCCAGTGTGAGGCAGCAGAGAACCTCCTCCCCTCTCTTTCGTGCCTGGAGCACAGAGTGGCTCTAAGCAGCTTGGACCTCTGCTCTTTTCTGGTCTCATGGAGCAGGAGTTACAGTCCCAGGAGTGGGAAGAGCAAGGTGGCGCCCAGAGGCTGGAAGTCCATGTCGGTCCTTCTTTGGGGTCTCCACAGTCTCCAGGACCCCCTCACTTTCCTTGTTCTGTTAGTACATCTCTTCCCTCTTCCTCCAATGATCAAGGAAGAGGACGGGTACTCTACGTCCTCCTGATCTTTTCATGTTCTGGAAGTGTTTACTCCACTTCTGCGTTAGTACATCTCTTTACTTTTCCTCCAAAGATCATGTGGGAGAGAAGGAAGAGGACGGGTACTCTACGTCCTCCTGATCTTTTCATGTTCTGGAAGTGTTTACTCCACTTCTGCATCATCTTCTATTGTGTGTCCTTCCTTAGGGAGGTTAAGATGAGAGGTAGATGTGGGGCTGGGGCACCTTATGGGTGACATACATATTTATTTTAAGGCACCTTACGTGCAAAGTGAGGCATCAGGCACTTGGGGGGATGCAGAGATGAAAGTGTATTGAGCTAACCCTTCGCACGTGCCATATGTTCACCCCTCACGTCACTCTTGTGAAGAGGTGGTTTTATTGTCATTTTTTTCTATAAGGAAAATGGAAATCAGGCTCTTACCCAAAGTCTAGAAGTTAGTAAGTGGTAAAACTGGGATTCAAACCCCAGGGCCCTCTGGCTCCCAGGACCTAGGAGTTTATAAAAATATTAAAAAAGAGCAGCAGTGTTAAAATAGGTTAGCTTACTCACCACTTTTACCTACATGGTTTCCTTCTTGCCTTGTAAAAACCTTAAGTAGGAAGGGCAAGTGTTATTATCCCACTTATAAAGGAGGACATGGAAGTGCCTAGAGATCAGAGAGGGTTGCCTAAGGTTCTGGAGCCAGGATAGATCCAGTGCTTCTGCCCACAGATCATTGTTCATATTAGGCTAAGGTCATTAAGTCCTTATGATTGAAGAAAACAGTCACCATGTGGTATTTAAAGAATTGGGCTCTCTCAGAGTATTAGCATTTCTGTGTTTTTTTTCTGTGGCCACTGTAACAAACTGAGTGGCTTACAACAACCGAAATGTATTCTGTCCCAGTTCTGGAGGCTGAAAGTCCAAAGTCAAGGTGTTAGCAGGGCTGTGCTCCCTCTGAAGGCTCTAGGGGAGAGTCCTTGCCTCTTCCAGCATCTGGTGGCTCCCGGCAGCCCTTGGTGTCCTGCCTTGTAGCTGCGTCATTCCGCTTCTGCCTCCATCATTGTATGGCTGTGTGTCTGTGTGACCTCCCCTGTTCTCATAAGAACATCAGTCATAGAACTTAGGGCCCACCCTGAACCATATGACCTCATCTTAATGTAATTCCACGTGCAGAGACCCTATTTCCAAATAAGGTCGCATTCTGAGGTTATGGGGGGACGTTATTGAACTCGCTACATTTCTATAAAGGGTTGAAAATTGAGCTGTGCAAGTCAGGCAGTCCTCGGGCAAATTACTTCATTTTAACGAGCTTTTGTTTACCTCATCTATACGAAGTGAAGCACAATCCCCCACCCCCACCCCCCTGTTGGATTGTCCCTCCCAGCAGTCTAGCTGAGCCCGGTGAGAAGAAAGATGAGTCCTTGCAAGTCTCATGACACAGTGCGCATGAGAGCCATGTGGATCTGCAGCCTCAGAGAACACGCCGCAGGTGGATGGCAGAGGGCACACCTTTAAATTGACCGCTGGGGCCCTGACCGATTTGGCTCAGAGGATAGAGCGTTGGCCTGCGGACTCAAGGGTCCCAGGTTCGCTTCCAGTCAAGGGCATGTACCTTGGTTGCGGGCACCTACCCAGTGGGGAGTGTGCAGGAGGCAGCTGATCGATGTTTCTCTCTCATCGATGTTTCTAACTCTCTATCCCTCTCCCTTCCTCTCTGTAAAAAAATCAATAAAATATGTTAAAAAAAATAAATTGGCCGCTGGGCCATGGACAGACCAATAGGATGACCTTGTTTTCAAGCTCGGAGCGTAGTTTTTGTTGAGTTTGTCCTTCACGGACTGAGTCAAAATCCTCAGGAGAGTAACGGTTTTGGAAAGGCTGGTCGGAAGCAGCACACGCTGCAGGGGCATGTGCACTGACTGCCAGCCATTCTCTGGGTGGATGACAAGATTCTGAGAGGCAACACAACAGCTGAGCTTCTATGAGGCTTTTCCTGGCCACTGTGAGCTTAAAGCCTATGTCCCTGTTTCTTTGCTACGTTTCAGGAATTCATATGGGTCATTTGGGGAGAATTTCTGCTGTTCTATGGTGATTATATCGCTAAACACCCCAGCAATTCTCAGCATTCCTAAGGAGTTTTATCTCACAATAGCAAAACTCTGGAGAAAATTAGAAAGGGTGGTAGGTAGGTAAATAGGTAGGTAGGTGTATTTAGCGCAAGGGTGGTTGGTAGGTAGGTAAATAGGTAGGTAGGTGTATTTAGCGCTGGGGAGTCAGGCAGTCCTCGAGCAAATTACTTCATTTTAATGAGCTTTTGTTTACCTCATCTATACAACGGAGGAAATAATGACACTAATGCCTACTAGATAGGATTGCTCGAGATTAGGGAGAATGCAGAAAGAGTTTAGCTCATTGCTTGGCATTGAATGTTGGCCCAAAGCAATGGGAAGGCTGTTCTCTCTCACCAGCCAGAGGAAACGACGGGGTAGGTTTGTGGCCCAGTCTGGCGAGGTGGCAGGCAGAGGTCACCCTGGCCTAAGTAATCGGAGTTTGCAGGCACGAAAGAGGGGTCTCGTCTTTCTGGGGCCCCCGTGTAATCACAGTGGTCTTCCTCCTTTGAAAGGACACCACATGGAGTGGCCCTTGGTCCCCCTGTGCTGAGAGCTCTTGAAGGGTCGCAGCGGTTCTCAATCTGTGGGTCGCGAACAATGAAAAAACATCCTGCATATCAGATATTTACATTACAATTCATAACAGTAGCAAAATTACAGTGATGAAGTAGCAACGAAAATAATTTTATGGTTGGGGGTCACCACAACATGAGGACCTGTATTAAAGGGTCACGGCATTAGGAAGGTTGAGAACCACTGGTAGAGTCTTGGGTCTTTCTGACTCCCTGGGCTGTGGAAGAAGAGGAAGAGGATGTTAGCTTTTCTCACCCGGCCTGCAGTTCCTTTCCTGGCAGAGCCGCACAGGGCGCTGAGTTCCCGTGAATGAGAGGCTCTGTGATGCTGTGGACACCACACCAGCTGGGAGTCAGGGTCTGCTCTCTGGTTAATTATTAGTCATGGCTTTGGCCAAATGACTTGAGTATTTTGGGCCTCTCTTTGTCTCTTACAAATGAAATATTTTTTCAGAGTTTGCAAACTCTTTTATAAGTGACAGGGAGGAAGTGGGCAGGGAGGATGAAAAACAACCCAAGTGTAGATAAGTTCCACGTGGCTTTGGTGTGGGGGGACGGTAGGGAGAGTGGCAAACTGACGAATGTACTGCCCCTCTAAACAGTGAGCTGCGATGGGGCTGGAAATCTGGATTTTTATGTGCAGTATCCCAATTTTTTTTAATGAGAATTTCTGTTTGTGTTTTTTATGATTTAAATATATTTTTATTGATTTCAGAGAGGAAGGGAGAGAGAGAGAGAAACATTAATGATGAGAGAGAATCATTGATCGGCTGCCTCCTGCACACCCCACACTGGGGATCGAGCCCACAACCAGGGCATGTGCCCTGACCAGGAATCGAACCGAGACCTCCTGGTTCATAGGTCGATGCTCAACCACTGAGCTATGCTGGCTGGGCAGTATCCCAAGTTTTAAATGTAGATTGAAACATGTACTGTGTAGGGCAAACCAAACACAGTTTGGGCAACGTCTGCCTTCGGGCCAGTTTGCAATATGTGGCCTGTGGTCTCAAACTAACCATGAACATGCTGTGATTGCTTGATCAGCCGGGGCGAGGGACAGACATAGCTCACGCTTCAGAAAGGGCCGAGTTTGTACATGTTAGCACCATTTGCGAAATGTTAATTAAAATAATTTGTAATACTTTTGTGCTGTTATTTGTGTTTCTAAAGTTTTTAAGTGTATATGCGCTGTCATTTGATAACCACAGCAACTCTACGACATAAATGTGATTTCGCTTCCCATTTCACACAGGGGACTGTGTAGGTCCAGAGAGATTCAGTGACTTGCCGAAGGTCGCTGGGTCAGTTAGTGACAGATCAGGGCTTATACCCTGGCCTGTTGGCTGCAAAGCTCATGCTCCTTAATTCTGTATCATATACCACATGTGTGTTACCTATGCCCCTGGCATGCTTTCTTCTGTCTTCATATTTCTGGTTCCTTCTCCCCCTCCAGGTGACTGTTTGCACGACCCTTCCTCTGGAGACCCCCGCTGACCACTCTATTTCTAGCAGTTCCCCTGCTGCTGTCTAGCTCAGCTCCTGTGTATTTTTTTTTTCATGGCACTTGCCAAGATTTGCAGTTATTCTGATTTGTAGTTATTTTGCTATGCAGTTGTTGTCCGTCTCCCCTACTAGCACATGTGCCATGAGGGCAGGACTTGTGTCTAAATTTGCTGTTTTATCTTTAGTCTCTCTCCAGGGAAGGGCTCACAGTAGGTGCTCAGTACATTTGTTGAGCAAGCGTGTGTGTGTGTGTGTGTGTGTGTGTGTGTGTGTGAAGTGGCTGGCAGAGTTCTTCATATTCAGCTCCGGATCAGTTGAAGGCCTGGGGAGGAGAGGGGTGTCTTGCTATAATTTAGTACATTAGCTTTTCTCATCCCTCTCCATCCTTCTTTCGACTCCCTGCTTTTCTTAAGCCCCTGTTCGCTGTTGACCGCAATGCCCTCATTCTTCCCAGGTACCCAAAGTTGGGAACCTGCCTCTGACGACAGAAGTGCTCAAAAGCCTAGCAGCTCCTCCGGCCCTGGAGAAGAAGCCGCAGGTGGCCTACAAGACAGAGATCATCGGAGGGGTGGTGGTCCACACACCCATCAACCAGGTGCTGGGCCTGGGCTGCCAGGGGTCGTGGGGGTGTGTAGTGCCCTGTGTGCCAGTGTGCACAGAGGACTACACTGAGGACAGGGTGGATGGGGCGAGGCAGAGCCACATGGATGTAAGGAACGGCAGTGCAGAGACTGAGGCCACTGAAGCTTGACGCTGTGTGGCTGGCACGGTTTGGGACGAGCACGTGTAAACCCTCTGAGGCGTGGGGCTGAGGAAGGCCCGCGAGGCTTCCTGGCTCCTCTGATTTGCTTTCTCTGTCCTTCCCTCTCTCCTGGACCTGCCTACCCTCCCTAAGCGATATTCCGCGAAGGCACTTGGTACAGTGCCTGATGGGAGCAAAGGAAATCTTTATTTTCTTGTTTAGTTCGTTGACCCTCATCGTGGGCAAAGAGGCCAGAGGTGACTTGGCCAGAGGGAGCTGGGGGTGGTGGTGAGCTGCCTAAGGATGGAGGGGCAGGTGCTAACCGGACACCATTTCCTTGTAGAATGGTGGGGACGGGCAGGAAGGGGGTGAGCCAGGGTCCCACGCCATCCTTCGAAGGTCTCAGAGTTACATTCCCACGACGGGCTGCCGGGTACCCACTGGCCACCCCTTCATCAAGAGCGGCTACTGCGTGAAGCAAGGGAATGTGGTGAGTGTCAGCGCCGGGGCTGGAGCGGGTTCTGGTGACTCCTTGAGTCGGTGGGTGTGGGTGTAGACGGGAAGAGTCCTCTGTGCCTCCACCCAAACCCCGAGGGGCTTGGGACCAAACATTCACCCACAAGTCAGAGGCCTGGCCCCGATGGGAGCCGGGCTTCCCTGGGCCGCATCCTGGGAGCTTAGCACTGGAACCCCCTGCAGAAGCTGGGACCCCTTCCTAATGTCTGCTCTTTACTCTGCATTTCAGCGGAAGAGCTGGAAACGTCGCTTCTTTGCGCTTGATGACTTCAGCATCTGCTACTTCAAGTGTGAGCAGGTTTGTAGTTGCTCTGGGCCTTCTGAGAGGTCATGGAGGGAAGAGGAACCTGGTAACCCCGTGTGTGTGTGTGTGTGCATGGGTGTGCACACAGAGATGTGGGCACACACACGGACTCCCGAGATGCCTCCGTCTTGTCTCCATCCCACACAGAGATGTGGGCACATACACGGACTCCCGAGATGCCTCCGTCTTGTCTCCATCCGTCCTGTGTGCTCATTATTACAGTGGCCCGGACTTCCTCCCTCCTCCTATGCAGCGAGCTGTCCTGTGGTCAGAGCCACAGAGCATCTTTGTAGATTTTTTCCGCTCTTGATTCATTTGAGACCTTGCCTTGCTTGTAACCTGCTTTTAGCCGACCATCTCCAGTAAGAGAGGCATGTCAGTTAGCTGGTGTGGGCTGTGGCATTATGGGACGGTCTTGTTTACCTATCTCTACATTTCTCCCCCCCCAGGACCGAGAACCACTGCGCACGATACTTCTCAAGGATGTCCTCAAGACTCATGAGTGTCTGGTCAAATCTGGGTAATTGTCTCTGCTCGTTTACCTATCTCTACATTTCTCTCCCCCAGGACCGAGAACCACTGCGCACGATATTTCTCAAGGATGTCCTCAAGACCCATGAGTGTCTGGTCAAATCTGGGTAATTGTCTCTGCTGATTTTTTTCCTGATCAGAACCCCCACATGCCCTCTGGAACCTCTGCTTACTGCCCTTTTGCATCTCTGTTCACATCTTCCAAGACAAGGGCTCAGGCCTGAGGTCTCGTGGTGGGAGTCACCACATCCTAGCTGACATGGGTGTGAGGCCACACTGGGCTGGCTTACCCTCTGCCCATAACTTCACTCTCACTCCTGAGAAGATGAGCCTGTGCAACAATTTTCTGATGGAGAAAAAGAAAGCGTGTAGGAACAAAGAAGAGAGTGGTGCTGAGATGCTTCTCGGAGGTAGTTAAATGCTCATCCCACAGGAGGACTGGGGCTCAGAGGGGCCTGTGCCCATCCTCACTCACTTTGCAGCACTTCTGGGCAGCTCACTCTTATGCCGGTGCCTCCTCCCTGAATTTCTTATGCCTTTTCTCTTCTCCCCCTTCCTCCTCCCCCGCCTTTGACAAGTCCCTGATACCCCTTCACACAGGGTGATATGGCAACTCTGTCACCACAACTGGGCAGGAGAGGAGGCATTTTTAATGTGTTCCTCTTTCTGCTAGGAAATGGTTACCTTTCAAGTGTCATGGTGCATAGGATGATTTGTGGACCTGGGGCCCCAGGGGGAGGGCTCTCCCATATGCAGCACCAAATACAGATGCTCCTGGAACTAAGCTTTAGAGACCCAAGGGCGTCTGGACATCTAGAAATCCTCATGTTGGCCCTGAATCTGCAGTCTTTAGGGACTGCATGGTGGCCGGTCCATCCCGTGAACGGGGCGAGCAGAGATGGCATCACCAGGGAAGCTGTGAGCAGCAGGCAGCCTGCTCCGAGCGAAGGCGAGGCAGGGTCAGCGTGAACACTGTGCTGTGTGACCCAGGGAAGCAGGACTGAAGGCCGCACTGTCCTGCACATGGAGCTGAGAGCACAGGTCAGGGAAGTCCCAGTGGCGATTTATCATTCGTGAAAGTAGCTGGAGACGGGAGTTCCAGAAGTGGCTCCAGAGGAGTGGGCGGAGGAAAGGCGGCATGACCGGAGCCTTGGAGATGTCCCTGACCCTGGAGGGCCTGTACAGACTGGGCATGTGACCGCGTGAGCATGTTGGGAGCTCAGAGAACCCAGATAAGGCTCAGTCCGAAGAGTGCTTCGTACTTTGCTTACATCTCTGACTGTCAGACACAGACGGAACTTTGAGTAAAAGAATGAAGGGGTTGGAGATACTGTGGGGAGAAGTCCCCAAGCCTCTGCAGGTCCCAGGCCTGTGAGACTGCGTCCTCTCCCCGACCCAGTCAAGGGGCTTTCGGGCATCTGGGTCCTGAACCAACATTTGCTGAATTGCACGGAAAGGCAACATGTAGCCTGAGAAGCAGAGTCCTCCCTCCCTGCTTTGCGTTTACCTCCTCAGTAGTTGATTCCACGATGCCATTCTGTTTGCAAGCGTAGTTTCAAAGGTTGAAGTGTTTTAGCGAGAGAGAGTGCAGAGCCATCTCTACTGAGACACTCAGCAAGTGATGCTAATCACAGTGAAATGTGTTTCAGGTGGCCTCTCTGTGATGCACACGGTACCAGATGCCTCTGTAATTGATCTCTGTGGTGACCAGCCTGATCAAGGAGGTCTTCTCATCTCTATTGTGCAGTTAGGGTACAAAGGCTCAGCAAGTTTTAAAAATATTCCTAAAATACCTTTTCCCAAGGTGGAGTCAGCATTTGGCCCCAGGTCCACCTCACCCCTGGCTCGCTTCCCCTTCCATGTGGGTCTTTAGTCTCACGCTCCTCTGCCCGGGGCCCATGTCTCTGGCCCAGCACCTGCCATTCCCTTTCAGGTCTTCATTCACGAAGCCAGCCTCACCTCTGATCAGTCCTTTCTGGAATTATTCTAATTCTTGGCGTTCAGCACACGGTCTGACACCAGATTATGTAGTTTTGCTTTTTTATGTATTTTTTTTTTATTGAGAGGGAATTAGGCCTTTCACTCCTTATATATCCCCCACTGTGACTGGATACACATATATTTAACATTGTAAATCATTTCACCTGGTTTGAGGTTTGTCACCGAGTGCGTATCAGCTACTTCTTGCCTTCTTTGTAGAAGTCAGGATCCCTCGTCCCAAACTGGCACCCAATTTGAAGCATCTTAAAGTCGTCTACTCTCTCCTTCCTTTTCTCCTCTTTAGTGTCCAATCCCCTCAGCCCAGTGGAATGAGGCACAGAGCAGGAATTTAATGAAGCTGGTGGAAGAGGGTTCGGAAATGAGAGATTTGGTACCCTTAGGGGAGGCAAACAATGGAGTAATTAAAGCATAGACCCTGGAGTCAGACCTGGGAATTTAATGAAGCTGGTAGAAGAGGGTTCGGAAACGAGAGATTTGGTACCCTTAGGGGAGGCAAACATGGAGTAATTAAAGCATAGACCCTGGAGTCAGACCTGTGTTCAAATCCTGACTCTGCCATTTACTAACTCTGGTACCGTGGGCAAGTCATGTGACCTCTCTGAGCCTGGGTTTCCTCGAAGAACAGATTGGTGGTTGCCAGAGGTGGGGGTGGGGAGTCGGGTAGGTGAAATGGGTGAAGAGGGTCCAAAGGTACAAACATCCAGTTATAAAACAAATAAATCCTGGGGATGTAATGGACAGTGTAGAGACTGTAGTTAACAATACAGTATTGTATATTTGAAAGCTGCTAAGAAAGTAGAACTTAAAAGTTCTCATCACAAGAAAAATAATTTGTAACTGTGTAGTGATAGATGTTAACTAGACCGATTGTGATCATTTTACAATATATAAAAATATCGAATCATTATATTGTATACCTGAAACTAATGTAATGTTATATGTCTATTCTCTATACTAGTATATAGGGTGTCCCCCCCAAATGTATACAGTCGAACCTCGGTTCTCGAACATCTCCCATCTTGAACATTCGGTTCTTCATCAAGTTGTTCACAGAAAAAAGGTCTTGGTTGTTGACCAAAACTTCAGTTTTCAACCTGACAACCCTTTCATGCTGACACCTCAGCATGATAAAAAGGTCTCTCAGGCAGCAAACAAAGGAGAGAATGCTTTTGTTGCTGGGGAAATCCACAATTAGCACAATTTTAAAACATAAAGAGGCCATCAAGAGTGCTAATGTTGCTAAGGGTGTGAAAGTGCTCACAAACCAACAATCACAGGCAATTGAATAGGTAGAAAAACTGTTGTTGATTAGATAAATGAAAAGGAGTTAACCAGTGATAGCAATTCTGAGGCTGTGATGTATGAAAAATTCGTTTCAGGCTAGTGGGGGGTGTGGTAAACTTAAGAAAAGAAGTGTTTATAAATTAAACGGTATATTAGACTTGTATATAAGAAAGATTAAAATAGAATTGTTTGAGGTCTGGAACAGATTAATTCAATTTGCATTATTTCTAATGGAGAAAAAATGATTTGGTTTTCAAACAAATTGTTTCTCGAACAGCCTTCCAGAATAAATTAAGTTCGAGATATAAAGTTTCACTATATACACTACCAGCTGATTAATTAATTCACTTAATTAATTAATTAATTCACTTAATTTTGAAAGTGAAATGTATGTTAATAAACACTGACTTTATAATCATTCAAAGTGTGTATACATATTTGGGAGAGACCCTGTATATATCTATATATATTTATATATATCTATATCTATATACTAGTAGATAGATCTATTTATGTATCTATCTATATAAAATAAAATTTTTATCTACTTGACCCAAAAAAAAAGCACTCTAAATAGTGCTTTGCACAGAGCACATTGTACATCTTAGCCACTAAAGCAAATCAACCAACCCACAACTGTAGGTGGTGTAGGGTGTGGTAGATATTAGCAGTCAGTTTATCTGGTTAGACCTGGTGGTAGTGGTGATGTGCATGTGTGTGGTGGGGAGGTCCCATGGAGATGTTGAAACCTCCTGAGACCCTCTAAGGCAGGGGTGGGGAACCTTTTTTCTGCCAGGGGCCATTTGGATATTTGTAACATCATTCGAGTACCATACAGAATTATCAACTTAAAAAGTAGCCTGCTATATTTGTTTAAACTTCTAATTAATTCATCCCTAATGCGTTGGCTGGCTCAGACCAAATGATTTCGTGGATCTTATATGGCCCACGGGCCAGATGTTCCCCACCCCTGCTCTAAGGAGTGAAGCCAGGGGGAAGCCCTGTAATGTTTTTTGAGGCAGGGGCTGAGGGAGGAATGGCCTTTTTATGGTAGAGTACTGGTGCCTTGACTTAGGACAAACCAAGTCCTCGATGTGTGTGCCAGCCTGCCTGGTAACTGTCCTTTTCTCTGTCTAGGGATCTCTTAATGCGGGACAACCTGTTTGAAATCATCACAAGCTCCAGGACCTTCTATGTACAGGTAAAAAGCCCGCTCCACGAAGGCTTGTATGTCCCATTTCTGGGAACGGTGTACGCAATCGCCTCACCGTTTCCTGTGCTTTCTCTTTTATTTTGCTTGAAGTTTCTAGTTGGTAAATTTAGCCCCTGAAAGTCAGTGTGAGTCCCATTTTATTCTAAACAGGATGTTTGCCAAAAGCTTCCCAACCATGAAATATAAGAGCAGGTTGAGCCACTGCACTGGGGAACGTGAGTGAGGATCAGCTGCTCCCAGCTGCTGGGAGCCAGCTAAGCAGAGAAAAGGAGAACCGGTCAGTGGTTTCACTTCTCCTTTGGAGGGTATTTATAAGCTCCGCCCGTGTGGTCATCCCTGTGTGCGGAAGGACAACAGCTCAGAGGCCCCTGTGCAGGCGCCAGGTGCACAGCCCAGCTGCACAGAGAAAGCCATTGTGTGGGCTCTGGCCGTTCAAGCTATCAGAGCTTCTCCCCTTCACCCACAGCTGGAGTTCTCCCAACTCCTAAAATTGTAGGCACTGGGAAGGCAGATTTCCAAACAAGCCCTTAGCCCAGCCTGTGCTGTGACTCATACAGCATTGTGATAATACATTTCTAGTGCTAAGACTGCCATGTCACATGTCGGTTTAAATGGGGAGGGGGTGTTTAGGGGGGCTCAGCCAACGCTTTCAAGGCTTCCCCTGCCCTTTCCTCTATGTTTCAAGTGTCACTCCCGTCCATAGGGGTCACCCCTCCCCCATGTGTTGGGTAGCAGCTCCAGTCGTCCCCTCTCTGAGCTGGCAGCCTTAGCTGTCTGTGGATTCCATCCTATATGATAAAAGGGTAATATACAAATTGACTGAACAGCAGAACGACCGGTCACTATGACATGCACTGACCACCAGGGGGCAAACACTCAACGCAGGAGCTGCCCCCTGGTGTTCAGTGCACTCCCACAGGGGGAGCGCCGCTCAGCCAGAAGCCAGGCTCATGGCTGGCGAGTGCAGCAATGCTAAGGATGTCCGACTGCCAGGGAGTGGGCCTAAGCTGTCAGTTGGACATCCCCCGAGGGCTCCTGGACTGCGAGAGGGTGCAGGCCAGGCTGAGGGATCCCCTCCACCGAGTGCATGAATTTTGTGCACCAGGCCTCTAGTATATACATATATTTGATTTTAGAGAAGAAGCGAGAGGGAGAGAGAGATAGAAACATCAATGATGAGAGAGAATCATTGATCGGCTGCCTCCAGCACACCCCCCACTGGGGATCGAGCCACAACCTGGGCATGTGCCCTTGACCAGAATCAAACCTGGGACCCTTGAGTCCACAGTCCGACACTCTATCCACCGAGCCAAACCGGTTAGGGCCATTCATTCAGACAAGCACTTGTCATCCCAGGAGAGACGACACAGGGAAGCTGCGGAAAGTGGTGCTGGGGGGTATTAGAGCTGGTTCCATTGCTGTTCAGGGACAAAGTTTTAAACTGTAGATGCAACAAAGGCATTTCCATGTCTGGCTTTTAAGAGATATTTGTAGAATAGTCTTCAGAATGCCAGCCATTCTGCCTCATGCTGGGGACACTGTTTGGCATAGAACAGATTCTGAACCAGAGAGAGAGAGAGAGTGAAGTACACAAGCAATTAACACAGTGTGATGGGGTTGGGGAGAGTGTTCGATGGATGAACACAAGGGAGTTTTTAGGGCAGCGAAACTATTCTGTATGATACTGCTGTAGATGCATGAAATAGAACTTTACAGCACAATTTAAAAAAGCATTTAGGAGGTCAGGTGATCCCAGTATGGAATGCAGAATATGCCAGAAGAAGCTAAATGTATCACTAGTGTGAACCTCCCTCACTGGTGGGGATAGGAGAATATCAACAAAACAAAAGTGTGCCGAGTGCTACCATTAGACTGAGTAGTGGTTGCCATGGGAACTCACAAAAAGGGCATCTCCCCCAGCTTCAGGGAGTCAGGGGAGGTTTCCTGAGGGAAGACATATCTAAATCTGAGTCTGCTGAGGAAAGAATGGCCCAGGCAGAGGGAACAACGTGTGTAAAAAACAACAACAACAACAACAACAAAAAAAACACCTGGAGATAAAAGGAGCACAGAGCATACAGGAGGCTGGAAGGCAGATGCACAGGCCCCTGACCTCGCAAGCTGTTAAAGAATTTCTCTTTTATGCTAAGGGTGAGGCCCCTCGAGGTTTAACTAGGGGAGTGACCCAGTCAGATCTGCCTTCTAAAAATATTACTTGGGCAGGTGCTCTCACTTTCAGAGCCTTGTTTTCTCATCTGTAAAGTAGAGCTGATAGCCCTCCACCCTCGCCCCTAGAACAGCAGGCTGGCTGTGTAGAACAGTGTAGAGGACTGATGAGAAAGGGGGAAGATAGGAGGCAGGCCAACTTGAAGGCTGTTGTAATGTAGGTGCGGGATAAAAGGAACCCCGAACTTAGGGTGGATGGACAAGTGTGGGACATGTAAAGCTGTGAAAGGGTCTTTTCTAGGACTTGACTGTTGGTTGGGTGTGGGGCGGAGGGAGAAAGGAGCAGCAAGGGCAGTTGGTGGCAGCAATCACTGTGAAACGGGCAAGCCTGGCACAGGTGGTTTACCTTGTACACACACACCAGCAACAACAAAAAACGTTCAAATGGTTTTCCATCATCTGCATGAGTGTGTGCATGTTTACCAGTGGCTTCTCATCCCTTCTGTCCCCCTTTGCGGTCTGCTCCCACGTTTCTGGGGCAAAAGAACGCTAACATCACCCTGAATAAATAAATGCGCGAATGGACACATCTGTTTATCACAACTAACTCAAAGAGGAATCTGAAGTTAGAGAAGAGTAGGGATTAAAAATCACTAAAGATATGTATTATTTTATTTTAAAATAGCAACTATTAAACTGATTTGTGTTAAGACAAGTACCATTTTATGAAAAGGAACTATATTTCTGAAACAAAAAAGGCAACAAGAGTAGCATTGTTTTTTGTTTTTGCAAATCTCATTAATGGCTGGCTTAATAGAAGACAGCAGGATTCTCATATCTGCCTCTGCATTCTCTCTGGGGCCATATGTTGTTTTGATGGAAGAATATGAAGAAAATCTGGCCCTGCACAGATATGTATTTGGAAAGAAGGCAATATTTTAATAGCTTTTCCAGGTAATTGTGGGCATTCTTCTTTGATCCTATACCAAAACTTGGCAAATGGTAGTTTCTTCATGTTTAGATGCAATGTGGAATCAGAAGCCAATAATAATAAACTTTCATACTCTTACATTAAAATCCTTTGGTTAGTTTTTCGCTTCGAATGAATCCTTTTTACCAATGCATGATTTTGCAACTGTGTGCATAGGATGCTTGGAAAATCATGGTCTTGCTAAGCTATGCAGATCTTCCAAATGTGGACACATTTTATTATATAACTAGTCTCCTGGTGCACGGATTTGTGCACATTGAAAGGAAATTAATTAGAAGAAATATTTTAATATCGCTGTTCACATCTTGCTAATGAAAATAGGATTCTACCAAGTCTCCTATCTGTCTACTCCAGGACTTCTGTGAGGATTAAATTAAATGAGAAGCACGGGAAAACACTTCACAGACATTTGGTTAAACTGTAAAATGTTTGCACCTGGCTATTGCTAGTCACTAGGGAGAAGAAGCCGGGTGTTGCTATGTGACGTCATTACTGGGCGCCCACAGCAACTGTTTCTGGGCTGGGCTGGGCTGGGCTGTGGGCAGAATTTTGTGCCATGGGGTCTCGGCAGCATTGGCTGCAATTTGGTGGGGTGTCCCACTTGGGGGATGCCGAGTGTTGATTTGTTTGGCGCCAGGTCCATGGCCAATGCGCATCATGGCAGCTCCTGTGTTGAGCATCTGTCCCCTGGTGGTCAGTGCGCATCATAGCTACCAGTCAGGCGGACACTTAGCCTTTTATAAATATAGATTTTTAAAAAATCACATTTGTTAATATCAGCATCAGCATCATCAACAAGTCTTTTTGTATATATATATTTTTATTGATTTCAGAGAGGAAGGAAGAGGGAGAGAGAGATAGAAACATCAATGATGAGAGAGAATCATCGATTGGCTGCCTCCTGCATGCCCCCCACTGGGGAACAAGCCGGCAACCCAGGCATGTGCCCCTGACCGGAATCAAACCTGGGACCTTCAGTCCACAGGTCGACGCTCCATCCACAGAGCCAAACCAGCCAGGGCTCATCAACAAGTCTTTAAATATGGAAAGCTGTCGAGCTCATGGAGGTAGATATAAGTCTTCCGAAATTCTAATTTTTGCTTTGAAAGCTCAGAATTCATCATTTGCAAGAAAATACTTTCATGAACTTCCTGACATCACAGGCTCATTTCTTTCAGTTTTGAGAAAGTTCGTCATATACCTAAATCTGAATAAGTTTGACAGTTAGTTTGTCTTTCGGTTTGGTTCTGATCTGCTTCCTAAGGTGTTATGCTCAGTAAACCTGCTTCAAAGAACCGTGTGTCCTCGGTATCTAGGTAGCTCGACCATAGAGCAGGGGAGATCTATGCAGAGGAAATAAATCCCTTGGACAGAAGAGAGAGACTTGGGGAACAGAATGGGGCTGGATTCCAACCACTTAGATGTCGGTCATTTACCTTCTATGTCAGGTTTACCTTCTATGTCACATGTGTGATCTCTCACACTGTAGTATTTCTTTTGTGTTAATAAAAAGCTAGACCGTTTATTGGCCACTTCGCTCTCCTAGGCACAATGCTAAGCAATTTACAGGCAGCATATTACTTAATTCTCCACAGTGTCTGAGGTCATCTTCACTTTGAGATCATAAACCTGGTGAGTTACAGGACTGATTCGGAGGCACCGGAGGCTAGGATGAGACCTACTCATTTGTGTTGACAAGCAGCCTGGTGCAGAACCCAAGACGCAGAGGGAAGTCTGGCTCTGAATTGGGGAAGACCAGCTTGGGGGAACTGGGTGTCTTGGCAGACGGATCGTGGTGACAAAGATCCAGAATCTGGCAGTAATCAAGTATCTAAGCTTGTGATGCTAGCAAGCTAATCTGTAGGTAGATGGTTCTCACTTTTGAACAAGGGCTCAAAATGAGGTTTTAGTTTTTGGAATACAAGTCAAGCGAGGCTCCCCATTTCCCAGTCATAGAAAGTCAAGGGTATAAGGTAGCCAAGAGGATTAGTTATTTGAAATGACTAATGTAGTGCAGACTGGCTTTGATGACTTGGCATAAGCCCAGTTGTCAGCACTAGAGGACTGTGTCAGGACAGAAGTTGTACTGAGAGGGCTCACACGTGGATTGCAGAGTGTTGGGCTGGAACTCTTTGGATACTTACGGTTTTAACGTAGACTACAAGGTACATGACATCACTCAGAACTACATAGTGTATATGACCTGGGTTGTCATGTGGCAAGGGTGTCTAAAGATGAGCTGGCTCTTGGGCACAGGGTAGGTGTGATTAGCTGTTGGGAAGAGAGGGCAGAGATTGGGAATAGAATGAAGAAGGAGTTGCCTAAAAATTTTAGACAGCTGTAGTGGAAGTGCCAGAAGTTCATATTGGAGGCCTTTTATTGATAACCTCTAAAATCCCATGCTTCAAACTATTGCATCTGTTGTATTGCTGGGCTCATAGTAGGTATTCATGAAAAGCTCACTGGGCTGCAATAAATCGAAGACTGCAGTCGTCCATTTTAATGCCCTTTGTTTCCCCCCCACCACCACCACCTCAGAAACTGCCCTCAAGAACAGAAACCCTACTTTTTTTTGGAACCAAGCACCAGAAACAAATGCACATGTTTAAGCACACCAGGAGAGGATGCGGGCATGAGTTTGGCACATCTCCTCATGTTCTCCATTTTAAACACTTTTTAGTCTTGGTGATTCACATGGTGTGGGTGGACTTCAGAGCTGGTTTTTACCTCTAGTTCATAAAGCTACCTATGTGTTACGGTTTTAAGGTATTTTAAATTCTTAATTAATGCTAAGCACAGGCTTTTTATAAAAGATAGATATACACATACACCATGATTTTTGCATACAACCTTTGAGGTGTCAGTGAATGTTTGTTGTCAGTGAATCCCATTCATAAAATGATTACTAGAGACTGTAATTGTGATGTCAATAAAGTAATATTCTATTTCTTCTCATGTGGGATCAGTTACAGTATCTGCTTTTCTATTTGAATAATATTTTAAAATAGCAGTTTATTAGTTAAACATTAAAGTAATGCTTACCGATGTTTGTTATTATTAACATTAACATGGCTGGGTTAGCTAGCTGGATTATCTGACAGAAAAAATGTCCTTAAACAGAACTAGAGAATTAGAGGAACATATAAGTAGCAAACAATTTCTATCTCTATTAATTAAATGTTTTAAGAAAGAAATTGAATTATTTTGCCTATCATATTAGCAAAGATTTTTAAAAATTATAATATGTAGTTCTTGCAAGGGTACATGTAGAAAAATAATATATTGTTGGCAAATGAAATTTTCTTGTAGTTGACTAGAAACATTTCTGGCCAAATGTAAGAGCCTGAAAGGAATGCATACTGTTTATCTAGTGATTCCTCTGGGAGTTGAAGAATCTCACATATGAAAAAGCTTTATGCATAAAGGTGTGACTAACAGTGTTATTTATATTAGAGGAGAGTTGGAAATGATTGAAGGCATTTTAGAGGATTTTGATTCTTGGTCTTGAATCCCCAGATGTTAAGTCAGGTGATTCCTAGGTTTCTGTGATTCAGTGACTCCTTGCTAAGTGGAGGCTGGTGTGAAGAGGCCTAGGCTAGTTGTATGAGAGTTTGTTGGTGAGGTCTCAAAAGGCAATCAAATAGGTGGCCTGTGGCGTGTGGGATAACAGTTGACATTGGGGGTATTTCCTAGGATGATGGAAGGGGTAGAAGGAATTTAACAGTCCTGGACACGGATTATTGGAGTGTCAGCATGGGGCTCTTGCAATTTGCTTAATGAGATTCCCAGATCCCTATGTGATGTCAGAGGCCTTTGTCTCTCCCTCAGCTCCCATCTCTGTCTTCCCCTCTGTCTTCTAACATTCACCTCTCCCCCCCCCCCCCCATCAAATCACCTCTGCTTCCCTCAAAGGAAAATCTCTAAGAAATGCTTTTCTACTATTGGACAATTTACCTTCATCTCATTCCAATTCGAAATAACCCTTTTTCCCTCCCAAATATGGTACCTTATTTGATCCTGATAATTTGATCCTTTAGGTAGGAATTGTCTGCAGAATGAGGGGTGGGGGAAGTCTCAGAGAGGGTGGTGAACATATTTATAATGTTGGAATTTAAGGCTTCATGTATAATGGTAATAATAAAATAACGAATGCTTATAATGCCCTTTCTGTGCATTAGACACTGTTCAAACTGCTTTACCTGCAAGAGCTTATTTAAGTCTCCCAATAGTTCTACTTGTTGACAGGCTAGCTCTGATATTAGTAAAACACCTTCCAGAAGAATCTTGAAGATCTTGCCCTGACTATTTTTTTGGACTAGGGATGGATTTGTCTGTTTCTTGGGGAACCACCAGCTTGTCAAATAACTGGGAAAAGTCCGGAGAGAGAGGGTGCAGGTAAAGCTGCAGCTCTAGCACGTGAGAGAACTGTTCCCCTTGGGCCCTTGTTGCTACACACTTTTGACCCGGTGTTCAGGGTGTGACACCATTTCCCTTGCAATTTGCTCCTGTACACATCTAACCAAGGAAGCTTGGTTTGGGGTGACAGAAAGGGGTAGGGATGAAGTTTGAGGGTTTTTAAAAAAAACTCATTATGTATTATTTTGATATAACGCAAAGAGAAAGAATCATTTTGGGGATGGGGAAAGTGAGGGTAGTATGTGGACAATTTTGCAGTCTGGGCCGTGGTGTTTGCATATACAGATGCACACTTGTGGTTTTTTTTCCCCACACTTGTGATTTGGGATGGAACCATTTGGGGAAGGCACAGGGGGACAGAGAGAGGTTAGCAAATATAAATTTCTGGAGGTCAAGGCTTCAGTCTCGGTCCCATCTTGTGCCAGCACCTGATGCCATGTGTAATACTGAAGAAGGCCTCAGTAAACTTTTGCTGGGTTCGCTAGAATTCAGCCCCTATAAAGCTGGAAAACACAGAGGACTCCACTTGCAGTGGTTTTGCCTCTAGATTTTCTTCCTTTCTTCACAGAGTCGCTGCTGCCCCCTTCTGGGCTTAGTAGGTATCTCTGGGGGAAATACTTTTTTTTTTTTTACTGTTCAGCAGTGTCCTACATGTTTTTAAGCTTAGCACTCCAAGTCTAGCAACTCTGAGGCCTGGATGGGGAGTCAGAGCAGACTCAGGTAGTTTGTGTGTGTGTTACTGGGGATGTACCCGCAACCCAGGTACATGCCCTTGACCGGAATCGAACCCGGGACCTTTCAGTCTGCAGGCCGGCGCTCTATCCACTGAGCCAAACCGGTTTTGGCAAAGGTAGTTTGTGTTTTGAGAGAAGCCCTGCTTGGCGATGATACACATCTGGGAGGCGTTGCAGAGGATTTGGCTTGAATGGGACCGGAGTTGAAAATACGCTTACTTTGTGCAGATATCTGTAATGGAAAGATGACTGCCCTGAGAGGCAGGAGAACTGGAATGTAGACCGGCCATAGACCCCGAGCTCTGACTTCCTGGGCCTCATGTTCATTTCCTATAAAGCTGGACCAGGCCGATTGTGTTCCAGAAGGGGGTCCGGGACTTCAACAGGGGAGGGGCCTCTAAGCTCTCCCCGCCCTCATGACCTCTGCCCCGCTGCTGAGCTGCTCCACTTGGAGCTGGTTTATTTATGAAGTGTCAAATCCGAAAAAATGTCCTCAAAAGTCTGAAGCCACTGGACGAGATGATCTCTGAGATTCTTCCAGCTCTAATGGTGTGATTTTTATGAACTTAGCACTGAGTCAGAGCCTTGAGCGCTGAAATCATGGTGCCCGGGATGCCTGTGTAAATGCTGTGGGTGTTTTGCAGGCGGACAGCCCAGAAGACATGCACAGCTGGATTAAAGAGATCAGGGCAGCTGTCCAGGCCCTCAAGTGCCACCCCAGAGTAAGTCACTTCCTTTCTGTCGCATAGTCACTGTCAACTGGGAGATGCGTGTCCTTGAGGGGGCAGGTTTTATTTGGGGCTGTAGGCAGGCAGCCTGGTCCCAGCTGAAGCCCCGGGCGGCCTTGTTTGTTTTTCTCTGTCGACTGACTTGGGTACATATTTGTTTTTTAGTTTTGGTTCCTGGAGGAGGTGAGGTAGGGTCGGATAGGTGTGTCCTACACAGCTCCCTGTCAGGCAGACTGACAAGTCTGGAGTGAGTCCCTGTGGACTTACTTGGTTTCTGTAGACAAATGTCTCTGGACTATGAGACGGTGATTGTGGGTGGGTACTCATCCTGGGGCTTTGGGATAAACATTGTCAGGAAAGCCCTCACTTTCCTTTGTTTTTTTTTCCTTCCCTTTTATTTTTGTAGGAAATGTCCTTTTCTCGATCCATTTCTTTGACTCGCTCTGGAAGCTCCAGCCTGTCGGGTGGGCCCAACTCTGTCTTCTGCAGAGGACGGCCACCTGTGGAAGAGAAGAAAGCCCTCTGCAAAGCCCCCTCGGTGGCCTCCTCCTGGCAGCCCTGGACACCTGTCCCCCAGGCCGGGGAAAAGCTACATCCACCTGAAGAGACTCTTGAGGACTCTTTGTTCACGTCTCGACTTGGGGAGAGCAATACTTCCGGGGCATTGCCCAGCTCCCGGATAAGGCACCGATCGGAGCCCCAGCACCCCAAGGAGAAGCCATTTATGTTCAACCTTGATGATGAGAACATACGGACTTCTGATGTGTGATGAGGCTTAGCGCCCAGGGAGGGAGGGACGGGGAGGACTCAAGCAAAGGAAGCCATGTCTCAGTTTCTCTATCTGCTGGAAGATAGTCAGAGGCCTTTATGCCGCTCATATTCCTTTGGATGCTCTATGGGAGGGGCCCATCCAGCTGGCTTTTTAAAAAGAAATATCCATGTGGTGTGTTTAATTTGGGAAAATCACTAGGTTATGCTCAATGGAGAGCAGGTTGCCTTTTGTTCGACTATTGAAAGGTCGTCCTGATGAGAGAAGGTTGGAAGTCCAATTTCGTCCCTAACCAAGTTTTATTTCCTTGTCCTAGTTTTAGTTCCTTCCCTTTGTTTTCAGGACAGACACGGAATCTTAGGCCAGTCATCTGGCTTTATCCTGTTCCTCTGTATTGGCTGAAGTTTGACTGTGAAGTAAAAGGGTGGAAACTAACCCACCTAAACAGAGAGAGGAGAGGTGGAGACCCAGGCTCCGCTTCACTGGGATCCATTCTAAGGGGAGGTGTTAAAATCTGGGGGCTAATCCATCAGGGCAGATCCCCATAGAGAACGAAATAGGGACCTCTTGTAAGGAACGGGGAATGATTCATTCAATACATCAGTTAATTTTGGGAACGACTCTGTTCTCATGTAGATGTTCTTTGACCCCAAATACTGTGGGTGTGAGTGACAGACCTGCCCACCTGGTTTCTGGGTCCAGCCCCGAGGATGAGTTTATCAGTGTTAAATGTTATGACTGTTGAGAACAGAACAGACATTTCCCTTGATACGGTGTTAGTTGGAATGTGTGGAGAGTTGACACTTGTATGATAATTCACTTGTGTGATAGATCAGATCTCTATTTTAGAGTCTTAGATTTGCTGTGAAGCAGATGCTGGGAAGAGATGGATTAGAGCTCATCCAGCTAAGTTTTCTTGATCCATGTTTTCCAAACAGAAGGAAAGGTCTGTTTTAGCATAGACATTATCTTGAATCCTGCCTCACAGCTCGTTTTTCATGGTCCAACAGTAGTCTAAGTGTAAGTGCTGTAATATTGTGTGCCCTGGCATATTTGCTTTCTTTTTATTGTTTGTGTTGTCCTTTGAAAGAAGCCTTATGTTCTTGCATGATCCGACCTTGTAATCTGATGAGGTGTTCTGTGTACTTAAGAGCAGAGAGATAGAAAGATAATCTTGATAGATATTTATACTTTTAATAAAATAGAAACTGCATAGAAACTCTGATTTAGAGGCTATGCATTGCTGACTAGAGATGTCCCAGGTAGAAAAGCATAGATTGCATTTCCCACCCAAATTTCAGGGTGTACCTTCTTCCATTTGGCAAAAAAAACAAAAAACTATTTCTGGGGCCCCTGGAAGGATTTGTCTATCCAACTTATATGGTGAACTGCTCAGGGTTCCCTAAAGGGAGAGACAAGGTAACTCATTTCTGTCTATAACTTTTATCAGCTAGGTCAGTTAATTATATCTTTAAATTATAAAATTAATGACTTGTGGAAGAGACTAAGAGAAGTATTTTTACCTTAATAAATCCCTTTCCCTGCTTATGTCCACATCTAATGCAGAGGTGAAAAGATGTGATCAGAAAATCCTTAGGAACTTGAGGGAAATCTTATGTTTCTTTCAGGAGCCATTCTTTCCTTGAAGTCCATGTCATGTTGAGAACTATTCTTGACTGCACTGTGTTGGAGCTATACTTCACTTAAATTGCTTGGCATAGTGGTCCTGGTATAAAAAGGAAATCTACTACTGGGTCGCTCTCTCTCTCTCTCTCTCTCTCTCTCTCTCTCTCTCCAGACTCTTATACACTTTTGTCCTTAGAAACCCTTGGTTTGGGAATTATTTATTTGTGAGTGGTGGAGGTTACAACATACTTCAAGTAGCCTACTTCCAAAAGTCATTCCAAATTCTTAAAGCTCTTTGTCTCTGGTTTCATTTTCCAGTTTTCCTCAAGAAAATTATTTGGCTAATAAGTGCACAATAAGTCATACTGAATTAATGGAAATCATTTAGAGACTTTTGAGGTCTCTTTAAACATTCCTTAACTCATGGAAAGTTGCCACCTTTTGGTGTGTAAATTGTAAAAATCTATGCATTTCTCTCTTTAAAATTAAACTCTGCTAGAATACTACTGCTACATTAATTGGCCATTATAATAAGCTGATATGTTTCTTATTCATTAGTCTTTTTTGAGAATGTGTTAAATTGAACATGCTTATAAATCCAAATTGTATTATCATGATGGGGGAAAACAGGGACTCTAGTTGGCAATTTCTTCGAAATTCCATGTTAGAACATATTAATGTAGTTCCAACACCAGGTAAATATAATTATCTTCAATGAAGCCTGAAAGCATTCTCATTCTCAAACCTTATTTAAGAATTCCTTTTGTGTCCATATTTCTTACCTTCTGGCCAATTTCACAGCACAGCCTTTTAATGTCACTACACATGTGAGCCAAAGGTGGTATATGTACGATAAAAGCATTTAGTTTTAAATGTATAAAATGGAAGCAAAGCAAAAAATAGGGTAGGGATGCACTATAGGTTAGTAGTTAAATGCATAGGCTCTGGAATAAAACTGAGTTTTAAAAAATAAAATAAAAGGAACTAAAAAAGGTACTGCATTTTCTTCGTGGAATAAAAACCTCTGAGTTGTGCTGTTTTTATAAGACATTTGGCGGCATCTTGACTCACTCTATGTGTAACTACTTCAGGTGGTCTTCCCTAGAGCTGAACTATTCACCACTGCTTTTGAAAGCTTATGGATTTGCTCTCTTAAGTCAGTTGATGGTAAACAGAATTGGGCTTTTTTTATACTGTGAGACAACATAAACATACATTAAGTAGAGTGACCTCCGGTCAAAATGTTGGAATTACACATCTGTTTCTGGGTAGGACGCTGGAAGATTCCCATGAGAAAGTAGATTTAAGGTCCAGTTTTGTAGTTCACTTACAAGTTGCTTTTTTCCCCCCACTTTTTTTGAGTATAACTGCTCTGACATAGGCTAAAAGGACCCAGTAAATAAATAGCAGGCTCAATACTGGAGCAGTGGGATTTGATGTCTATTTGCACTGACAACTAAATAAACAAGCATATGGAGGTAACAATATTTTGGTAATGGAGTTTCCCAAATCAGCTTCATTGATAAACTTTGAACATGTCAGAAATGGTTACGTTTATTAAATCATTTCTACCCATTCCCTTTCTCTCTGCGTGTTGCCTGCAGCAGTCAATTACCATCACTCATCTAGGCAGAGTTTGAACTGTTTGATTCCTTTCCCCACTGCTTAGGAAGGTGTGGCGTGATTCTGTGTTTTGAACCAGTATGTTTCAGCTGTGAAATGCACTCGCTGTAACTACTGAGCTGAGTGCATGGAAACGGTTGTGCTTCTCATGTTATGTGCTCTCTGAATTGGTATGTAGCAAAAAGTTAATTTTCTAAAACTGTTTTGTGGCTTGTTTTGTAATAAAAACATGAGGATTCTGAAATGTGGTGTGTTTTCCTAATGCCCACCGTGGGTGGGTGCTGGCTCTTGTCATCCTGCCCCTATTGGTTTTATGGATTTCACAATGCAGGTCCCTGCTCAGGGTCGGGCTACTGCGCGCCTCTCACCAGTGCCTGGGGGGTGGATGTGGCCCTTGGGGAGGGCCGAGTGGTGGGAAGATGTATGGGTGTGTATGTGGAGAGGTCTGCCAGGCTCTGCCCCTTAAGTCTGGCACTGGTGGAGGTGGCACCCTGGCCGGGAGTGTGTTGCTCACTTAAAAGTGGTTGCGGGTCCAGGGTAAAGTAACTGGAAAAGTGGGAGGAAGAAGGGAGCAGCATGGTTAGACCTTCGCTTCAACCCGCTGGGCTGGGACAATTCCTCCTGCTGTGGCTGCTGCTGCTGCCCCCGGTGCCCGATCCCAGGGTGGAGGCTCAGAGGACCTGGCCCTCTCCGTTCTGCCCCGCGGTCTGCGAGCCAATGCGCTGCCCCCCGCTGCCCACCTGCCCCTCGGGGGC
>NW_005353460.1:2316159-2316475 GCF_000412655.1 Myotis brandtii
GCAGGGATCGAGGTGGGTGCCGGCCCTGTGCTCTCCTGAAACTTTCGGGAGGAGCGTTTTTGAATCGCGCAGCTCTCCACGGGTTCTGCCCTGCTCCATTGGCCGCAGGGATTCCACTTCTTGCTCCCGATTTTCTTCCCTCCTGGGGTGTCTCTTTAGGGTCCCCATGTGGTTCCCCCCTAACCCCCAGTTTCCTCCCCACACCTGTTAAATGTCCTCTTCCCTTCTAATTTTTTTTTTCTTTCCAATCGGGGTGACGGGCCTAGTTCCCTCAAGGCGCATCCTTACGGGAGTGGGACCACAGGATACAGGACGG
>NW_005353460.1:2316759-2334181 GCF_000412655.1 Myotis brandtii
CGAAAATAATTTTATGGTTGGGGGTCACCACAACATGAGGAACTGTATTAAAGGGTCGCGGCATTAGGAAGGTTGAGAACCACTGCTAGAGGCTCAGGAGGCGAGGGTCCCATCGCCCCCAGTAATGGAGCATTTCTTCACAGGGACCAGAAGCGCAGGCTGGCTCAGGAGCAACTACAACTTCATCGCAGAGGTGGTTGAGAAGGTGGCGCCATCTGTGGTTCACTTGCAGCTCTTTCGGAGGTAAAGGAGGCGGGAGGCGGCCGCCCACTCCCCGCTGACTTTCCGTTCCAGGTCCACGCTACTGGGAGGCTCAGGGCGGTCCAGGAACCCGGTGAAGGTGCAGAAGGGACACGGGTTCTGACTCCCAAATCTGGGTACGCCTGCGCCCTTAGGTGGCCGGGGTTTCTCTCTCCCTCATCTCCCACAGACAGAATTGAAGGTCAGGGGCAAGAGGTAGAAAGCATCTGAATGATCTTGCTCAGCCCCCTCCTTGTTGTGGAAGGAAATCCTCTGTCAAAGGCCAGTTAATGGTGGAACCTAAACAGGAACCGGCCTTCCTGGGCTCCCTCCCTGCCTGGGCCCTGATGATTTGGCACTAGGACTCAGCGGTTCTCAACCTGTGGGTCGCGACCCCTTTGGCGGTCGAACGACCCTTTCACAGGGGTCGCCTAAGACCATCCTGCATATCAGATATTTACATTATGATTCATTACAGTTATGAAGTAGCAACGAAAATAATTTTATGGTTGGGTCACAACATGAGGAACTGTATTTAAAGGGCCAGAAGGTTGAGAACCACTGCCTAGGACTCAGTGATGGCGAACCTATGACACGCGTGTCAGAGGTGACACGCGAACTCATTTTTTTTGGTTGATTTTTCTTTGTTAAATGGCATTTAAATATATAAAATAAATATCAAAAATATAAGTCTTTGTTTTACTATGGTTGCAAATATCAAAAAATTTCTATATGTGACACGGCACCAGAGTTAAATTAGGGTTTTTCAAAATGCTGACACGCCGAGCTCAAAAGGTTCGCCATCACTGGCCTAGGTCGCCTCTTGACCACGGTATTGTGATCAGGTTAGGCCTATTTGAAGCAGAGCGTTGCTGCTCTGATCAGCTCTGAAGAGGGAGTGTCCCTGGAAAAAGAGAGTTGGAATCAGCTCTCAGGGGGATTCCCATGAGATGACCAGGCCACTGAACAGGCAGACTCCAATTCCACCTGGAGACAATGAAAACACAGGGAAGAGAAAAGTGTCTGGGAAACTGTGCTGGAGGTTTGCTTGGTACCTGTGAGGTTCCTGTGTTCCCAGACTGTGGTGCATCCCCTGACTCTCCTGCCCTCTGCTTGCGCTGTTGTCTTTACTGAGACAGGTCACCCCTCAATGGCAAGGATATTCCTGTATCCAGTGGCTCTGGGTTCATAGTGTCTGAGGATGGGCTCATCGTTACCAATGCCCACGTCCTCACCAACCGGCAGCGAATCCAGGCGGAGCTCCAGAGTGGGGTCCAGTATGAAGCCACTGTCAAGGACATTGACCATAAACTGGATCTTGCACTGATTAAGATCGAGCCAGACGTGAGTATGTGAGGTCTAAATCAGAGTCTTGCGTATTTGGGGATTTTCATCAATTTGCTCATGTTTTCATCTCCATCCCCCTTCCACCTACAACACATTTTTTTCAACTAGCATATGCTGTTTTCTAATTTCTTTTTTTTTTTGGTTGTCTTTTAGTCCCTCTTCTATTTTCTTTCTTTTTTAATTTTTTAAAATCTTTATTGTTGAAAGTATTACATATGTCCCCCCTTTCCTCCCATTGACCCCTTCTAGCCCGCCTTTTTATTTTCTTCCATGCCAGTCTGTATATCCCTAACAATTTCTATGGCAGGGGGGAGCGAGTCTTTTTTATTTTTCCTTCTCCTTCACTGCCTCTTCAATAGGTGCTGCTTCTGGAAACTTCTCTTAGAGTAGTCTTAGAGTAGCGTGAATTCCAAGCTGCTAAGGACTACTTTGAGGTCCCGTTACACCAAGTGTAGTCTGCACTCCAGCAGTATTGACATCATCTAAGAATTTGCTGGAAATGCAGAATCTCAGACCACAGCCAGGTCTACTGAATTAGAATCTGCATTTTCTTAAGATCCCCAGGTGATTCGTGCACGTATTAAAATTTGAGAAGAACTGCTCTGGGTGATCAGCTTTGTTTGTGGCCAGTTAATTTTGACTGTCAACTTTTGAGCTGGACCTGTGCTAAGTAAATTGTTAATGTCAGTTTATGTTCATCAGTAACTTCACTGTTGGTTTATTTATAGTAATTTATACAAAGCAATACTTTTAGATTTTAGAGATGATCCCAATCATCTTAACAAGTGAGAGTTTGGGTGGGTGATTCTTGGATTATAAATGACAAAGACTGTGTCATATAGTGCTGTACACAAACACCAGTTGATTCTCTTCTTGGTTGTCTTCCCCATCCTTTCTTGCCCATGTGCAGACTGACCTTCCTGTATTGCTGTTGGGAAAGTCATCTGACCTGCGGGCCGGAGAGTTTGTGGTGGCCTTGGGCAGCCCATTTTCTCTGCAGAACACAGTGACTGCAGGAATTGTCAGCACTACACAGCGAGGGGGCAAAGAACTGGGGCTGGAGGATTCAGACATGGACTATATCCAGACTGATGCCATAATAAATGTAAGTCACTTGGGAAGGCCATTGTGAGCCCATGAGATACTTACTGGCAGTGCAGTCAGAGCGCCTCCTTTTCCCTTTAGCCTTTCGGGGATGTCCCGAGTTCAGTTAGATCCTTACGAGAGGGATGGAATGCCATTTTGTTAGACTTCAGCCTGTTTGATATGATAGCTGGCACCCATGATATTGGGTGGCCTGTTAGGGTCTGTCACAGAGGCCACCGCTGCCGTAGGAAGTGGTGGTCCTTTTGCTGTTGTTCTTTATCTGCAGTGAGTCTAGTATTGATGATGATGGGGGACAACTTTGCCTGCCTTGGGGGAACAGGAGCTCACTAGCGCGGGCTGTTTTTGGTAAATCTGTTTAGGAACTATGAATAGTTGACAAGGCGAAAAGTACTGATGGTTTTTTCAAATTCTGTCTCCAGCACGGAAATTCTGGGGGGCCTCTGGTGAACTTGGTAAGTGGCCACTTTCCTTGCTGCTTCATGTCTCTTCCTTGTAAAGACTTGACAGGTTGCATGGTGCAGACTAATCCTAGCGTAGAGACCTGTGGTGGGGTGCTTTTCTATGACTGCATCCTAAGCAAATGGTTAGGAAAACTTAAGATCTACAATGGATTTGTCATCCTGGTGTGTGATCTCACCCAACCAGAGTTTGCTTACATGTTATATCTCTTCAACACGCTTTCCGTTTTGTTTTGTTTTTTGAATATATTTTATTGATTTTTTACAGAGAGGAAGGGAGAGTTAGAAACATCGATGAGAGAGAAGCATCGATCAGCTGCCTCCTGCACACGCCCTACCGGGGATGTGCCTGCAACCAAGGTACATGCCCTTGACTGGAATTGAACCCGGGACCCTTCAGTCCGCAGGCCGACGCTCTATCCACTGAGCCAAACCAGTCAGGGCCGCTTTCCGTTTTCATTGGACAGTTAACAAAGGTCCTGGGTACTAAACCCAGATTTATGTCAAATGACCAATTGTACTATGTAATGTCCCCCTAATGTATATCCTTGATGACTCCCTGCTGCCGCATATGAAGAACTGTCTCTCATCCCAAAATGCTAATTTCAGGATGTGGTCTGTCCAGGTTTTTAGTCTTGACCCACTTATAGATGACAGAAAAGACACACCATGAGTCCACTGTTCTGTCATGTAGTTAATTATTAAAATTATTCAGTCTCTCTAGTGCAGTGGTTCTCAACCTTCCTAATGCCGCGACCCTTTAATACAGTTCCTCATGTTGTGGTGACCCCCAACCATAAAATTATTTTCGTTGCTACTTCATAACTGCAATTTTGCTACTGTTATGAATCGTAACGTAAATATCTGATATGCAGGATGTATTTTCATTGTTACAAATTGAACATAATTAAAGCATAGTGATTAATCACCAAAACAATATGTAATTATATATGTGTTTTCTGATGGTCTTAGGCGACCTCTGTGAAAGGGTCATTCGACCCCCAAAGGGATCGCGGCTCACAGGTTGAGAACCACTGCTCTAGTGGAAATGCCAGCATTTCTAGTCGCTAAAATACATGTGAAAACACAAGAGTGCCGTGCTCATTGATGCAGCCTATGGTCGTGCTCTCTGAGTTTTTGAGCAGATTCATTTTGGTTCATCTTTACATATTACACTTACTTGTAGGAGGATGAATTGTGTGTGATGTTATTGAGCATTTTTTATTCATAACACTGCATGCAATTTTTTGTGCCTTCTTTCTCCAGTGGACAAGGAGTTTACTAGAATTTCAGACCACACTCCAGACCTACTGAATTATAATCTGTCTCTTAATAGTATTAAATATTAAACTAAACAATATGGTGTTTTACCCTTTCCATTACCTAACAGGCTAGAGGATGATGAAGTGCATGAAGAGGAAAGTATTTCTCACTTCATAGCCTTGGTTTAGTAGGGCTTTGTTCCAGAAGTCAATTTACTAATTCTTACGGATAGTTTCATTGAAGTGTTGCTGAAAATCTAACAGCTTTTTTGCCTTTGCCATGTTTATTTTTAGTTTCATTTAAGGAATGAAAAGGCAAATACTCCTTGTTCTCTTCTCTGGGTCAAATAACAAACTGTGGTTCACACTTAAAATCAATGTAATTCAGCCCGGCTGGTGTGGCTCAGTGGTTGATCATCAGCCCATGAACCAAGAGGGCACTGGTTGGATTCCTAGTCAGGGCACATGCTCAGGTTGTGGACTCGATCCCCAACAGGGAGCATGCAGGAGGCAACTGATCGATGTTTCTATCTCTCGACCCTTCTCCCTTCTCTCTAAAATCAATAAAGACATGTTAAAAATATAAATAAAGTCAGAGTAATTTGGCGAAGGAAAAATAAGCTCAAGATTTTAAAAAAAATTCCTCCATAGGAATTTGCACATGTAGGTCCCCTCTACTATCCTACCTACTCTAAGGTAACATCCATTGATCTGGACTGAAGAAGCCCACTTTTCTGCTAGCCCCTCTGTACCCTGCCCTAAGGGACTCACTTCACTCCCTCCTATTTGTTCAGTTTGCACAACTTGGTGACTGAATGACCTCTCCTCCCCTGCCAGGATGGTGATGTGATTGGCATAAATACACTGAAGGTGACCGCGGGAATCTCCTTTGCAATCCCCTCCGATCGAATTCGAGAGTTCTTGGCGGAATTCCATGAGCGCCAGTTGAAAGGTAAGGGGAGGGAGGACTTTTTCTTGCCCTTGTGTGTTTTTGGGAGCACTCAGTCTACTGTGGTGGAGACGGTTCTGTTGAATGCTGTCACTGGTACCCAGTTTCTCTAATGGTGGTTCAGGCAGTAATATAAGGACTAGGCACAAAACCAGGCATGGGTTGTACCCAGAAACATTTGGATTGAACTGTTGTGGAAAGGAAACCTGAGGGGCAGAGGTGAGTGGGAGGATGGTCTGTACTAATGATGAAGGTTCTCTGAGGAACAGCTTGAGGGGGCAGCTATGATGGAAGGATGTTCTGTGACTCTGGTGTCATTTAAGATCGCTGAAAGGAGAGAATTTTTGTTGTTGGTAACACATTGTAATTTTCCTTTCCAGGAAAGGCTCTTGCACAAAGGAAATATCTGGGTCTGCGAATGCTGCCCCTCACTATGAAGTAAGTGTGGGTTTGAATACATCTGGGTTATTTTCAGAAGCAAAAGCCGTAGCTGGACAGTCTTGCCAGGGAAACTAAAGTGTTAGGTTACAGCTGGGTACCCTTGTGGCTATAGGTTCTACTGATGCACCAGCACTCACTGTACTTCTCAGTTTCTTTCACGTGCCTATATTTTATAACGTCCAATGGTTCTAGGCTTTGGCATAGAGAATCAGAGCACACCTGGGGAAGAATAAGGGTGACCTGCTTGATGGAATCCTCTCTGGCCACTCTGAGCCTTGAGAGAGCAGATAGAATATTTACTGAGATTCATCCGGAGGCTTTGCCTGGGGCTCCGGAGATCAATTTGCTATGCTTCTTAACCTTACAGGAAATCTCTTCTCACTTTTCTTAGCCTTCTTCGAGAAATGAAAAGGCAAGATCCAGATTTCCCTCTTGTGAGTTCTGGGGTTTTTGTATATGAGGTGATTCAGGGCACAGCTGCTGAAAGGTAAGAGAAACCCAGGCCTTTGCCCAGACTCCTTTGTTCTCGCTAGATGTGTGCGTGGCAAATGTAGGATCTAGAGTTAGGCTGTCCAGCACTGTGGCCCCTGCCCACATGTGGCTATTGAACACTTGAAATGTGGCTGGTATGACCTATGGACTGAATTTCAAATTTTATTTAATTTTAATTTATTTGAATAAAGAAACTAGAAGCATGTAAAATATTTTTCCATGAAACACACCTTTTTTTGGGGGGGAGGGGGAAGGGGAAAAACTGCCTTGTACTGTAATCATTGCATTTATAAGTTATTATGGTTGTGCGTTGTTTCTAGTGGATTTCAAAGACTTAAAACGGAGTGTAAAATACATACTAGTAATTATTAAAAGATTACATGTTAAAATGATAGCTTAGATATATTGAGTTAAATAAGATATATTACTAAAATTGGTTTCATCTGTTTAAAATTTTTTGGAAAAAAATGTGGTTACCACATATGGCATGTGGATAGTCATGCTGATTTAGACTTGTGTACTCTAAGGGCCTTCTTTTTGGAAGGCGATGGTTCTCTTTAAGCCAAGAATGCATCATGTGAGTTAATAGCCTAAGTCTAAATTAATTTTGCTAGGATCCCCAAGTCTGCCCTTTCAATACCTTAGTTATTAAGAATCAGAAGAATCCAAAGGATCAAAAGTTTAGGAACATACTTTAGGTAATTTAAAATACTTTTGTCTTTGAACTCTGGATGACAGTACCAGATGGCAGCACTAAACAAATAAACAAACAAATAAATAAATCAAGCAAAGGTTAGAGTAGCTTTCCAAAGATGCTCCAGCGGTCTTGATGTTGTTTTGAACATTTACACTAACTACTGAGAGCACAGGTGGCTTGTCCAACAATTACTCTCCTGGGTCTCTCTCTTAAGCTTCTTCAGTATCTCTCTCTCTCTCACTGTATTTGTTTTTCAAGAGCTCAATAATCTGTTTAGATTATAGCAATGATTTTAGTAGGGGGCAAGAACCCTAGGGTACTACCTGTTCAGAATAGCTAAGTGTTAGGTCTCATGTTACTAAACTTGGCTTGTCACAGGCTTTCCTAGCCTTAGTAAAAAAAAAATCCCAATCCTTATTTTTAACTTCTGGTTCAAGGCCAAAGCTATTTCTTTCAGCTCTCCAAGGCCTTGCTACTCAGGATGTGGTCTGTAGCCCAGCTGCATTAGCATCAGCTGGAGCTTTTGGGAAATGCAGAATGACAGGCCTACCACTGAATCAGAAACTGCATTGTAAACAAGATCTCCTTGATTTGGATGCACATTAAAGTGTGGGCATTACTG
This sequence comes from Myotis brandtii, assembly GCF_000412655.1. Lineage (NCBI taxonomy): Eukaryota > Metazoa > Chordata > Mammalia > Chiroptera > Vespertilionidae > Myotis > Myotis brandtii. The sequence goes on from NW_005353460.1 coordinate 2,324,375, forward strand.
CTTGTTTGATGTCACTGCTGAGCTGGAAATCTGTTTTGGCTCCATCCACTTACATCTAATAATAATAATAATTATGATAATAACAGCTGGCATTTATTAACCATTTAATATATGTCAGGCATCATTTAATATTTTTTACATGCTTGGTTTGAGCCCGCGGTAATCTTATGATATAGGTATTATTTTACAGAGGACACAGCTGTGGCAGAGAGAGGTCAATGTGAGAGTTACACAGTAAGCCAGACAGCAGGGATGTGGAATCTAAGTCAACCTCTGTATTATCCTGCTTTCATGGCTGCTCTTCTTGCTTCTGAGAGGCACACTGATCAAGTGGCAAGAAGAAGGGTTTTCAAGTCTGAAAACCAGGGATCAAATCCTAGCCTTTTACAAGCGGTGGGACATTTATCCTGTCTGAGCCTCATATTTGGGCTCAGCAGTAATTACCACTCAGCAATAATCTGCAGGTTTCTTTTTTCCACTCACAGAACTACCATGAACTGAGTTCTCCCTTTGTGCACTGTGCCAGTCACCTTCCAAAGTAACCTTGTGCTAAAGGCTTTCCATGCTTGTAGCTCTGTCTACCTTCAAACTTCTCTTCACATCCTCTTGCTTTAAATTTCTCCTATTTTTTCATAAATTCCACATATCTTGGTAATCCTATTATTCTTGCTTCTCCTGTAGTCATTTAATTTTATGTCCCTCTTCCAGCTTATTTTTTTACTTTAAGACAAGTCAACAGCATAGCTATGTATTTATTGCATGTCGGAGGTGGTTTCTGTTTCTAAGATATACATTCTATGTGAAACAACTATGTAGGAGACTGCATACAGTCACAACTTTGGGGAAAAGGAGTCTAGAATAAGAACCTTAGATATTTAGACTTGGAAGGGTGATTAGTTTTTGACTTACTGGGAACAGAGCTTTTAATAGTATAGCTCAACATACTCTCTCGTTCCATAAACTATGGTTGAAGAGGGGTAAGTGGGCTGTAATCAAACTGATCAGAGTGTAGCTGTCTGGGCAAAAACATATTGACTGGACTTTTCATGTTTGCTCATAAGAATGGGAGTATGCTTCAGGTTAACAGAGGTCAGAGATTAATAGAAATGAAAAGCTAAACTCCTATTCCAAACCAAATCCAATATATGGGAGGAGTAAACCTCTTAAACATGATTGATTGTGGTAGAATATTAATTTTATGAAAGTAAGTAGGATTGTTGTCTTCAAGGAGATTTCACAGTATATCTTAGAACAGTCCTCATATTTGAAAGGATTGAGGCTATTTCTGGTTTCCCGGTTGGTGTGTTTATTACCAGCAAAATAGCAGTACCGTAAGAGTCAGACATTAAATTCTAGCTGGGATGAGTAAAACTCTTAGAGTTTCATTTTCCTTTTTTTCTCCCCTCCCAGCTCTGGGTTGAGAGACCACGATGTAATTGTCAGCATAAATGGGCAACCTGTTACTTCCACAACCGATGTTGCTGAAGCTGTTAAGGACAATGATTCCCTTTCCATGATGGTTCGTCGGGGAAGTCAAACTTTGATCCTGACAATCACACCTGAAATAATTGATTAAGTATCTTGATTTAAAGATAAATTATCTAACAAACCCAAAGTTATATTACCTGTTTGTATTGAAGATGTGCCAAAGATGGCTAGGGGTTTTAAGATCTTTCTTATAAAGGAAAATGAATGCTTAAGTATGAGCGCACGCACACACACACACACACACACACACACACACACACACACGGACTATTAGGTTGGGGGTGTACTGCTAAGAAGCTTTACTAAGCAAGTGGAAGAAGGATGTGGTGCCAGGAAGTCTGGAAAGCTGAGAAAATTTTACTTAAAGATAGGAACAACTGCCCTGGCTGGCTTGGCTCAATGGATAGAGCATCAGCCTGCGGACTGAAGGGTCCCAGGTTCGATTCTGGCCAAGGGCACATGCCTGGGTTGCAGGCTCGATCCCCAGTTGGGGGCGTGCAGGAGGCAGCCGATCAATGATTCTCTCTCATTGATGTTTCTCTCTCTCTTCTCCCTTCCTCTCTGAAATCAATAAAGAAATATATATTAAAAAAAAAAAAGATAGGAACAACGGAAAAAAAGGCAGTTTCTAATTTAACCTTGACAGAAGGACATTTTGGTATTGTTAAACTTCTCTATAGCCACAAACTCACTCACACACACACACACACACACAGCAGGGGTACTACTGTGCACCCAGACCTGCCTCCTGGGTTTGGCCATTTGGGCAAAGTCTGGGCAGCCCCATTGGCTGCCTGGACCTGGGCGTTCCGTGGCGCCTGGTCCCTGGGCAGGTGAGTGCCCTCCCTTTGGAAGGGCACAGGAGCCACAGCAGCCTGGCATTGTGGGGATGGGCTGGCTGGTTTGGGGAAGGAAGGAACCCCTGTCCTCCAAAAAAACAAGGGATTTCCAGACCTATGCAGAGTGTCTCTGAGCCCTCCCATGACACACGCTCCACCACTCTGGCTCTGTCCTCGGCCGCCACACTCTGGTCCTTGAAGCAGTTGGCCACACTGTGAAACTGAGTGACAGTGGCCCCGATGGTGGGAGCCAGGTGTTCCTTGCTCTTCTTGTCCAGCTGAGACCAGACGGAGCCCAGGCAGTGGTGGGGCACTTTTTTAACAGCTCCTGTTAAGTAGGGGTGTCACCGGGCTCTCTCACACTCAGGATCAGCATCCAGTCAACCCTCTCCCCAGTCCCGGGGAGGGTCCCTGGTCAGTGCTAGAGTCAGGAAGCAGAGGAACACACACACACACACACACACACACACACACACACACACACACACACACCTATCTTCCAAATATTAAGAAACAACCTGAATCCAGAGTGCAAAGAAAATGAAATTTTTAATACTATTCCCTACACGATTAGTTTTTTGGGTTGCATCACATTTGGCCAGGGTTTATGGATACAGAGGATGGATATCATTGATAAGTCAAAATGAATCTGACAATTGTGGATTGTCACAGAAGATTATTAAAGACTCTCAAGTTATCACTCTAGCAGTGGAAACAATTTTGGTCTCCAACAGCTTTTCTGACTGCAAGAGAACTTCTATAAAAGATACTTCAATAAATTAAAAACTTTACCTTTTTATCCAAGCTCTTCTTCCTGGCAACACTAATGATTTGAGTCTGAAAACTGCCAAAATGTATTCTTTTTTTACATAAAAGAAAACAGGTTTCGATGGGGTTTGTGACTTATCTTTAATAAAATTTAAAAAAAGTTGTGAGATGAGGCAGAATTTGTGGCTTAAAGTAGTATATTATTTTGGGTAAGATTTAAATTTCAGTTTGTTTTCAGGATTTCCCTTAGAAGTGAGTTAAAAAAAAAATTACATCAATAGATCCCCTTAAAACCTATGTAAAAATTTATGTGTTTGTGTATTTTTCTGGGAAGGGTCTAGTTTCTTCATGACCACAATTTAAAAAATACTGCCTTAGAGTACACAGACTATGAATAAAAATCTACCAACTATTACTGCTGTAAACAAGGTTGGGGTCAGTGTGGTACAGAACTTTTAAGACAGAATAATCTGTTTTAATATTTACATAATTGCCATCATTTAATAATATCAGAACAGTTGGTGATCATATTAATCAGGGGTAAGAAAGCTGAAATTTCTAGGAAAGCCATTTCATAATGATAGAGCATATCCAGAGTTATTTTAATTGTGATTTTTAAAAAAAAATATGTTTTTATTATGCCCTGACTGGGAATCAAACCATGACCTTCTGGTTCATAGGTTGATGCTCAACCACTGAGCCACACCAGCCAGTTAACTGTGATTCTTGGTCTTTAAGTCAATTATTATGAAACTAAACTTTGAGCAGCTCTACCTTGATTGTTTCTAGAATTTATAACTTATTCCAAATAACAGGATCTTAATTTGACTTATCCATAAAATCCCCCCTTTACTTTGTATTTAACAAAGTTCTTTACAACTTAGATGGAAAAGGATGGGAACTAAGTTTTTAAAACCACTTGTTATTCAAAGCATTTCCTTTATTCCCAGTGATCTGGGAATGCGAAAGCTTGGCTGTGGCTCTTTCTCTATGGCTGACTCTGTAACCCACAGTGAGAACTTCTGGTACCAAGCTTATTGCACTGTTTCTCTTTCTCCCCACAAATCACATCCTAAATCCACCTGGTACTCAGTAATAATATCCTTTAAGAGTCTGTTTTTCTTTCCAAGAGCACAATGCTCCCCACCTTATCTTATATAATTGTGAAGAACAGTTTTATAGTCATTTGAAATATGTTTTACCAGCCTACAACATGGGCTCTCTAAATTGGTAAATACTACTTTTTATTTTATTTTTTATTGGTTTCAGAGAGGAAGGGAGAGGGAGAGATAGAAACATCAATGATGATAAAGAATCATCAATCAGCTACCTTCTGCACGCCCCATACTGGGGATCAAGCTCGCAACCTAGGCATGTGCCCTGACCAGGAATCAAACCGTGACCTCCTGGTTCATGGGTCGATGCTCACACTGAGCCACATTGATTAGGCTAAATACTACTTTTTAGACAGGAAAATTCTGCCAAGAGAACAGACTAACCCAGACAGATCTTAAATACTGTTGGCTTTCAAACCATAATTGGAATGAAAAAAATATCTTCATGTATATATTTCCATGTATATATTGCCTCTTAAGCATAATAATGGTGAAACAATAGGGTTCATTAATAGGATAGTTTACTTAAACCACCCAGTTTTTAGTGAAACAAATACAATTTTGAGTTTCACTCTACCTACTGAGAACATCCAAACAGTGTTCCAGGTTGGCAAAATTTATTCTGCAGTTTAAATTCGGAATTTCAGTGTGTATTAAAATTCATGGCCATTTCTACTTTTGCTGAAGCTTTCCATTGGTTCTGCTTCAGTTCTCCTGTGCATGAGACTTGGGGTCACAAAACGCACAAAGCTAACAATATTCACTTCGCTCATCCTGTTGGGTCCACTTGCTCCAAAGGATTGAAGATATAGCCATGTACAGAAGTAAAGAGTATAGAAACCCTTCTGCAGCTTATAAATTAGTTGCTAGATTTATATTTTGTACATGAGAAAAGGTATAAACTTGGTTCCCACAACAGTGTTTGCTTGCCATTTCTAGTCTGCAAGGTAACATTTGGGTTGCAAATCCACAGTCCAAAAGAAATCTTCCTAACCAATCCCATTCCCTCCAAAGAGGGCAAGTAATGGTCAGGCCTGATATCAAGGAAGAGTTTTGAGCCTGTAGAGATGAATTCCGAAGACTTGCCTCTCTGGGCCATAACCGCAGCTCTTTTTAGTAAACAGTGCACCAATTGCTGCCATCACTTGGCATCAGCCCTCCAGTAATAAGTAATATAAGGTCAACAAACCACCAAATCCCAAGTCCTCCAAGTGTCAATAGTTTCCCTACTGCTGTGCCAGTGTGTCCCAGACAGAAACGATCCACTCCAAAACATCCCAGGAAGAAAGAGTAGAGCAAAGTGGTTATGAAGTAGTGTCCGGTATACCTAGACAAAAGGAATTAAAAGGAAGATGTTTACCACATGAAAATTAAAACACGTAATGTACAGTGAAAAGATGATGCAGCCAGTCCCTCTGTGGCCTCTTACTCCCTTTCCCCTCCCACTCCCCTCCATAAGAAGACCAGCAATTTTCAACCTTTTTCATCTCACGGCACACATAGACTAATTACTAAAATTCTGCAGCACACCAATCTACCAATCTGACAAAAAAATAAATATAATTTCAATTCATTCAAACTGGATGTCTCTTGTTGTGTTGGCTGTTGTCATGTTTTTATTTGACAAAATCTAAGGGAAAAGAGGTCAGTGCTCCTGGCTAAATAATCAGGTATTGGATGCTTTAGGAATTCTTGTGGCACACCAGCGTGCTGTGGCACACGGTTGAAAATCACCGGTCTAGAGTCTCAAAAGCGAAATTGCTAAGACATGGAGGACCTGTAAGAACAAATGTTGAGTTGGACTGGACAGGAAGTTATCAAGCACATTAGCACAACAGGCATCCTGGCAGGAGTGGAGTCTGGGCCCCCCTCATCCCCGCACAGGCTCCTTTCCTGAGGCTGCGGTTCTGAATGTGGTTCTTCAATGAAGTGTCGTCCTTCCTTACATGAAACACTGATCTCCATGTACCTTTTTTTGCTGTCTTGTGGCAACTAAAAACGGGGACATCTTCACAAAGACTTCTGTTTTACATACTGTGATGGCACGCAATAGCAATAGCAGTTACTCTAATATTATCACTAAACATAGTCATGGACTCTTCACTAGCAAATGGTAGAAGTAAATTCTGTGCCTTCAAGCAGAACTTAGAGAAATAAGCCTAATTCTTTTTAAGATAAACTGATTTTCAGTGAGAGAAGCCCATACTTTTCATGATAAAACCTTTGTTCCTGAAATACTAAGGCTATTTTCTCAGGATTTCTGCCTATCATGGGAACTCTGGAGCTAGATGCTCTGTCCAACTCCTTCATTTTGGATGAGGGGATAGAGACTCTGGGTGCCCAAAGGTATGTAGGTAGTTGGTGAAAGAGACATTTAGGACTTATGGCCTCTGGTCTGAAGGCCAGAGTCCTCTCTGTTATAACTATATTCCCCCATCCATGGATTATGCACAGTAGTAAGCCTGGTGCCCATTTAACACTTAAGGTAAAAGAAACAGTCACACCAAGAGATGACAAGGAAAACAGCTCTACCTCCATCCAACTACCGACTACCCCAGTCTAAATAACACTTACTTTATACAAGGTTTATTCTCTCGTAGGAAGGTCCTAGGACTGGCACACTCAATTCCATCCAGGGCCCTGCACTGGACTGATGTGTGTTCCACATCACTGTAGGCCTGACCACCGAACTGTGGAATAACAACCAAAACAAAAGAAACCAAAAAACTCACCAAAGCAAGTAACACAAAATACATCTTTATATCAATTAATAAACGCTGACTCAGGATGATAACTATTCTAATGAAGTTGGGGTAAAGCTGTGCTAAAGAACAAGGAATTTAGTGACATACTTCGAATGATTGTAAATTAATCCATCCTAAATGTACATTGCTTTAAATAAACTCTTGTGTGTTTTTCTTCTTCTTTTTTTCACTGGCTTCTTTAATAATAAAGTTTAAAAATGTATCCTCAGTTTCATTAAATGCCATTTAGAATAGATGGACACAATGCTTTAATTATCCTTTATTTATAGAAAAAAGATCATACTACTGAGCATTTGGGAATGGGTATCTAAAAAGTTGACCTTATATTAGAGGTCTGTTTTATATATATTATAAATGAACATAACTAGGAAAGAACTCAGAATATCAACTGACTCAGGACTTTATTTAGGTCATGATTGTGTGATGAACAGATATTTGTAGTACATCTACAGTATGTTTAAATTCCAGCAAAAAATTTCAGAATAGGACCTCTGACCTTTTGTGTAACTAAATTCTAGAAGAGTAAGCACAGCTGTACATTCTCTACTGGCACCTTATTAAATGCTTCACTACTATTTTTGTTGGAGCATTTCTCAAAGGGAAGAGAGTAGGAAAAACGATGCTTATTCCTTGTACTCTCCCAGGGACTCAGGTACCTGAGCGCTGCCAGTCCTCTAGGACTTTGGGGGAAGTGATAGTTTGAGTGCCTTGACAGGATCAGTTTTTAATTAAAATATTTAAAATTACGTGATCTCTAAACAATGCTAACTCAAACTTTTATCCATAAATATCGATAGGACAAAAATCTCACTGTATTGAGAATATTTATTTATACTTGATTACAATATAAGTTGTCGTTTTAGTTTTAGTACTTTCAGGTTTATTCCTCTGTATCTGATTTAGTACAAAGAATAATTTCCCGTAGGGGGGTGAGGGCATGTGCTGGGGAGTGGGAGCAGCCGGGGAGAGGTCAATGGGGGAAAAAGGAGACTAACGTAATACTTTAAACAATAAAGAATTTTAAAAAAAGTAAAAAAAAATATTTTCCCATAATTTTGTTACACCTGTGTCTTGACTTGCGTTATACAGCAAATATAACATAATGGTGCGTCCTTAATGGGGAGAACGTACATGAATTTCACTAGTTTTTGGGAGTCTGACTAGGCAATGTGCACCTAGCTTTAGAGATATTATTAATGGAACCAAATAGCTTCTCTCCATTCAAAGAGGCCATTGTTACTAAAGGTTTCTCCTTGAATCCTATAATCTCCTACAAAGACATCCTATATAATAAAAGCCTAATATGCAGATCAACTGAACAGCGGAACGACCAGTTGCTATGACATGCACTGACCACCAGGGGGCAGATGCTCAACACAGGAGCTGCCCCCAGCCCACAGGCCCCAGGCCAGCCAAGGGGGGTGGGGAAGGGACATTCCCCCACAGATTGGCCCTGACTGCTGGCCAGGCCGAGGGATCCTAACTATACACGAGTTTCGTGCATAGGGCCTCTACTATTCTAATAAGACCCTGCACATTTCTGGATGAGTTTGCTTATAAAACAAAACAAAAACCCACCTTGAGACAACCATAACCAAGTTCCTGGGATGCAGTTGCATTTCCAACATGATCCACTGGGTCTTCACATTCTATGAATTCATCAGGTCTATAAATCACCAGTAAGATCATGATCATCACATGGTCTTTGCAATTGGCTGTTTACATGTATACAATCAAAACAGGCAAGAGACATCTCTTTAAGTTTTCTGGTGTTTAATCTCACTCTGATTCTTCCCCAAGACAAGAGATGGTGTCAATCAGACTGAAGCACGGTGGGTCAAACAGACAGCCATCCATCCAAATGACCCGTTCATTGGGGCAGGGGTTGTTTCTGGTTCTATTTCTGCACGGATTCTACTGCTGCCATAGCTTCAACTCTTGTCTGGGAAAACATCCGCAAGGCTATGGGGGCAAGATTAAGGCCAAAGGATTCCCAGTTCTCCTTGCATTTCCCAAACGCCTTTTCTTACTTGACTAATAAGAGATGTTAAAAAATGACTTGGTTTTGTAACGGTAAGTGTATTTCTTTCTCCCCCCATCCCCCTCCCGGAAGTACCTTGTAGGCAGGGGCAAGTAATTTACTGCATTTGTGGCTCACACAGCACCAGCCCCTACGAAGGAATCTCTTTCGGGTAAAACGAGGGACAGAGAAGGCACCACCTCCTACCCTACCCTTCTTCCGGAGGCTGTATGATGTCACGCCTCCCTAGTCCTCCTCCTTCGGGATGCCAAAGGACCTGTCACCCACACTCCAGGTTTCCCCCTGCACCGGGTCGAGGGCTGAGAAACCTGCATGATATTTACCTCCCGCGTGTGGACTATCAGGTCCTCAGGTGGGGAGGATCCGGGAAAAACCCCCAAAGCATCCTTCCTCTCCTCCTCCCCCAACACAACACCCCCTATATTCCTTGCCCTCTCGCCATCTCCACCTGTCTCGACGACTGGGTAGCTTACAGGAAAGAGCACAGGATGACTGGAGAGGTGGGGTCGCCATATTCCCAGCTCGGAGCGCCGGCGGAGACCTCCGGGTGGGCGGCGCCAGCGGACGTGAGCTCCGGCTCCGCGGTAGCGTTGAACGAGTGGCTCCGGGAGACACAATGCAGCAGAAGCAGATTCCCCAGCAGCAAGGCCGCCTGGCCGCAGAGAAGTAAGTAACTCACCGGGCAACCGCCCAGCACCATCTTCCCAGGCCCAGCGGCGGACACCGGGCCTCCGCAACCACAAGCCCCGGGAGGCACCGGGACCGGAGCCCGGCCAGCTCAGGCCTCTTCC
>NW_005353460.1:2334522-2346158 GCF_000412655.1 Myotis brandtii
TGCCCGGCGCCCGCCCCCAACCCCCTGACAGCCAATCAGAAGAGGCTGCGCAGGGGGGCGGGGCTGCGCTTTGCCTCGGCTCCTCAATGCCTCTTGGGAGTCTCACGCTCCTCCTCCTTCTGCTCTGAGCGCTTCCTCCAATCGGTTCCTCCGACCCCCGCAGGAGGCGGGGCTGGGAGTCGAAACGGGCGCGGACAGTGGGTGGGCGGGGCAGCCGAGTGCGGCTGGCGGCGTCCCGATAGGCGGGTCAAACAGACAGCCATCCATCCCAATGACCCGTTCATTGGGGCAGGGGTTGTTTCTGGTCCTATTTCTGCACGGATTCTACTGCTGCCATAGCTTCAAGATGGAGCGGACGGAGGCAGGAGCGACCGAATGCTGAGCAGTGGAACCTGCGGAATCGGCCGCGATGGGATCCCGCGCGGGCTCGCCCTTTGGGACACTCCGCTTCCAGTGGCTGCTGTTGTTGGGCTTGGTGGGCCCAGTCCTCGGCGGGGCGCGGCCAGGTGGGTGTCCGCCCCCGGGGACCTTTGGGGTTGCCGTTTCCTAGGGCGGGGACGCTCGGAGTCACCCCGAGGTGCCTGTGAGTGGAGGGGCCCGGCCTGGCGACTGGACTCGGGGTCGGGAGGCGGAGCCGCCCCAGCTGTGTGTGTGGGTGGACAGTGCTCAGACCCGAGGGTTGGGGGTCTGGCACCCCGAGCCCTTCTGGGCACGAGTCTCTTGTCGGATCCCTCTTACTCCGCCTCCTGTTTGACAGAGCCGTTTGCGGGGCTCCCACCCCCCCATGCCGCGCCAAGCTGGGTCCCCCCCATTCTCTCCAGGCTACTCTGGATCCGGCTCTGACCTCGGGGAGTCTGCTGGGTGCGCGCCGAGGGTGTGTTCCTATGTAAACTGTTCTGAGACTTGGGGCTTGGACTTGCTTGTGAAGTTAGTGTCACTTGGAAAGAGGCCGGGAGGTGATGGGACTTTTGGTCTCGGTTATCAGGATTTGAAAATTGGACGTTCATTCGATCAGCGGGGTCACCCAGAGCTGACCAGTAGGTACCCAGAGCTAAATTTAGTGATGGAATAAAGGTGTGTGTGTGTGTGCGCGCGCGGGCTCAGTTTTCTTGGGCCATTTTGTTGTAGTAAGACTACTTCTTTTTGGAACCGAAGGGCTACATTTCTTTGGCCAGTCTTCTATCTGCGTTTTTCCTGGGTTTGTAATGTCTTAAATACTGACAAATAATCCCTGCCCTGCTGAAGTTACAGGACTTACGTAAACTTGCTTTTGAATTGTAAAGCTTCCCTTGGATTCGTAAGGCGTTAATATTGGAGGCGCCCAAACATAGTGGAAGCAGATCGCCAACACTCTAGCTTCTTTCTGGACACAACTTTATTTTGGCTCCTGTGTTAAATTATTGTTTGCATGTCTATATTTCCCTTATCAGTTATAGAGTATGATGGAGAATGGTGTGTTGGTTTTTTTTTTTTTTTTTAACACTAAATCATTGCCTTGAGAATTGTTCAAAGGTGATGACGGAAAATTTCAATGCAGGCTGGCTGACCTTCAGGAAACTAATTACATTTTTTTCTTATCTTTGGTTTGTTCTTTTTCAATTAAATGAATTTGTCCCATTGCAGGGATTTTGAAGCTCTAAGTAAAACTTTATTGAATGGGAAGCTACTAAGTATTTTCTGGTTAAGATTATTTTTGCCATGACATTCTAGGTGGTTAACATTTACCACTATTTAAGGTGAAGTAGTTTATACATATGGAGTTTTAATAATCTATGATTCAGTGTGATTGCAAATATAACCAAGACTATAAATATATATATATGTGTGTGTGTATATATATATATATATATATATAATTTTTTTTACACAAAAACAAACTCTTTGTTTCATTTATTTACTTTTCCCCTTTTTACTCAATTTTTGGGGTGACACTGGTTAACAAAACTATACAGGTTTCAGGTTCACAATTCCACAGCACATCATCTGTACACTGTATTGTGTGTTCACCACACCAAGTCTCCTTCCATCACCATTTATTCCCCCCTATACTCTCCTCCACCTCCCCCCTTCCTGCGATCCCTACATTGTTGTCCATGTGCATGGTTTTTTAGTTTTTTTCTCTTTTTTCTTAATCACTCCACCTCCTCCAAGAGCCCTGAGCCTGCTATCTAACACTATATATATATATATATTTTTAAAATAATAATTTATTTTGAAAGTATTACACATGTCCCCTTTTTTCCTCCATTGACCCCCTCCAGCCCTCTCCTACCCCACCTCAGGCCTTTAGCACCCTATTATGTGTGTCCATGGATTATGCATATATGCATACAAGGTGTAAGACTATATTTTTAATGTTAGTATTTGTATTGTGAGTACATGAAACAGTTTATTCTTGTATTATTTGTTATTGTATTATTTTCCATAAGGAAAATCTGCTTTTGCCCATCCCTGTATATAGTTGTATGGACTATCCTTGTGGTTTTTAACTGTGGCTTTTAACAGTTTATGGCCAGTGCCTCACTTAATTAAGCATATATATGCTTTCAAAATTTAGTCAGTGTTTATCAAACGCCTATAAACATCATGCTCAATTCTTGTAGAGGGGCAAAGGATGACTAAATGTGCTAAGTCTAGGTGAGGAATGTTGGGGAAGGTTTCACTGTGGAAGTGATATTTGAACTGATCTGTATTGGTGAATGTTCAAGTAAAGGGATAGGTGTTATAATGTATCCCGCGAATCACAGAAGGACGCCTCAAGAAGTCGAATTAAAGCGTCACATTTATTGCAAATTCGGGACTATGAGGGGCCATTTCCCAAATCTCATAGTGATAAGATGGCCGCAGTACCAGATTTATATAGGCAAAGATCACAAAGGTATTGATTACATCCCAGGGTTTGGAATGAGGAACCTGATTTGCAAAAAAGCAGTTTACAGAAGCAAAGCAGCATGTTATCTAAATCACAGTTTTGGGTCTCCAGAACACTGAGTCAACAGGGACACGTTAACTGGAGCCCTCTGACCTTGGGATAATTGTGCTGTCCTTCCCAGGTAAAGGAAAATGTGCTTTCTAAGACCAGTATGACCACAACCCATGGGATATTCACATTACAATCAATAGGGTATTTAATCGAATTGGATAATTTATATAATTCAGAAAATCAAAATAACTTTTCTATTATTTTAGCAAACAAATAAGTACAGAAACCAAACAGCAGGGTTAAAGTTAAACTATAGTTTCTACCTGAGATGATTGCTTCTATACTTCATTGGAACACATTCTAAGCAGAAGAGTTTTTACAGGAGTATGGAGGGGTGAAAGAACATGACTTGATAGCAATGATGAGAATGTCTCCAGGCAGATGCCTATGTATGAAAGAGAGGCAAGGAAGAACGAAGGGAGGTTTGTACCAGTTGGAAAGAGTCTTACATGCCGTGCTAAGGGGTTTGGACTTTACCCTGTAGGTAAAGTTCTTTGGGTAAAATTTGTGATGAAGAGAACTGGCAACAAAATGGATGACAGAATATAGGAGGGAGAGGCTGGAGGCTGGGAGAGACCCGTTAGGAGGCTTTTGTAATAGTGTGTAGTGAGTCAACTCCTGTCTCCCTCCTGGAATGTTCCTCCAAAATCAGCTGACTAAACTGTTGCAATACAGGAAGGATGTTTAAATCATGCGCTGAAATCTTTTCTGCTAATGGGAGAGGAATTTGAAGACCTAATAAGTACCATATACATCTTTGTTAAATAGGCTCTGGAAGAGTTTTTACTGCCATTGTGTCAATGAGGAAGTGCAGTATAAATTCCAAACAGATGGCACTCACAGGAAAACTTTTCCTTTTAAACGGAGACTAACAAAGGTACCTATGTGTCACTGTGAAAAATAACAAAGGGAATCAGGTATGAAACCTCTTCTGATGTTCTCTTTTCAGGTAGTAATTTTGATGCACAGACCTAGAATTAAAAAGAACATTGAAAAAGACTAGCATTCTAAGGAAAATGAGTTTTAAAGTGTAATTACTCATGGTGACTCACTGTAAAATGAACTATGTAGTAAGAACTTAGGTCCACACTAATTTTGTTTTTTGGTGCCAGCAAATTATTTGAATTTGATGTTTGTACTGTACAGGAGAGTGTAGTCTTTTACATTGAAAGACAATTTGGTTTTCATACTTTTAAGTAAAAAGTAAAATGTTTATAATTAAAATATGTATAGAACAAATTGTTGGGTTCCAACACAGTTTTCAAAAGCACTTTACATTTTACCTTACCAAAGTGTAAAGTACCTTTATGTTTGTGTTTTATTAAAAAAAAAATCTTGGTTTATTATGAATCCTCCCCAAAGAAGCAAGTTCTCAGTAACTGGAGGCTTTTTCTTGGAATAGCCACAAGCACAAATATATGACAAATAGCCTCATGATATATACAGGGTGGCCCCGAAAATATATAGACACATTTTAACAACTGATGGTTTAGTTTTGAAAATGAAATGTGTTTTAATAAACACTGCCTTTATTATTTTTCTTTTTACAAAATATATTTTTATTGATTTCAGAGAGGAAGGGAAGAGAGATAGAAACATCAATGATGAGAGAGAAATTGACTGCCTCCTGTAGGCCCCACACTGGGGAACTAGCCTATAACCCAGGGCGTGTGCCCTGACTGGGATTTGAACTGTGACCTCCTGGTATATAGGTCCATGCTCAACTATTGAGCCACACTGGCCAGGTAACAGTGCCTTTATAATTATTCAAAGTGTGTGTACATTTTTTGGTACACCCTATGTATATAGGTAAATTTGATGGACACCTGTGTTGCTTCCATATCTTGACTATTGTAAATAATACTGCAATGAACATATGGATGTGTATGTGTGTGTGTGTATGTGTGTGTGTGTGTGTGTGTGTGTGTGTGTGTGTGTATATGTATTTCCCCCTTAGTATATAGCAGAGTCTTCAAGTTATGCCATCCTTTGAGTCCATGCTATGGGACTGACTGCCTCATAAGTAAATCTATGCTCTTAGTATCTCCGTAACTAACCCCCCCCCCCAGGACCTTTAAAAGTTGGATTGCACTTTGAATTGCATAATATTGTTCTTATATTGAGAGATTATTTTTCGTTTTGTGTCAGTGTTATTTTAGTAGACTTATTTTTTCAACATGATCAAGTATAGGATATTTCTTGAAATATCTTTTAAGAATAAGTTAAGGAACCTGAGTTCACTTAATTTGGTCAGTTTTAAAATATGCAGTTGTTTGTGTATTTGTTTATATTTAGCTTAACATAAGACTTAGAGTATTTCAACTTATATGGGCAAAATGATGCCACTGCCAAACATTTGTCATACTGTAGGATAAAACCCATTCCTATCTGTAAGAAATGCCTTTCCCCCTTTGACACCTTTTTCTTTCAGTGAGATGTTTCATGGTTGAACTCATATTAGGAGGGCCCCCTTAGTCACCCCTTAGAACCCTCATGCGGTAGACCCCTAGAGATTAGCTTTATTGACACATCAGAATCCTGCTGTGAATAGCCGCTGGGATCCCAGCTGCTTTAGAGGAGTGGTTAAGTATTCTATGGCATAGCAGTACAATGAAAGATAGCATTGCAATTAAAATGTCAAATGTGTGGGCCATGCAGATCTTTGGAAGATTGATATAAAAGATGCCAATCTTAAAAAATAAAACTTACTGTGGGTTGTTCATGATCATGACAATTATGAGATCTTTGTGTGTATAGTAGTAAGAATAAGAAGAGGTTGTTTACTCAACACACATTATTAAATACTTACTGTACAGTGTGGGAAGCACATAATGAGTATGGTACTGTCCTTTGTCTCAAGAACTTAAATTCCTTGCTAGAGGACCTTAAATTCTTTAGGGCAATAAAGGCTATAAATGGCTGGCATTTTTCCAGAAGGGGCACTTACAAACCACAGCAAATGCCCTGTTTCTTTTTAAACGTAGAGACGTGTAAACGTAAAAAAAAAAAAAAAAAATTGTAACACTCAAGAAATGTAAGCATAGCTGTGGAAATTCTAATTACGTTTGAAGATAGTTATTGATACCATATGTTATATATTTATATTTCCATTCCATTCACCTTGTATGAAAATATGTGGCTACAACAGTGCTTTATGTATCTAATTACAACAACTTCTTTTCAAAAACTAATTTGGACAGCAGAATTACCTTTTCATCCTATATGGGAACCCAGGTTTATTTTCTACAGTAATAAAAGTATTTAAAGGTGGCTATTTGTTTACATAATAGGAAGGAAAGGATAAAAGCCCATGACTGAAAGTTCACATTTGTTTGCTTTGCAATTAGGTGGAATTCTTTTAACTTATCTCCCTCTACTACAGCTACTATTATGGAATACATACTTGGACATCCTCCAAAATACAGTACATAAAAAAAAATCTACGGAGATAGAGCAGTGATTTTTAATCGGTGTGCCACGGCACACTGGTGTACTGCAAGACTTTTTAAAAAATGCAATACCTGACTAGCCAGGGCCACTGACCTCTTTTCCCTTAGATTCTCAAATTTAAAAAAAATGACAACAGCCAGTACAATAGTTGCCTGGTGTGAATGAATAAAAATTATACCTATTTTTTTTTTTGTCAGATTGGCCAAAAATAGAGATTTTTGTTGTTTTTTTGTTTTTTGTTGTTTCGCAGAATTTTAGTAGTTTATGTGTGCCATGAGATGAAAAAGGTTGAAAATCTCTGAGTTAGAGGAAGAAAGGAGTGAAATTAACACATTTCCCTTTCTTTTGCTAAATTTGAGACACTTTCATTTTCATGTTTTAGCTCTTATTTTTTTTATCTTCAGTCCATGTTTTCTAGTAGTGTGATTTTAGACACTATGTTTATCCTGTCAGATTCTAAAACAACAGTTTATATTCTCTGTGGAGTTGATTGTATTAATATTTTTATTTCATTGTGAACTCTATCCCCCACAAGGCCTCTGGG
Organism: Myotis brandtii; assembly: GCF_000412655.1. Classification (NCBI taxonomy): domain Eukaryota; kingdom Metazoa; phylum Chordata; class Mammalia; order Chiroptera; family Vespertilionidae; genus Myotis; species Myotis brandtii. The sequence continues at coordinate 2,341,500 of NW_005353460.1, forward strand.
AGATATCTTTAGTTGTCACACCGGTGGTGCTTCTGGTTTTAGTGGGCAGAGGCCAGGGATGCTACTTAACATCCTACATTGCACAGGACAGGCCCTTCTCCCACTCAAAGAATTTTCTGGCCCAAAATGTTAATAGTGTTGAAGCTTTATATAAATACTGTTAATGCACTTCCTTTATAGTAACATGTGAAACATGTTATTTTTGTTCCCATGAGAAGGTGCTACTATTTGGAGTTTAAAAAATAAAAAGGGAATTGAAAAATATATGCAAGATATGAACAGGAAAAAAAGAAAAGAAACCATACCTAGAAATAAGAAATTTTGAAAAAATATAGGAAGGAGGATTTTCATACAATTAGTGTGTATTACTTTTGAATGCTACTAGTATAACCCAAGCATGTACATTTTTTACATTTTAGAACTCCATATGGCATTCATAAAGGGGGTCCTTGGATTTTAAAACCAAGAAGTCAGTATCATAGTAATAGCTATTACATACACAAGTTATTTTTGGGTACTATACTTTTTTTAAAAAAAAATTTATTGATTATAGAGAGGAAGGGAGAGGGAAAGATAGAATCATCAATGATGGGAGAGAATCATTGATTCACTGCCTCGTGCACACCCCCCACTGGGGATCGGCCCCACCGAGGCATGTATCCTGACCAGAATCGAACTGTGACCTCCTGGTTCATAGGTCAATGCTCAACCACTGAGCCACACTGGCTGGGGTAGCTCTCTTCTTTCTTATCTCCCAAAGTCATAGGCTACTACAGCCTGATCCTCCAACACTCCAACAGGGCCTTCTACTCTCTCCTCATGCTCTTCCTCCCAGGGGGTGCCAACCTGGGGTCTTCCAACGTAGTAACAACTCCCCTGCACCGTGACCTCTACACTGCGATCTCCAAGATGCTCCTTTGAGGTCTTTTGAACAGCGAGTCTTGGGTGCTATACTTCCGAAAGCCTTTTAAAAGAAATGATTAATTGTGTTCCCCCTCCCTCCCCATCCTTTATTCTTTGCTAGCAATCTGTATAGAAGAGCTAGTTTCAGCTCTGGCCCAAAATAATTATAGAGTCACAGACAGTTGCAAATGTATAGGATGATTTACTTTTTATCACACAAAACTTCTAACCCACAGAAAACATTTTATTCATGCCACCACTCACTTCTAGAGTGACTGTCCTAGTAGTTGGATAGATGACCATGATCCAGAATGAAATTATTAAGGATATTAAAATTAGTGATTGTAGGAATTTGAAAAATTGAAGGTCATTGAAAGGTCTATTCTAGGTGAAGAAATAGTCCTGTACCTCAGTTAATTTAAGATTAAGGATATTTCTATCTAGTGCATCTATTAAGGCCATAGATTTCTTTTGACATGGTTACTAATTGACAACTCTAAACATCTGAATATTTTATCATAACCTGATTATTACAAGGCATCAATATGCCTTGGATTAGTCCATGGTTGCTTTTGTGAGCATTTTATTTTAGCCTATTTCTAGTGTTTTTATGTAATGACTTGCAGCCACATTTAATTAATATAATATACTATTTATATATATAAAAGGCTAAGTGACCAGCTGACTGGCTGGTAGATATGATGCACACTGACCACCAGGGAGCAGACGCTCAATGCAGGAGCTGCCAAGCAACAACAACTTTGCAGAGTGCCCTTTCGCAGTCCGGGACCCCTCGGGGGATGTCGGACTGCCGGTTTTGGCCCAATTCCTGCAGGCCAGGCCGAGGGACCCCACCTTCCAGAGACCCCACTCACTCTGCAGATGCCCTTCGAACCCTAGTGCCACCCCAGGTTCAGCCGGGCGGGGAGAGACCTCGGGAAGTTGGCTCCAGGGCATGTCCGGCCTGTCTCGCCCAGTCCCGCCCCACCGGCCACCTTCTAATTAATTTCCTTTCAATATGCATGAATTCGTGCACGGGGCCTCTAGTATTATAAAGACACTAGAGGCCCAGTGCATGGATTTGTGCACCGGTGGGATTCCTTGGCCTGGCCTGTGGGGATCAGGCTAAAACTGGCTCTCTGACATCCCCCAAGGGGTCCTGGATTGCGAGAGGGCTCAGGTCAGGCCAAGGGACCCCACCGGTGCACGATCAGTGCTAGGGAGGGACCGTGGGAGGGCTCTAGGGTATGTCTGGCCTGTCTCGCTCAGTCCTGATTGGGGCCAATTGGGGCCATCTTGTCCAGTCCCAATTGGGGCAGATCAGGGCTGGTCGACCGGGAAGGGACCCTGGGAGGTTGGCTGGTCCGGGAGGGACTGCGGGAGGGCTCCAAGGCATGTCCAGCCCATCTCACCTGGTCCTGATCGGCCGGACCCCAAGCTAACTTACCAGTCGGAGCGACTGCCCCCTGGTGGTCAGTGCACATCATAGTGACTGGTCGAATGGTCGGATGAACAGTTGGACACTTACCATATTAGGCTTTTATTATATAGGATAAGGGAATGATGGGTAAAGAGTTTGAAAACTGTCAGTATGACATGGTTGCGTTGCATATAATTTGTGTTTTCCTATTTATGCTGTGTCTTTTAAAATCCCAAGTTAGACAAGGTTATAGACATCTTTATATATGTACAGTGTTACCTTGGGGAAAGTTAGTTGTAAATATTTTATTTTTATCTGTATTTTCAGAAATCTGAGGGGCATAAGACAATTAATGAGTGAAGGGATGTGTAGATTGGATCCAAAGGAGGAGAGAGTGGGAGAAGGGAGACCAGAGAAGTCGGTATAGCAGTCTAGATGTGGGGTTAGTAAGGCTGATGGAAAAGAAGAAACTGTTGAGAGATGATAGATAAACAGTACTTTAAATACTTTAATCTTCTCATTGAGGAAATACTCTTTTTTCCCAATTTTAATATTAAAAGTAATATAGGGGTTTGAAAATACTTCCTGATTATAAAAGCAAATTCAAACACTACAGACATGTGGGAGTGCCGGAAATAAAGCCCAAGACTTATTACTTTCTGGTTCTATTCTATTGTGGTAACTACTTCAAACAGGTTTGGTACATTTACTTATGATATTTACATGTTTACTTATGACACATTTCATAGTCTCATATATATAACATGTGATATAATACTTCATAAACACTATAACACAAGAGTTTTATAAAGTGAAAAGTAAAAGTCTCTTTCTCATACCACTCTCTATAGGTAACTACTTAAAAATGATTATTTTACTATAGAAAATATGAAACATACACAACAGTAGAGAAAAGAGTCATGAACTCCTATGCACCTATTATCCAGTTTTAATACAATTTCATACACATCTTCTCCCTCAAACACACACTGGATTATTTTGATGCAAATCCCAGGCATCATATCATTTTGCCCTTGAATGTTCAGAATAACTCTCTTAAGACATAAGGACTTTTAAAAGAAAAACTTACCCACAATATCTTATTACACTTAAAAAATTAATGGCAATTTCTCAAGATCATTAAATATCTGTTTAGTGTTAAGGTTTCCCTGATTGTCTCAGAATTGGTTTATTTTTCCATTGGTTTATTTGAATTTATAAAAATTCCCTCTTCTTTCTTTTCATGGCATTTATTTGTTAAAGAAACTCCACTTAGTAAATTTATTTTCTAAATTGATCTGCTGAGTGGAAGATGTGACTCTGTTCTTCTTCCCTCAGTCTTTCTGTTGTATATGCCAGACTTAAGTCTCCTAATACTGAACGTGTTGTGTTTTTTTTTTTAAGTATATGACATATGTTTTTATTTCACTTTATTTTTTTCAGGTGTATAATATAATGATTTAATATTTGCATTGTAAATACTCAGCCCAATAAGTCTACTGAACATCCATCACCACCCATATTTACAAAATTATTTTTCTTGTGAGATCTTTTGAGATCTACTTTCTTAGCAACTTCTGAATGTGGTTTTGATATTAGTATCTAGAGTTATATAGAGTTTTCAGTGATGGCCCTTAGCTGGTGACCATCTACTTCATCAAGTTTACTGAAAAAAATTGACATATGTCATTGCAATGATGCTGGAAGAAAAGAGTGTGTTGGATGTATTAAAATACTGCCTCAGACTCCAACATGAGGTATCTTCTGAAGGGATTTGTGTTGCCCAGGTGATGACTTTTGAACCTGAGCCCCACTTAGATATGATTTCACTGTGTGGTAAACTGAATAGGATTGGAACTTGGAGTAAATCCTCATTGCTTTTCCTTCATTGTTAATACATTTTCTCTAAAGTTTATAATTTAGCATAGATTAAATGACATTAATTTCATTTTATACTAGAGGCCCGTTGCACAAAAATTCATGCATTTGAAGGGTCCCTCAGCCTGGCCTGTGCCCTCTCGCAATCCGCGACCCCTCAGGGAATGTTGGAGAGCCGGTTTTAGCCCTATCCCGCAGGCCAAGCCAAGGGACTTCATTGGTGCACAAATTCATGCACCAGGCCTATAGTATCTAATATATTGCTATTTTCATGTACAACTATCTATATATATGAAACCCTAAGTGACCGTTATGACTGAACCACCTGAATGACCAGTTGACCAGTCACTATGATGTGCACTGACCACCAGAGGGCAGTCATTCAATGCAGGAGCTGCCCCCTGGTGGTCAGTGCACTCCCACAGCCAACCTCCTGCGGCCCCTCCCCCTGGCTGGCC
>NW_005353460.1:2346180-2364488 GCF_000412655.1 Myotis brandtii
CATGTACCCTGATTGGAGGGCCAGCCAGCCAATCTCCCGTAGCTCTTCTCCCCCCACCAGCCAACCTTCTGTGGCCCCTTCCTCCTCCCCCCTGCCCGGCCAACCTCCCATGGCCCCTCCCCCTAGCTGGCTGGCCCCTCGATAGGCCTAGATTGCTGGCCAGGCCGAGGGTCCCCACCTGTGCATGAATTCGTGCATAAGGCCTTTAGTATGTATATATTTTAATATGGAAATGTCAAATGAGTTTTCTGATTTGAACATTCAGCATTTGAATTCTATTATATTTTAGTACCATGTAGTTTTTCAGGTTCACTTGTTATATAATATTTGTTACTCCCTATTCTGTAGGCTTTCAACAGACCTCACATCTCTCTTCTTATGAAATTATAACTCCTTGGAGATTAACTAGAGAACGAAGAGAAGCCCGTAGGCCCTACTCAAAACAGGTAGGTTATCTCTTGAGAAATATGTATGTATTTATGTTGTTTTTTTAAGACAAAGGTGTTATTTTCAGCAGGATTGGTTCAGTGAGTAAATATTGGCCAAAGATTAGTGCAGAACCATACATATGGCACTGATGTTTATTGGATGTTATTCTAGTAAAAATGACATATTGATCCTCGGTAATTTCTTTTAAAGACAAAATGGTCAACTTGAAACATAACAGAATGAAATAGTTAAATAAATTTTTGGACCAGAGTAGGAAGCTGATTACATAGATTTCTAACCCTTAACTACTGATGATGGTTACAGTGATCTTGTTGAAATAACAATAAGTAACCTCTCTCTTAGTTTGTGAGACGTAAAATACTTCATACTATGTTTTCATGGGCACTGGAGAATAGTAGTGTGTTACATGCATATATTTCATATCAGGAATGTTTACTCAAAAGTAAGTTTAATCTCCATATTAGTACTGCACAGGTAGCTTGTGATAATAATAAATGTCATTTATGTGCCTCCCCAAATATTTGGAGACATGGAAGCATTGTTTAGGCATTGGGGATATGGCAGAGAACAAAACAGACAAAAATCAAATCCCTTAGGGAGCTTCCATTTTAGGGGGGGACAATAAACAAATAATAGAAGTTAATACAGATTACTGAAAATGGTAATAAGTACACTGGAGAAAATTCAAAGCAGAAAGAGAAATAAGGAGTGTAGAAATAGGGATAAGGGGTGGGGTGGGAGGGTTTAAATTTTTTATAGTACAGCTTGGGGAAGCCTTCTGGAGAAGATGACCTATGAGTGAAGACCCGATGGGAGGGAATGACCAGCTATTTGGGGAAAGAAACAATTCTGATTCTTAGAATTCTTCTCAGTGGAGATGAGAGGGACGTTTTTATGTCAGATGACTGGCCAAGAGCAGAAAGGATAGAAAGGCATACCCCCAAACTGTGGTGATGGAAGGAGCTTGATATTTTTGATTCTCAGCGGAGATCCAGGTAGATCACAGAGACTTCTCAGGTTTTCGCTCAGGATGTGGAAGTAGAATGCTAGGATCTGGAATTTAGTCTGGGCCTGGAAGTCAGACTTTGATGTCCCCTAGGAGAGGGAATCATGCCATTTCTTGGCAAGATGTTAACTTAGAGTCCAGACAGTAGGGAACATAAGAGGACACTTCTGATAATATTATATTTGTTGAGTCCTTCCCTGGTTTTCTCTTTTGTTGAAGAGTTGAGGCAAAGTTGAATCTCCTGGTTCTGGCAATCACACTAAACACTTCTGGCTAATGAACTGGTGAGTTGCCAGGGGAAGTTGTTTCAGGGTTGTTTGAGGTGTGAAGAGGATCCCATGAGCTTGAGGATGTGTAAGCACAGGTTACCTTACCTCTGTTCATTGTCTCTGAGATGCCATCCATGGTAAGGCCCTCTGTCATTTAATGTACCACTAATTAAGAAAGAAACCGAGTGCTACCAGTCAGACTTCTGTGCCTTTGTATGATGCATCCTGACTTCAGAGATGTTCATATGCGGGGAAAATGTGTTTTAAAATAGAGGAAATGTGGTAAATCGTGTGAAGATATATAATTGTAAGAGTTCAGTATTTCTTTTCAACTTTCAGATAACTAGAACTAGGGATAGTCTCTTAAATCTAAGAAATTTATGTCATTTAAACAAAAGGAAGAACTACTTTATACTGTAGATAATACATGGATGTATTTAATAAAAATAATTCCTGAAGTTATAGCTCAATTCTAAATGAATTTAAGAAGAGTTTAGATAAACATGCAGGTAATTTTCACAGTAAGTTATTAAAGGAAGGCAGGGATGGTCAGATTATTTTTTATTATTTGAGCAGACATAAGGTTTTTCTGTAAAACAATTTCAGTCAGTTATTTTCATTGAGGATGAAGTTTCCAGTGTCTTATAAATACCTGTTGTTGAAAAGTAATTTATAAGATGGTGTTTTATTGTTCTTTTTTCATCTTTGTGCCTTTAGGTATCTTATGTCATTCAAGCTGAAGGAAAAGAGCATATTATTCACTTGGAAAGGAACAAGTAAGAAATTCATTTGCTTTGGCTTTTCAGTAATTTTTTTTTTTAATAGTGTATAGGTTTCTTTTCTAGTTAGAGTCAGAGTCTCCCTGACAGAATTTTAGGTAGTGACAGATATTTTCAGACAGAGAAGCTTTCTGAAGCTTTCTACTGTACTTGATAGATGTTAACATTTATTGAACATTTACTATGTCCAGTTACTTTTAAGTGTATTATTTATTTAATTCTCACGAAATATAGGGCTGAGAGATCTCTCTGCTGAGAGATCCTACTTGAGCCCTATATAATGATGTCAATATGTACAGAAATCTTATAGATCTAAATATTTTCTCCCACTCTTCCTTTCTATAAGGAGGTATAACTTAATTAAAAAATTTTAATGAAATTATTGTTCCTTATGTTTCTAAAGTTTTTAGCTTATAAAGCATTTTCATAGCCTTTATCTCATTTATCATGTTGTCATAACAACTTCTTTGTAGAGCAGTGCTTATTGTCTTATTTTATGCATAAGAATACTCAGGTCCTAGAAGTTTGTAAGTATTCAAGCTGGGGTGCAAATCCAAGTCACTTGACCTGAAATCTATTGATCTATATGTATGTGCTGTATTGCTATGCTTCTTGAATTGGTGGGAAAATGGTAATTTTCCAGGTATTTGTAAGAGTTGTCAGGCCTTTGAATGTCTTTGAAAGGTGGTAATAAAAGCTGCGGATCATTAATGAAAATAAGTTAGGGTAAAGGACTCAGATACACTCTCCCCAGTAATGGGGACATTATGAAGTTCAATAAAAAAGTGACTGTATTCGAATAAATGCTTATTTCTCCCTCCCATTGCCTGTAGAATAGTGGTCTTAACCCTTTTGAGGTCAAAAATCCCATGAGACTTGGGTTAAAGCTATGAAACCCTCCCTGCAGAGGAGTGTACGTAATCACAGGGACCGATGTGGGAAAGAGGATAGCACACATTTTCTCTGTTTGTGCTGAACAAGTTTAAAAATAAAATAGAAGAGTAAGTTCACAGGAGGTTAAAAGCTCACTTACATTATTGGTAAGGGCTGGTTTGGAGGATTTAGCTTAGAATGATAACCTGGTGGACCTACTAATCCTGAATCAAGTATTAGGCAGATTTAGCCACTCATGATCAGTGTGGCTTGCTGGCAGGCCTGCTCCTGCACAAGCATCGTGAAATTTTTGCTGTCACTGGGCAGGCAGTGGCTTCCATGAGGAAGAAGGGCAGAGCAAAGCCAAGTATCTCAGTTTATTGTTTTCAAATTCACCCCAAGAGGGAGCAAAGGCTGTGTGTGTGTTGGGGAGAGTGAGAGGAGAGGGGACCGTGCAATGACTGAACAGGGTTGGATAATTGAAAAGACTCAGGACTCCACAGGCCACTCCCAAGCTTACACACTTCATAAATGTAAAGGAGAAATACATCAGGAAAAATGAAGTGCAAGTAATCATCAAGGGGTTCAAAAATTTCCAGGCAGAACCCCCAGGTTCCTTCCTTAGTTGCACAAAACACTGACATATGTGTGAAGCATCAAATTTTCCGGGGAGCCCAGGCACAAGTTTACAGCGAGGATCTTTTCTACTACTCTGGTCACATAGCTCAAGTCAGGCTTACGGTTAAACCATCTCTAAGCAACATAGATAAGCAGGCCCTGGATGCCTCCAGGGGAGCTTAGAGTGGTGCATTATAAACCACTAGCTAGCTCTTTGCATTCCTGGAGATAAGGAGGGCTTGATAACAGAGCTGCTCCAATTCTGCTGCAAATGACAGTGTTTTCTTGACCAAACTTTAGTCATGCTCCTGAACTTTCTCCTAGGCCAGTGGTCAGCAAGCTCATTAGTCAACAGAGCCAAATATCAACAGTACAACGATTGAAATTTCTTTTGAGAGCCAAAATTTTTAAACTTAAACTATTAGGTAGGTACATTGTTATTAACTTAATTAGGGTACTCCTAAGCTGGCCTTTGCTAAAAAACGTCCTCAATCTGATTGAGGTACGTTCGCTGAGGTCTACCCCTTCCAACTCTCCCATCCACACTCGTCTTGTATACTTGTTTCTATCTCCTTTCCAAAAACCGACTTCTGCGCATGGGCCATGAAATTTCAATCCCACTGTACGTGCACGCCCACACCTGGTATTTTGTGGAAGAGCCACACTCAAGGGGCCAAAGAGCCGCATGTGGCTCACGAGCCGCGGTTTGCCAAAACACGTCCTCAATCTGATTGAGGTACGTTCGCTGAGGTCTACCCCTTCCAACTCTCCCATCCACACTCGTCTTGTATACTTGTTTCGTCTATCTCCTTTCCGAAAACCGACTTCTGCGCATGGGCCACGAAGTTTCAATCCCACTGTATGTGCACACCTGCATGTGGTATTTTGTGGAAGAGCCACACCCAAGGGGCCAAAGAGCCGCATGTGGCTCACGAGCCGCGGTTTGCCGACCACTGTCCTAGGCCTATTGGCGCACTTTCTTGTGAAATCCAGTTTTAGCAAGAACCCTGCTAAATCAGTTTAGCAAGACCCCCATCCCCCCTTGTTATCTGATCACTCTGAAAGTCTGAACAGGTACCTCATCCTCCACCACATGATCACATGATACCTGATCAACCTGCTCAGTCTTCAGTAAGAATCTGTTAGGCTAGGTTAGCCAGAGCCCCATTGACGCACTTTCTTGTGAAATCCAGTTTTAGCAAGAACCCTGCTAAATCAGTTTAGCAAGACCCCCATCCCCCCTTGTTATCTGATCACTCTGAAAGTCTGAACAGGTACCTCATCCTCCACCACATGATCACATGATACCTGATCAACCTGCTCAGTCTTCAGTAAGAATCTGTTAGGCTAGGTTAGCCAGAGCCTTCCTTACCCTTTGATGTTTTCTCTGAGTCATTTTCTTTTTACTGACCCCACCCAGCTCCTTAGTCACAAATTCCTGCTTGCCCACTGAAATGTCCCGTCAGTGCTCCCTATACCCATCACGGTGACCCCAAATACAAGTCTGCCTTATCACCTTTAACAAGCATCTCTGAATATTTTCCTTTGACAAAGAGAACCCTCTCTTTCCACATGTGGTTTACACTACTGAGCTCCCTTACCATGCAGGGAAGCTTCAGGAATCAGAAATACTTGTTTCCTCCAACAACGGACACATTTTGCTTCTTTACTTAGGAGGTGAAGGCAATGAGTGTTTTATATAGGACTTTTAGGAAAGAGTAGAAGCACGTATTTTCCTTCTAGAAATATGATGTACTATATAACCTAATTTACACTTTTCCTGTGAGGTGTATCAGAAAAAATTAAGGACATTTGTGTTATCATTATTACTTTGTAACCAGCATTTTATGACCATTAGAACAAACATGCAGCTTAATATTCTCCATGAGGAAGTGATGCACATGGTTTCAGATGCAAGTCCATTTGTAAGCTCTTAGCTTTATGGTAGCTCCTTCTTTAAATAAAATAATAATCAGGTGGAAGTTTTTATTCCTGATCATCTCTTCTAGAAATAATGTCGGATGAGTTGTGTTCTTAGTTGCAAATACATAAAATGATTTTAAATGGTGTGTTTTATTCCTCTTCCAGAGACCTTTTGCCCAAAGATTTTGTAGTTTATACCTATAACAAGGAAGGGGCTCTGATCTCTGACCATCCTGATATACAGGTAATATATTTTATTCTTGATCCTATAGCAGAATTTCAAACAATAATAATTTTAAAAGGACTTCTGTTTAGGTACTCAGGACTGTTACGTCTCATAACTTCAAGGGTCACCATTGACATGATAATACTTGTTGTCCTGGAAGTGGTGGGGTAGTGGATGCATTTATATAGAGTAAATTGGACCTTACTGCTCTCCAGGTACTCATAGTCAAGTGTTTTTTGTTTGTTTTTTAAAGATCAGAAGAATAACATTCTATTGATGATAATTCTTACTGATTATGAAAGGGGAAAGTTTGATACAGTTTGAAAGTAGGTTTTTTTTTTTTTTGCTGAAATTTACCATCTCCAAGCACATCTTACTCTTTTATTAAACCATTTGATTTGCCATTACTATTAAGAACAAACACTGGTTTGCTGTTGTTATATGTTCTAGTTATTCACTGAAACAATTCTTTCCTAAAGAGGTGTGATCCTTTTGCATCAGAGAACAGAGTATTTCTAAGGACAGAACCGGCCAGGGATACTTGAAAAAATTGGCAGATGTCGATTTGGCTTTATGTGTTACTTAAGTAGAGCATAAACATTTTAGTTTTATTTGGGGAGAGTGTTTTATAATGCTTTTTGGCAGGTAAGTATTGTATATTTTTTTCTTTTGCAATAGTTTTCACAAGAAGTCTTTGTTCCCATTAAACATGCATTATTTTCCCTCCTGAGCTTTGTAACATTTTGCTAGCTTGAATTGTTTTTGTTAGTTATGCATTTTTGCAGCACCCTTTAGAGTAATTAGTCTTTAGTTAATTAAATTAAATTATTTTGAATTAATTAGTGCTTTTAAAAAATTAAGGAAATGCTGACAGCCCTATCCTTTCTGATTCTTTTATCTTAGTGTTTCATTTATCATTGTTTAGTAGCAAATTAGTAGAGGAGCTTAAGTTTACATGATAGCATAAACCAGATTAGAAATCATTCATCCATCCATTAATGTATCCAATCATCCCCCAAAGGTTGCTAAGGCATGAGGCCAAAGACCACATCATTTATGCCATTTGACAAAAATAGTGATCTCAAAAGGCTTTTTTTTTTTCTTGGAGAAATTTCTTTGGATTCAAATCTTGGCTCTATCATTTATTTGCTGATCAAGTTACTTTGACATTTTTGTGCCACAGTATCCTCACCTTAAAATGGGAATAGTAATTACAACTTCATAGAGTTATTAGGAGGCTTAACTGAGTTAATATTTGTGAGATTCTTAGAACAAGTCATTTTTGACAATTTTTAACTCAATATCATTATTCTTTGTTGCTATTGAAAGTATATATGCTTAAAACTGCTCAAAATAGATTTCAGTTAGAAATTTATGTAACATCGTTATCTTAAAGTGCTTTTCTGGGTGTTTGAAAAATACAAACTAAAACAGATGGAGTTTTTCATTTATTTCTGGTTATTGAATACTAGAGACCCAGTGCATGAACCCATGCACTGGTGAGGTCCCTCAGCCGGGCCTGCGCCCTCTTGCAATCCAGGACCCCTCAGAGGATGTCGGACTGCCAGTTTCACTCGATCCCCGCAGGCGAAACTGTCAGTCCGACATCCCCCAAGGGATGTAGTAGTGAACGCGAAGCGGCAGGCGGCCAGGGAGGAGGCCAAGCCCTGGCCAGGTGCTATGCCGCTCCCGCCCAATCCAGCCCCTTTGCACCTGTTGCCGCCACTCCACAACGCTGCCACAGAGGTGGGAGAGGCTCCGCCAACACAGCTACTCTCGCCAGCCGTGAGCCCAGCTTCTGGCTGAGCAGTGCTTCCGCTGTGGGAGTGCACTGACCACCAGGGGGAAGCTCCTGCATTGAGCATCTGCCCCCTGATGGTCAGTGCGCATCATAGCAACTGTTTGTAACAGTCACTTAAGCTTTTATATATATAGATTATTTAGATAGATGAAAGTGTGACTGTAGATTTCAGACACCAATTAATACTTTAGTACTTTTTTTTTTGCATATGGCTAGATTGGCAAATATCATAATGACATATACTTTTGTCCATAAAATGCAATTAATTTACACTGAGAAAATTTAAATGCTTTCCCTTATGATTCTGTTATTTAATATTAAAGTAATTTGTAAAGCTATTTATGTGGCTTTCATCATCATGTCTTCCACAAGGCAATTTTTTACAAAGAAACAAAGTTTTATAACCACTTTATATGGATTGCTGTGTGAAATAAAACTCCAAATGACTATATCTTAGAACTTTAGAGTCCCTTGAAAATGCATTAGGAAAGCCTTTTAATTTATCCCCCCAACTAATTGATGCTCTTTGTGTCCTCTAAAGATATATTGGCTGCCCAAGGCTTACTAAATTCTTGTGGCTAGTAGGCTATTCTCTAATAGTTCAGTGTACTTCTGTTCCCAGTAGTTGAGTTTTTTAGTTGAGTTTTTGAGTTTTTTAGTAGTAGAGTTTGTGTGTTTCCAGATCTGTTTATGCTAATTATACCTTTACTGTCACTATGCTATTTAATGAGATGTTTTCTACACATACAAAATATGGTTTATTGTTTTTGTTAAAAAGTAAATTGGGTGTTTTGGAAAGACTTAATAAAAGCAAGTTATTAAAAAAATACCATTAGGTTGGTAGATTTAATGACCAAGTGCTGGATATCAAATAAGAGAGCTTTTATTATTGTAGTTGAAAGTAGAAACATTTAATTTCCAAGTGCTATCAGTTACTGTACTACTATCTCATAAGTGTTACCTCAGCTGTAATAAAAAACTATTTTCTTCCTCTAGTGAGAAGAAGGCAATATCACAGCTATAACTACAGAACACTAGGAAGAAAAACATTAGTGGTTGTAAATTGCCCCACACAAGAACAAGCTGTACAATGCTGTTTAGTTTGTAACTGTTTAAAATTGTTTCTCAGTTTCAGACTTACAGGAAAATTTGCCTGAGTAATATAAAACATTCATGCGTACCTTCACCAGGATTCTTGAAATGCTAACTTTTTACTACATTTGTTTGATCATTTCTTTCTTCTTTATTTTATTCTAAACCTTTTAAAAATGTTTTTATTGATTTCAGAGAGAGGAAGGAAGAGGGAGAGATAGAAACATCAATGATGAGAATCATTAATTGGCTGCCTCCTGCATCCCCCTATTGGGGATCCAGCCTACAACCCGGGCATGTGCCCTGACAGGAAATCAAACCATCACTCAAACACTGAGCCACACCAGCCAGGCTTTCCTGAACCTTTTAAGATTGGTTGCAGACATGGTATACCTTTATCCTTAAATTTCCTCAATGTAAATTTCCTAAAAGCAAGGAATTTTTTTGGTCACCATAGTGCAATTCTCAAAATTAGGAAGTTAACATTGAAGCAATCTAATTTTATTTTATTTTCTTTTGGGGGGGGGGCCTACTATCCCAATAATGTCCTTGATAGCTGTATGATGATGAAATAAAGGTATATGGCCACCAAAACAAGAAGGTATCTTGAGACCGAAAAATGAGGCAGGCAACTCCATAAGATAACAGAAATTATTCTAGGGTAGGTTACTTACAGGGATAGAATAGAAGGGGAGATAACCCCACAGTCTGTGCAGCTAGTCTCCCTTACCAGACAGTTGTTGCAGTAAATGTTTTAAATGGTATAGCTAAAGAACTAATGATTGATGAGACAAAGAGACAACGAATGCAGTATGTGCCAGAAACCATACTTCCTGATGGGCTTATGATGGATGCTTGCTTACAATTGATGCTAGCACCTAGTTTGATATTTATCTTTGTTGCCATGCCATTCTGGCCCAAGAATTTCTATGGTTATATAGTAAATTTTTAAAGAACACAAATAATTATTAACTATAAGGCTTTGGTATACTGGCTGAAACTAGGGAGGTTAGTCAGAGTTCACAGCATGAAAAACTTGAACAAGAAATCAAGGTCACAAAGATGGAGTCAGTCTTGTTCATATCAATAGCTATACAATAATGAAAGACAATACAAGTTCATGTGCTGCATTCAGTAGTCATGTTTCTTTAGTTTCCTTTAATCTGAAAATACTTATCTCTCCTTGTCCAACATTTATAGTCTGACTTTTTGTAGAATGTCCTGTCATTTGAGTTTGTTTGATATTAACTCATGATCAGATTCAGATTATGTACTTCTGGCAGGAATACCACTGAATAGATACTGAGTGGTTCTCAGTGTATCTAATCAGTAAGCATATGCTGCTATTAGCCCAATTATTGACAATGTTAACATTTATCATTTGGTTAAGGAGTTGTCTGCCATGTTTCTCCTCTGTAAAGTTACTGTTTGTACCTCTTTAATTAATATTAGGGTTGATACTTTGAGACTATACAGATATCCTGTTACTTCTCAAAATTTTTCCCACTAGTTTTAGTGTTTAGTATTTGCCTGAATCAGTTATTATTATAATAGTTGTTAAAATTGTGATTTTTCTAATTTCACAGTGCTTCTATATTCATCATTGCTTTCTACTGTAAGGAAGAGTTTCCCTTATATCAGCACAGACTCATGAGTTCTTTATCATTAGTGAGATTGAAAATATTTTCATATATGTAAGGGCATTTTTATATCCTCCTTTACTAATGATCTGTTCATGTCTTTGGCCAGTTTTTAATTTTTATTTTTAAATTTAAATTCTTTATTGTTTAAAGTATTATATAAGTCTCCTTCTTCCCCTATTGATCTCTCCCCAGCCGCCCCCTTTTATTGGGTTTTTAATCTTTCCCCTTCATTGTTTAAGAGTACTTTAAAATAAGTTAAGGATATTAACTCTTTATCTCTGATATATTTTCTCATAGTCTGTGAATTATCTTTTGACTTGGTTTTTTGATGTTTCTTTCCATGTAGAATATTAAAAAAAAGTTTGCATCATAAAAATTATCAGTCTTTTATTGCATATAGGTTTCGAGTGATAGTTAGAAACTTTTTCTCTACACCCAGGTTAAAGAGGAATTCATCTATGTTTTCGTTTAGTTCTTGTATGGTTTCATTTTTTATGTTTGGGTTCTTGATCTGTTTGGAGTTTACTCTTATGTATGGTGTGAGGCATGGATCTAATTTTATCCCTTTTAAAGGTCTAACCAGTGGATTGAGCACCATTTATTAAAAGTACATCTTTGCCACAGTGATTTGAGGTGCCACTTTTATCATAAAAGTTGTGTATATACTTTGGACTATTTTGAGACTTTATATTCTGTTCTACTGGTTGGTCTCTCAATTAATGCACCAACAGTAGCATGCTGTTTTAATTATTAAGGCCTTGTGATATGTCTTAATGTCTGCTAGGGCTAAGTCTCCCTTATCCACACCTTTGGCTTTTTTTTTTTTTAATGCTTTGTGACTGTTTTATGCTGTGTACTAGAAATCTAATATTAATAAGTAATATTATGCTTATATTTTTCACTGGTCAATTTCTTGCTCAAAATTAAGGATAAAGGGTCGTTAGTTTTTATAGATGGCTGAATGTATAACTAATAAAATATCAATATATCTACAGGAAGAAAAGAAAATAATTTGATCAAAATCTCTTCTTTTTGCTACATACTGAGCTTTTATTTCCTCCATTGACATCATTAGCCTGTCACAAGGTCCTCTTCTGTATTAGATGTCAATTGGCTGCTATAGCTTCTTGGATTGACTGTGATTTAAAATGATAAGATGTTAAAAATGACATACCATCTTTTTCTGCTTCTAGGCTTGAAGGTTATTGGGATAGAGCTATTTATATTTAGTTTCTTTAGAATTCTGCCTAAACATATGTATACATGTAGGGTGATAGTAGATAATCTGAAATAGTCTAAAGAATGCCATGTGATATTATGAGATGTCAATAATATAAATAAAATTTTTAGTTTACTGACCTTAAATAATTTTTTTAGCTCTATAATTTCTATAATGATTTCCCACAAAGTAACAGTATTTGAAGATAATACAGTGTTTATCATTTAGGACCATTGTCATTATCGGGGCTATGTGGAAGGAGTTTATGATTCATCCATTGCTCTTAGTGACTGTTTTGGACTCAGGTAAGGAATTTTATTTATTAATTCTTTCTCCTCTCTATTTCTTACCCCTGTACACCTATCTCTGTTTTCAAATTTTGGGGGACTTAACAAAATTAGGCTTTACTTTAATGTTGTCAAAGGTCTTTAGAGCTATGTTTCAGATATCATTCTTGGCATGTTTATTTAGGAAAATATTACAATTGATGGATTTTTATATTTAAAGAAAAATATCTCATTTTTGAGACTGCTAAATAATTTTTGCCACGTAAAATAAAATATACTTAAATTTCTGTAGCACTTTATGTTTATAAAATTTTCACTTACATTTTTTTGCTTAAGTCTGATACTGACTGTGAAAAGGGGGTCCTTATCTCCATGTTTAGGTGAGCAAATCGAGGTTTGGAGAAATTGTATCACATGTCAAGTGAAATGATAATAACATTAAAATTACATTTACTGAGGGCCTGGCAGTATGATATCACTGGTTGGTTGGTTGCATGATTGAACTAATAAATAGTGCTTTTACTTTTCAAACCAACAATATAAGATGGCTATGATTATTGCCATTTAAGTAATAACCCTTATAGAAGTTACTGTGTGCCAGGCAATGTTCTCAGTATTTTACACTTATTAAATAATTTAGTTTTCAGGACAACCCTATGTAGAATGTAAAGAAAGGAGGAGGTTAAATAACTTGGGAGAGTCCCACAGCTAGTAGGAAACATTTGGGATTCAAACTCCGGTTCTCTGGCTCCAGAGCCCACACATTTAGCAACTGTCCTTTATTGCCTTCCATTATACAGTAATCATGCTGAGAGGTTAAGTAACTTTTGGGAAGTGATGCTAGTAAGTCACAGCCTTTAGCTTTAAATGTAGGTCAGCCTGACTCTAAAGACTTATAGTTCTCTGTATACCATGCTACTCTTTCTGACACATGTTAAGAACTAGGACTTGAATTCAGGTTTTCTAATTTTTTTCCTGTGTATTTTTTTCTTCATTCTTAAAAATTGTGTGTGTAACACAACACTTAGAGGATTGCTGCATATAGAGAATGTGAGTTATGGGATTGAACCCCTGCAAAACAGCTCTCATTTTGAGCACATCTTTTATCGAATGGATGATATCCGCAAAGAGCCTCTGAAATGTGGGGTTTCCAACAAGGATACAGAAGCAGAAACAACCCAGGACGAAGAGGAAGAGCCTCCCAGCATCACTCAGCTGCTTCGAGTAAGGAAATAATATATTTCTTCATGGCTCAGACTAAAGTTTTTGTTTTTTGTTTTGTTTTGCAGCTTACTACAAGAAGTTATTTTTATTGTATAAAAAAATGAAGCATAATTGCTTTGACAAAATTTTTTAAGTTTTTAAAAATTTTCAATTATAGTTGACATATTATATTAGTTTCAGGTGTACAACATAGTGATTAGACATTTTTATACCTTACAAAGTGATCACCCTGATAAACCTAATCCCCATCTAGCACCATACATAGTTACTATAATATTATTCATATATTCCCTATGCTGTATTCTTTATAACTGGCAACTTGTACTAATTTTTTAAAAATATATTTTTATTGATTTTAGAGAGGAAGGGAGAGGAAAAGAGAGATGGAAACATCAATGATGAGAGAAAATCATTGATCGGGTGCCTCCTGCACACCTCTACTGAGGATTGAACCCGAAACCCTGGCAATATGCCCTGATGGGGAACCAGACTGTGACCTCCTGGTTCATAGGTCAATACTCAACCACTGAGCCACGCTGGCTGGGCACTTTGTATTTCTTAATCCCTTTGACCTTTTTCACCCAATCTCAGCCGGTTCCCCTACCCCTCCCCGCCCCCCAATCTGGCAATCATCATTTGTTCTTTGTGTCTATGAGTTTGTTTCCATATTGTTTGTTCATATATTTTGTGTTTTAGATTCCACATCTAAGTGAAATCATATAGTGTTTATCTTTGACTTATTTTATTTAGCATAATGCCTTCTAGGTCCATCCATGTTGCAGCAAATGGCAAGATTTCATTATTTTTATGGCCGAGTAATATTCCATTGTATGTATATGCCATATCTTTATCCATTTGGCTATCGATGGACACAGACTAAAGTTTTAAAACATCATATTTATGCATTAAAAAATACTGTTAACTCAGGTACATGCCCTTGACCGGAATGGAACCCGGGACCCTTCAGTCCGCAGGCTGACGCTCCATCCACTGAGCCAAACCGGTTTCAGCCAGACTAAAGTTTTAAAACATCATATTTATGCATTAAAAAATACTGTTGCTGGATTTTGCCAACTATGTGCCAGACATTATGACAATTACTAGGGGATAACAATATGAGCAATATGCAGTTTCTGCCTCCAAATTGAATACAGTAGAGCTCTTGTATGCTTTAGGAACTTGGACTTAAATCTTAAACGGTAATTATATTTCTTTTTATCAGTGCTGCATAGTAATCTATTACACTGTCTTTCAGAGAGCAGAGGGATTTTTTTGTTTGGATACCTTTGATACAAACTAGAATGGTGATTCTTGAGCTCTAGGTTGGAGAAACAGAGAGGTTGGGCTTTAGAACCTTAATTATATTAGATGACTTCAGGGGCACTTGTCTCCCTGTTTTGAGTCTTCATTATGATACCCTGGCTTCCTCTTGACAAGGGTCTCTTAGATTGAAATGTTTTTAGGAGTAGGTCAACCTTTATCTATGTAATGATGTGCTGTGTTGGAAGAGGCATGTGCTTCTTCTAGTATATTTTCATTAATTCATACTAATTTATGGCATTATTTTTATCACCTCTTCAACCATCTACTCTTGACTACTGTACTGTTCTTTTTAACTTTAACCATTGGAAAATAAAATTTCAGCTTATTCTATCGTTTACATGCATTTTTTTAAAAAGTGGCAACTTTTAAAAGGCTACTCACTTCTGTGCTCGGTTATTAGTGGATATTCTTTTATTCTCAACATAATAATGGGATTTCTCATTAAAGTGTGTGTGTGTAGTTTTTGTGTTAGAAAATCAATAATTCTTCTTTGTAAACTTGGATAACTTACATTATTTTTAAATAGACTTTTTTTAGATCCAGTAAAGGTAGCAGATGTCATTAAAAAAGCAACAACACATGTTATTTGCTCTTTTTTTTTTTTAGGATGTGTTATGTAAAATAAATATATGATGTTTTGAGCAGACATGAAATAATTGACTAGAGATTAGGGCAGGATCAATACCTATGAAATCATCAAGCTTTATAACTTACTTTTTTTACCTTTACGATGTTTTGTGTTTTTGACAGAGAAGAAGAGCTGTGCTGCCACAAACCCGCTATGTGGAGCTGTTCATTGTTGTAGACAAGGAAAGGGTAGGATTGGTGACAGTTTTTCTTCTTTTTCAGGAAAAGCAGATGAGAAGTGAGCATCACATGAAAGAAATATACAATATAATATATTTGTATTGATTTTTCTGAAATGTAATAAAAAATGGCTTCCCCCTTTAAGATACTAAATATTCATAATACTACCAGAAGCTAAATATAGCAAATAGGACTACCTCTGACTTCATTTTCTACTAGTGATTTTTTTTCCCTGTTCTCTTGGGTGATTTGCTCATGCTGAATTTCTTAATGAAACTGTACTGCCTATCAGAGTCTTGAGACCTTCTCAGATGACTTGTAGCGGTCGCCAACCTTTCAGACCTCATGGACCACTATGGACCACTGGTTGGCGACCACTGCAAAGGACTATAAGCAGTTAATCCGTTATTGCTTTGTTGCCTAATAAATTTATCTAGAATTTCAGCTATCCTATACCTCACTTTAAGAGATAGAAACTTCCAGGTCCTGGCATGTGTTAGAAAGGAATAGAGGAGCGTGGTTCATCTAAGCTTTTATTATTAACTTTACTGTTCAGGATAATACCAGGGATTTTCCATATTCATACAAAGAAAGAATTGTGCTTAACTAAGAAAACTACTGGATCTATTCCAGCATTTATAGGATTTTCAGATTTAGATATAGCTGCCATATAATTTAACAGGTTATTTGAAATATTTTGTCTGACTTTTGCTGCTAGCTTTGTTATTTGTATGGAAAAGTTGTTTGTAGAAACTTTATATGATTGGCAATTTCTTTCTTGTAAACTGCAGAGATAGTTTGAAGAATTGCATGGCTTTAAAAATCCATTATTGTGTGTAGTTTGGGAGAGAAACTATATTTATTAAGAGACAGACACATATTCAGATTTGCTCATTATAAGTTCATTACCCTCAAGTGGTAGAAGGGAAAAGAATAGGGACTATGAACAAGCATGAATGTTGCCCCAACTAATGGGTAAAACGTTTTTCTGGATAAGTGACCAAAGTAAAGATTTGAGATGTTTTTCTTTATTACTTTCCCTAAATAGATTTGTTATATACTGGTAGATAATGGTTCAAAATAAAAATGATTCAATTTTAATCAAACTTTGTCAAATGTATTCAAATTTATTTTCCTTATTTTAGGAGAATCATGATAAAGTATCTAACTGATAAGATATGATATATTCTGATATTAATGCCTTTATCATATAGCAAAAACATACATTCTTAAATTTTTTCCCCATTATTTATTAAGTTGGTTGTATGAAAATAATGATAAAATAGTTATTTAGATTTATTTTTTTAAAATATGTTTTTTTGATTTCAGAGAGGGGAAGGGAGAGGGAGAGATAGAAACATCAATGATGAGAGAGAATCATTGATTGGCTGTCTCCTGCATGCCCCTCAATGGGGACCGAGCCTGCAACCCAGGTATATGCCCAGACTGGGAATCAAACCGTGATCTCCTGGTTCATGGGTCAATGCTCAACCACTGATATTTACTCTATTGTATTTTATTTACAAATAATGTTTCAACTAGTGAACATTGGTTAGCCTCTCATTAATTTAGCCCAGAGTTTAGAGATGGTTTATTGGTAATGTCTTTAGCTTAAGGAGTCAGGAAATTCTTTAGAATGTTTTCATTCTTTTATCTATTTATTTTGATTGTTTTCATATTCTACTTTTGTGAAGTGCTTGAAAATATTTTTTCATTAAAATGACTAAAATATTGAGAAGAAAATTCATTTTAAAGTTTTACTAATTTAGCGAAAATGAAGACTTCAATGTTTTTCATCATTATTCATTTTACACTGATACCTGTTTCCTCTTATTCCTATTTATCACTGAAATGTATCTTTTAGATTTATTAAATTGAAATGCTGGTGAATGTTTAGCTACTTTAGTTTTTGGTTCAGAGGAAATACTTGGATTTTTATCTCCATTGTAAACAATTATAGAAATTTTTTTCTGAAATTACTTTGGTGCTAATGATTTTCCTCTCTTGCTTTTCAGTATGACATGATGGGGAGAAATCAGACTGCAGTGAGAGAAGAGATGATTCGTTTAGCAAACTATTTGGATAGTGTAAGTTGTATTTTCGATCAGTTGGAATTATGTTATCATATCCTTTCACAGTCCCAGAACAGAATTGAATAATTGTCTCATTTTGAGCTCTGATTATCCTAGAGCCCAAATGACTCAATCTTTCAGGGTTCTGGTTTTAGTTGTTTTGTAATTATTTTTACGTTTAAAGGAAAAATATAATTGTGGGAAGACTTTGAGACAAGTATGTTTCTTATTAGCGTCTACTTTATCTTTAGAGTACATAGGCTAAGGTACTTTGGAATTATGAAAAGATTTTTGAATTTTTACTGAGAGAACCTTATTTTGAATAAGTCTGCCTTCTACTCTGAAAACATATGACAATATCAGTGAAAGTGTGTGTGTGTGTGTGAGAGAGAGAGAGAGAATGAGAATGAGGGTGGAAGAGGGGAGGAAGGGAAGGGGAGAGAGAGAAATGTGTTTTGAGGTTTTTGGAGTTACTGAATGGGAGATACTGAAATATTAAATACACTAGAGACCCAGTGCACGAAAATTTGTGCACTCGGGGGGGCGGGGTCCCTTAGCCCAGCCTGTGCCCTCTCGCAGTCTGGGACCCCTCGGGGGATGACCACCTGCTGGCTTAGGCCTGCTCCCCAGGGGATTGGGCCTAAGCTGGCAATCAGACATCCCTCTGGCAGCCCGGCAGCCCTCGGGGGATGTCCA
>NW_005353460.1:2365309-2395376 GCF_000412655.1 Myotis brandtii
AGGTATCTGAGGTTTGTTTAGCTTCTATAATTAAAACTTTGTTGCTTTCGGAGCTCAGAGCCGGGCCGCGGCAGGCGGGGAACCTTGGCTTCCTCCATCACTGGAGCAAGCAAGCCTCCTGCTCGCTTCAGCTGCGTGGCTGCCGGCCGCCATCTTTGTTGGTGGTTAATTTGCATATCTCCCTGATTAGCCAATGGGAAGTGTAGCGAAGGTATGGTCAATTACCCTTTTTGTCTTTTAATAGATAGGATGTTATAAGATAATTTTATTTATAAGATGTTTTCCTGATGAATATCAAGCATAATAATAATGGTGATAATGATGATAATGATGGTGATAGCATTCTATTGAGCATTTATAATGTTCTTGAAGCTGAGATAAGTGCTTTACATTTATGAACTTATTCCTCACAGTATTTCTATGAAATAGATAGTTCTGTAATCATTTATCTGAAACCTTTGGGGTACGTGTAATTCAGATTTTACATAAGAGTTTAGAAAGGTGCCAACTCAACACTGTGTGTGTGAGTGTCTATGTGTGTGAGGTGCAGTGAAGACGGAAACTTTATTCAGTGCAGATAGCTCAGGTGTGATACAGCACAACTGTGAGATCAGCATGACTGTGGGGCAGCTAAATATTGTTACAGCTCGATCATGAACCAGCATGGCTGTATGGTGGTTGTGGGACGAGGCCCTTGCAGCTAGACAGCTCTGCTTTGCTCCGCTTTGCACTGCTCTGCTCAGTGTGATGTCCTGGGTGTTTCAGCTCTAGTGAGGAAACATAATCCTCAGTTTTGGTGGAAAGGGGGTGTGCTCTCTGAACAAGAGAGGAGCTGACTTACATAAACAGAAGTGCTGTCCCTGGTCTCTGATTGGCCCATCCTCATGCAAATGGGGCCTCTAAATTTTTGCTGTTTGATTGGTCCAAAAAGCATTGTCCTGACTGGTTAGAATGGAGTTG
The DNA here is from genome assembly GCF_000412655.1 of Myotis brandtii. NCBI lineage: Eukaryota > Metazoa > Chordata > Mammalia > Chiroptera > Vespertilionidae > Myotis > Myotis brandtii. The sequence continues at coordinate 2,366,270 of NW_005353460.1, forward strand.
CTCTGATTGGTCTGTGAAGATGCTGATGGGAATACAGCTGCTTAGGATGGGGAAAGCCTCAGTCCTATGGGTTGACATGCAGTTCTAGGAACTCTTTTATAAAGGCAGGAGCACAGTGCAGGCATGCAGTTTAGTGCAGGTTTCTCCATGAAGTGAGTTTTGCATGAGAGGCCTCTTTTTAGAAACAGCTTCTAGGCTCTGCTTTTAAATTTGAGCCGAGTTAGCCACTAGGAGCCCTTCTTAGTAGGTATTTTCTTTCTCACAGGCCACAAAGCTCATATGGTTCACTATGTATTATATAATACCCCACAGGATCTTGGGGTAGCATAATGTAATCAAAGGCATTAGTATTTCTATAGTGAAATGTGTGAATGTTCCCATTAATTGAGATAAATGTGAACTATAAATAGGCATGCATTAGTTTAGGGCAAGTTTTGGAATTAATTTACCCAAAACTTAAAATTTTCAGAGTATGTCAGATTTTGGAATGGAAAATAAAAAGGATTTTGAATTTGTATTATTTTTATTTTATGGACAAGGAAACAGACCCGTGAGAGGGTAGAATCTCATTATATTGAAGGGAATATTTTTTTGGAAGGGAAAAACATCGATGTGAGAGAGAAATATCGCTCGGTTGCCTCCTATATGCGCCCCTACAGGGATCAAACCTGAAACCTAGGTATGTTCCCTTCCTGGTAATTGAACTCACCACCTTCTGGTGCACGGGGCGATGCTCCAACCAACTGAGCAACACTGGCCAGTGAGGAGTCGTGTTTTTAATTTAAGTAGTTATTTTACTTCATTGTAAGCTAAAAGATATTCTTTAATATGTTTTTATACTTTTATTTCTGTTTTCTTCCTAGATGTATATTATGTTAAATATTCGAGTTGTGCTAGTTGGACTGGAGATTTGGACAAATGGAAACCTGATCAGCACAATTGGTGGTGCTGGTGATGTGTTGGGGAACTTTGTACAATGGCGGGAAAAGTTTCTTATAACACGTCGGAGACATGACAGTGCACAGCTAATTCTGTAAGTGATTTTTTCTTTTTAAATCCTCATCTGAGGAAATGCTCATTGATTTTAGAGGGAAAAAGGAGAGAAAAGAGAGAGAGAGAAAAACATCAATGTGAGAGAGAACATTGATTGGTTGCCTTACATATGTGCCCTGACCCGGAACTGAACCTGCAACCTTTTGATATAGGGCAGTGATGGCGAACCTTTTGAGCTCGGCGTGTCAGCATTTTGAAAAACCCTAACTTAACTCTGGTGCTGTGTCACATATAGAAATTTTTTGATATTTGCAACCATAGTAAAACAAAGACTTATATTTTTGATATTTATTTTATATATTTAAATGCCATTTAACAAAGAAAAATCAACCAAAAAAATGAGTTCACGTGTCACCTCTGATACGCGTGTCATAGGTTCGCCATCACTGATATAGGAGATGATACTCCAGCCACCTGAGCCACATTGGCCAGGGCTAGTTCTGTAAGTGATTTTTAAGAAGTTCTATTAATGAGATGGTCAGAATAATAATTTTTGTTTGTTTTCTTTTATTAAGGTTATATTTTCTTTTTTTAAATATTTTTATTGATTTCAGAGAGGAAGAGAGGGATAGAGAGATAGAAACATCAATGATGAGAGAGAATCACCGATCAGCTGCCTCCCGCATGCCCCCCACTGGGGATTAAGCTCGCAACCCAGGCACATGCCCTTGGCCAGAACCGAACCCGGGACTCTTCAGTCCGCAGACCGACGCTCTATTCATTGAGCCAAACCAGCTAGGGCAAGGTTATATTTTCTTAAGGTTTTTGATCATTTATTTAAATAAAGAAAACTTAATTTCATACAATAGGACCAAGTGAGAGTATAATAATATCTCTCTTCTGTGTTCAATTTCCTGTCACCTTAATCCCATGTCCTTCCACTTTCTTGGGTTTAGTTTACTCTCTCCTTTTGGTATGGCATGTATTCTAGTTTTGCGGGGGCTGACCAGCAGCCCCTGAACAGATTACTCAAACACAGTTTGATTGTGCAAGACAGGGCTAAAGGGCTCCTGGCTTTAGTAGCCAGAGCAGCCTCTATTGCCTGCCTCCTTAGGCCTTTATTGGAATTTTTCTCTTTAGATACAATCAGTAGGGTGAGTAATCTTGGGAGCACACATGTTTACATTGTCCTCTAGGCAAGGGCATCCAGCAGGGATTCATAAGGATTCCAGTAAACACCCCGGGGTCTGCATATGCACAGGCTTGTTTGGAAAGGTCAAGGAATAATTAGGGGCGCCACCTTCAACACTCCCCTCTCTCCCTAAGTCGGAATTCCGATAAACAGGGCAGGTGGCATTCCACACACTTCCCTTTTATCAGAATGACCTTACAACTTTCCAACCAAGTCTCTTGTGCTCCCCAACATAGTTTCTTTCATCTTGCATCTGAGAAAATGTATTTAATAGTCTCAGAACAGATTTTTAAAAAATTATCTTGCCCTAGAACAGTTTGGATCAACAGATAGAGCGTCAGACTGTGGACTAAAGGATCCCGGGTTCGATTCTGGTCAAGGGCACATGACCAGGTTGCAGGCTCGATCCCCAGTAGGGGGCCTGTAGGAGGCAGCTGATCAATGACTCTCATCATTGATGTTTCTCTCTCTTCCTTTCCTTTCCTCTCTGAAATCAATAAAAATAGTTTAAAAAAATTAACTCATTTTGATCTTTGATTATTCTTGGGTCTAAGTAACTCATTCTTTCAGAAGTGTGCTTTGTAGTTTGTTTAATAACTTTTTGATTATTTGGATGGGTATAAAATTCGAGGCATGAAATCTTTTTCCTTCAGAATGAATTGAATCTGCTATCTTTTGACTTCCAAAATGACTGTTGAGAACCATTAAATCATTCTGATTTCTGATCCTGTATATGTGGCTTCTTAAAATTTCTTTTTCTCTGGAAACTTATAGGATCTTCTCTTAATTCCCAGATGTCTTAATTTTCTTGATGATAGGCTTTTGTGTAGGTCTTTTATCACTGATGTGCTGTGTACTTAGTGGGTAATTTCAGTTTTGAAACTGATGCCATATAGTTTCAGGAATTATCTTTTGTTTCCTTTCTTCTCTTTGTCTTTTTGTTCTTTTTGGGATATTGTCTTAAATTTAACTTTTAAACTTTTTATTGAGTTTTTAATTTCTGGCTATCTTATTTTTAATGTTTAATAGATGTTTTTCATTCCCCTAAATTTTTTTTTACATAATCAGTTTTTTATTTCCTGGATAAAATAGTTTTCATAGTCTCTTTGAAATATTACTGATATATTTTAAAAAATTTTCTTCTTTTCTACAGCAATTTCATGGTACCTTAGTAAAACTTAAACTTATATAAATCACTTACTACAAGTACATTCCAAAAACTTACAGTAAAACCTTCACTGAAAATATTTAAAACATTTTATCCTCCTTAGAAGTTTTCTGGCTTGATAGGCTGGCTTTTTGCAAAAAGAAAAAATTCTATTTTATATAATACTTTTTGCCTACCTCAATGTTGATCAGGCGTCCTCAAACTATGGCCCACGGGCCACATGCGGCCCGCCGAAAACATTTATCTGTCCCGCAGGGTGTTTTTGCCGCCACTGCCTGTCCTGCTTAGCAGCCGACTCGTCCTGGGCCCGCAGTGTGCATGTGTGGAATGTCTGAGGGACAGTGAACTGGCCCCCTGTTTAAAAAGTTTGAGGACCTCTGATGTTGATGGTACCTAAAAAAAAATATTTTTTTCAGAGGAGAAACTTCCCCTGATTTTCTTTCGTTTTCTTTTGTTATGTGAGTTAATTTAAGCAAGGCACTGAAAATGCCAAAATGGATTTTTAATGCCCTGTAATCACAAAGGATTGGTCCTGACTTTTTAATTAATTTTTAGTAAAATTGCATCTACAAGTATCCTCATCCCAGTGAGTATGCCATCCAGTTCACACAAGACCAAAAGGAACAGGCATCAAGCATACTCTCTGTGCCTTGCCCAAGTATGCCTACCAAGCTGTCTTTCCCCCTCTTTTTGGTCTCTATCTGTTGTGTTAGAGGCATTTCCCAATGTCTCATGATCTCTGGTGTTTTGTTTGTGGTTAAAATGAGGTACTGAAAGCCTTTTGGAAGCATTGAGTACATGAGAGGGGGCTTGGGGACTTTGGAGTTCACTATATGGTGATCTGGTTGAAATTTTTCTCGGAAATCCCCTTATGTCAATATCTCAAGTCCTTTTCTCTTGGCTGGTCAGATGCTCCAGAGAAGGATTTAGTCATTCATTTAAAAGATATTCATTAGGTGTGTACCATAGGCACTGAGGTAGAGCAGTAAACGTAACAGACAAAACTTCTTGCTCTCATGGAGTCCATATTCTGGTGGAGGTGATTGGCCATAAATGAGATAAATAAGTATATATAATATCTATATCTATATATATAAAAGGCTAAGCAACTGTCAGACTGTCCCACCGGTAGTTACGATGAGCAATGACCACCAGGGGGCAGACGCTCCAACCAGTAGCTATGACGCACATTGACCACCAGGGAGCAGATGCTCAACATAGGACCTGCTGAGTTGTGTGACTTGGCAGCAGTGGTTCTTGGGTGACATACCCCAGAACCAGAGAGGAAGGAGCCCCATTCTTGGATGCATTACCCGAGAACTACCCTCTTGCAATCCGGGACCCCTTAGGGGTTGTCGGAGAGCTGGTTTCAGCCTGATCCCTGCAGGCTAGGCCAAGGGACCCCACCTGCCAGAGGGACCTTGCTCAGTCCGCAGATGCCCTTCAAGCCATGGCATCGCCCCAGGTGTGGCTGGTTGGGAGGGACCCTGGGGGGTTGGCTCTAGGGCATATCCGGCCCATCCATCTTGCCCAGTCCTGCCCTGCCAGCCACCTTCTAATTAATTTCTTTTCAATGAGCATGAATTTGTGCACCGGGCACTAGATAAATAAAGATAAATGGTAAGGTGGAAAAATAAAAGTATTGGAGGAATAAAGTTGAAATTTAGATAACATGGCAAAATAAGATCTCAGTCAGAAGATTTTGCCTAAAGACCTGAAGGAGGTGAGGGAGTGAGTTAGGGGTATATTTGGGTGAGAAAGTTCCAGGCAGAGGGAATAGATCCTGGGATACAAGTGATGAACCATATGGAGGCCACTGTGACCTTATTGTTCCCTGTGCTTCCTGCCTTGTAGCCTCCTGTGTGCATATGTTCATTGAGTTTGCTCCCTGTCTCTCACAAGAATTTTTGCATAAATAAATGTAATGCATTTTAGGGAGGTTTTTCATTAGAAGGTAGAAAACATTTGGTTTGGTATCTTCATTTTTCTAAAAAACGAATTTGTAATATTAATCTCATTCTCTGATGATAAAAGAGAGAAGGCTTTATTGTTTTCTGACTTCAAAATGTTACTTGTTATAACTTTCACCTTTTCTTTTTATTTAGGAAGAAAGGTTTTGGTGGGACTGCAGGAATGGCATTTGTGGGAACAGTGTGTTCAAGGAGCCACGCAGGCGGGATTAATGTGGTACATTTTTGTTCTTGATATTCACCTTTGGCCATCTGCATTAGGAGAGTGTCAAGCATTCACCATCTGCATTAGGAGAGTGTCAAGCATTTCTTGACTCTATACTTCCTTCCCTCATCCTTAAAACTATATTTTGGGTTTTATCAGGGACAATGTAGAAGTGATAGATGAGTTGGATTAAGTATCCTAATATTTATTAGCTCCTCACTTTTTATGGATGAGAAAATAGAGACCTCACTTAAGAAAATTAAATTAGAACCATGAACTTGTTTTCCCATAGACCACCATGAATAATCTATTGGTGCTAAAGTATTTGATCTATTGCTTAAAGAGTCTATCTTCATCAGTGTGTTGAGTCACACGAGTTTCTTACTAGGCTGAAATGTATAAGTACTGATGTTGGATGCTTGATTTATCATATATACTATTAACATTATTGTGATAAATTTCCTTTGTGAAAAAATAATTTCAGAAACAAAACATATCCTTTTGCTGAGAAACTGAGGTAATACCTTCTTGTGTTTGGACAGTTTGGGCAAATCACAGTGGAGACATTTGCATCTATTGTTGCTCATGAGTTGGGTCATAACCTTGGAATGAATCATGATGATGGGAGAAATTGTGTTTGTGGAGCAAAGAGCTGCATTATGAATTCAGGAGCATCGTGAGTAATGAGTTCTTTCTTCTTATTCTTTATAATGTGGTATTGTAGATCAGTATTTCTTAAACTCTGGGATATACTCATGTCTATGTTAAAAAACAGGAAAAATTATCCCTGGTTCCCCTGAAACTAATTACATGATACACCAATGAGAAGTCTGTATTTTAATTAAATAAATAATTCCACAAAGCTTTCAGCAAGAAATATTTATTTAGGCACAGGCATGTAGCTAACACTCTTCTTTAAACCAGTTGACAGACCAAAAGATATAAGAACATGGAAAAATTTATATCTGAATTACAAATTAGGGAAGGGATTCTGCTCAAATCAGTGCAGGTTAGAATATAGATTGAAGGACAATATGAAACATTTACTCACAAACCTCATGAGAAAACTGTTGTCACTGTAGGTGGAAGAGATCTTGATGTAGTCCTAACATTTCCAGTTTTATACGTAAAGGTGAGAGGCAAGACAAAGAGAAGGAGAAAGAAGCATTAACATTTATTGAACTCTGTTTCTGTATCAGGCACTGTTCTAGGCACTTAAAAGGTATTAATCAGTTAATGTGCAACAACCTAATGAGATGTAGGTACTTTGTTATCTCTATGGATGAGGAAACAGGTCTCACATCTAAGGAAGTGGTGAAGCTGGGATTTGAAATCAAGAAGTCTAGGTCAAGAGCCTGTGATCTTAGAACCCCTTCTTTTGCCAGGGTTCAAAAATAATTACAATTGAGGGTCTAAGGGTGAACAAGAACCATTGAGTTGTTGGGCTTCTTTTTGATGCAGAGTTCTCAGAAGGCAACAAGGTTCCATCCTGCTTTAGTAGGCCGTTGTGCTAAGCAGAGAACTGGACATGACCACAGTGCATGTGTGGATTAGAAGCTGAGTCAGAGAAAAAATTAGATATGAAAGATGTTCATCTCTAACAAACACAGATGAAGATTTCATATGGGGAATATCCATGGCCCTAAGGATTCACTCCCTTTTCTATTTTCCTCAAGCTCCTAGGGCACTGAAAAAATAATAAAGCTTCTGTTAGCCATCACTCTAAATATGAGAATATAATTGTAATCACATACTGGTATAAAGGGGAAGCACTCAAGCAGGATTTACTGCAGAATTTATTGATTTTTGAGCAAATACTAGGCTGAAAAATAGATATGGAAGAATTAGTATAGCACTTATGAAAAAACTATCCTTAATAGAAGTGTAATTATATTCACAAGAAAAGTCATGATTGTAAAATATTTTATGTTGGACAGGGAAGTAAGTTTAGTGTTTGCTCTGGCTGGCAGTGAAGTTGAGGAAGACATAGATTCAGGGGAAAGAAAGAAATAATCAACAGCGAGATAAAATAAGAGACTAATGAAAAAAGGAACAGTAAGAGGAAGGAATGTCATGAAACAGTGCTGTAGTGGAATTTAAAATGGTATGACCCATACTTCATTCACTCATCAAATACTTATTGAGCACTATGTGCTAGACTTTGTTTTAGGCACTTAGACTATCTCAGTGAGTTAGATAAAGACTTGTCCTGTACAGAATTTACATTTTAATGGCGGAAGACAACATATTAACCTAATAAATATATCAGTAAAAGGTCACAAACCATTATAATTATATTCAGGAAACACACCTGTATCAAAGAGACTCAAAATAAGACAAAAATTATCACTTTTCATTTATGAGATATATAATCATTAATGAACATTTGTCATAGTTTTTTTTAAATTTTACGTTATTAAGATATATAATGTAAAAAGCACCTCAAGGGAAAATGTTCCTATATATTAGAGAAAATTTTAAAATCTCTTTCTTAATCATTGACAGATTATGTAAACAAAACACATATAAAATGTAAACAGAAGTCTGGAAGAAACTTTCTGAAAAATTAAAAGAGAGTTTATTCAGGTAATGATTTACAAACCAGGAAATGTAGCCCTTGGTATGAACCAAATAGATCAGTGTTTCTCAACCTTCCTAATGTCGCGACCCTTTAATACAGTTCCTCATGTTGTGGTGACCCCCAATTTCATTGTTACAAATTGAACATAATTAAAGCATAGTGATTAATCACAAAAACAATATGTAATTATATATGTATTTTCTGATGGTCTTAGGCGACCCCTGTGAAAAGGTCGTTCGACCCCCAAAGGGGTCGCGACCCACAGGTTGAGAACCGCTGAAATAGATGTTCCAAAATGGATGGGATAAGGCAAGGTTTATAAAGGCAAAAATTGTAAAGAGCTGACAATCAAAGAGATGGGTTGCTAGGGGAAATGAGACCGTAAACTCACAGTATTTGTTTTCTGATTGGTAGGGGCAACTGTACTTTTAACAGTTGGTTGACTCAGTGGCCAAGCATGTGTGGTTTGAGATGAGAACAATAGGTAAAATATGATTAAGCATTTGTCAACATCCTAGTTTCAGCCCAGGCCATAGAACAAAAGGCTGTTTTCTTATCACACAATTATAGTACAGGAAGTATTATTTAACAGTGATTCAAGGAGTATGATTAACAAACAGTACAGGGGCTACTGCTTACTCTGTAGGTGGGTTCTGAGCCCAAAAGGGCAAGTTATGCTTTGTAAGCAGCTTCAGAGATCAAGCTGCAAAAATCCAAATATTGGGCCACAAATTATGATATTAAATTTCTGATAAGTCCTTAAGATTATAGAGGTTTAAATAAATATTAGTATGGTTAATTTTATAAGTAAAACTTCAAGTGTCCAGTTGGCCATATATTTTACCAAAAGAAGGCTTACTTAAACATGTATATAAGATTATGTCAAATATTAGGCAACTTACCATTTTCCCTGTGAGAAGAGCTGCAAATAAATTTTTTTTTGGCTAACTTAAAAATATAACCTTATAGGGATGTAAAAGACATAAAGGGAGGGAATGTAATTGGCTCTTGGAGAGGAAAACAGTAGCTATTAGCCCTGTTATTAGCTAATAACAGTAGCCCTACAGAAGTTGAAATAGTGGGAAACTGCCAACATAAGGTGACCTGATGGAGAGGGATCCAGAGGAACTAATCCGCCTTATTCTCCTGCTGCCTTCTTGTCTCTGCCAGTGCCCCTTATTTGGCTGTGTTTTATTGGATACAGTCCATACAGGTCATTCTCCAGCAAGCATAGAGCACAGTGGAAAAGGATGGGGAAAATATTTGTCAGTCCCATTACTTTATCTTGTTTTGCATCAGCTAATGCATTGAATAAGGAAAAGATTTAGGAATAATTATTTGAAAAGGGGAAAGCTCAGATGATATGATTGTCTAGTTTTGAACAGCAAGGGAATCAATTAAATAGTATTAGAAATATAGTTTTAAGTGTATAAAATAGATTCCCTTTAAACCAGTTATAACCATTTTGAAAAAACGTGAGGGGAAAAACCTGTTTTTATTTGTCTAAAGTTCAAGATATCTCAGAATCAAGATGAATATAACCCAGGCTGGATTTATTATTATATATTCATTATTGTGACTTCCCATTTTTCTTCTTCTGATTTTAAAAGAAACTAATCTTTAAACATTTTTGTGGGCCATTGAAAGTATGAGGGGTCCTAGGCACGTGCCTATTGTGCCTAAGTTGGCCCATTCTGTTATAAATATAAATATTTAATAGTATTGAACTTTTAGGTGATTGCTGTTACCAGTGTTCCCTGGAATATATTCTTGAGAACTGACAATGTATGCTGGAAATATTGTATTGCTGATTTTGTTGTGGAGTTTTAAAATTTATTTATTTAAAAATATTTTTATTGATTTCAGAGGGGAAGGGAGAGGGAGAGAGAGATAGAAACATCAATGATGAGAGAGCATCATTGATCGGCTGCCTCCTGCACGCCTCCACTTGGGATCAAACCCACAACCTGGGCATGTGCCCCAACTGGGAATCGAACCATGACCTCTGGTTCATAGCTCAGTGCTCAACTGCTGAGCCATGCTGGCTGGGCTTAAATTTATTTTAAAAAAAATGTCAGAGGATAATTATATTTCAAATATATCTGAGTGGATTGTCTTGATATTATGTTCCCATTACTACCAGTACCATAATAGTTTCACACTTTTATTTAGCAATCTAATAGGGATTTTAGGATACATATATTTGTTGATTGTTGCCTTTGCCTTTTGGGGAGGTTCTGTGATTGTGTAACAAGGTAGTATGTGAGTTTCCACATATTTTCTTGATCTTGTAATAATTTTATGTTAGTGTAGTAAATTAAAATAAATCAGGGCTAAAAGAAGAATGTCCTGTTTGTAATTTACTTGTCTGGGGCAGAGAGGTAGCTTGTGGGCAAATATAAGTATTGGGTAAGTGTATGTAGTCACTACTTGCAAATGTTCACCACTTGAGTTTCTGTCTTTGTTTTATTGTTCTTTTGTATATGAAGCAGAAATATGTTGGGCTTACTGGGTTGAAATGGGGCATGGCTCAAGAATGGTCTTAAGTTTGGAGATGTAGTTAAAGAGACAGCTGGGACTGGGGAGGTTGTGTAAGGAATAAAATATCAGCATTTCATTGCTTATAGGGGATTAGCACAGAAGCACTTTAGGAATGGTTGGCTAAAATTGGGTCCATAGCAAACACAGAGATTCTTGGAAGCTATAATCTGAGGCAATACTTGTAATAGCTTGGTCCTAAAAGACTTCTAAAGAAGGCACATTGATTTCTAGATCTAAAAATACCAAGTTTTGGAGAATGAAAGGTTTTCCACCTTCCAAAAAAGAGCATAAGTGACACCTGAATGAAGGGGGACCTGCTTCTCTTGAGGGAAATGTGAACTATCCCAGAGAGGACATTGCACTAACTTCCACTTTGAACAGGAAAGTGTTCTGGGCAGAGGACAGAATAGGACAGATAGTGTTGGATTGACAATTTAAGATGTGGTGGGCCTCATTAGACAGATGGCTTAGCCTATTCCTAAATGAAATGGACTGACTTGCTCCACCAGATGGCAATACATTTCTTAGATTTATTAATGGTGCTGTTTTCTGTTGCATCATCGTGTGTGTGTGTGTGTGTGTGTGTGTGTGTGTGTGTGTGTGTGTGTGTTTTGTTTTTAAATCAGAGAGATCCTGCTCTGCAACTCAAGTTTCCCTCTTATTCTGTGTCCTTTATCTTTGACTACTCCCACTGCTATCGGGCTGCTCTGTCATTGTTAAGTGGAATTCTGCAGTAGCCTTTTGCATAGTAACCATTCAGATCAAGTCGCTCCTGCTCAACACTTTCTATTGTCATTCTCTCCCTTCTCCCTTTTCCCAATCTCCTCCTTTCTCTCATAGTAAAAAGTCAATTTCTTACAATGGCCTATTCCCACCTTCACTGATGCACTTTCCCCACTGGGGATCGAGCCTGCAACCCAGGCATATGCCCCTACCAGAAATTGAACTGTGACCTCCTGGTTCATGGGTCCGATGCTCAACCACTGAACCACACTGGCTGGATGATTCTATTTTCTTATTGATGATTGCTTCCTATCAATGCTATGACCCGTCAGCTTTCTGATCTCTAACAATCACCATCAGGTTGAGCAAAGTCATCTTTTATTTTTTTTTCTATAGGATTTCTTAGTCCTGATTAAGGAACCTTCTAGTTTACTATATGCTGCTGAACCTAGCTGTAGGAAGGGAAGCACTGCAAATAACTCTTGCTGGGTCTTCTTATTCTGGTGCAACTTGTGATATATTAGGACAAAACATTTTTATTGTCACAAATAAAACTTACAGAAAATGGTTATTTCTTTAAAACATATACATAATCCAAACACTTCTTACTACTCCCACTGCTATCGGGCTGCTCTGTCATTGTTAAGTGGAATTCTGCAGTAGCCTTTTGCATAGTAACCATTCAGATCAAGTCGCTCCTGCTCAACACTTTCTATTGTCATTCTCTCCCTTCTCCCTTTTCCCAATCTCCTCCTTTCTCTCATAGTAAAAAGTCAATTTCTTACAATGGCCTATTCCCACCTTCACTGATGGTATCTCACATTACCCATTCCTTCACTGACTCGCTCCCACTCCAACCTTTCTGGCTTCTTTATTTTTTCTTGAGCATGCAAGGCAGGCTTCTATTTTAGGGTTTTTGTACTTGTTCCTTCTCCCTGTAATGTTCCCTTGCCCCAGATAGCCAGTTTTGATTCAATTGTCACAATGTTTGAAATGCCTGTCCTGACAGCTCTTTTAAAAATTGCAATCGCTTCTTTGCCTACACAGGTTATCCCCTTCACCTCTTCACCTTTTCCCTCAATTGCACTTATCACCTAATATACTATTGAATTTACTTATATATCTTTTAAATATATTTTTATTGATTTCAGAGAGGAAGGGAGAGGGAGAGAGAGAGAGAAACATCAACAATAGGAGATAATCATTTATTGGCTGCCTCCTGCACACCCCCTACTGGGGATCAAGCCCACAACCTGGACATGTGCCCTTGACCAGAATCGAACCTGGGACCCTTCAGTTTGCAGGCTGATGCTCTATCCACTGAGCCAAACTGGCTAGGGCTTGAATATACTTATTAAGTTTACAGTCTCATTCACTTGAACATCATCTTCACAGAGGTGGGGATTTTTGCTTTGTTTACTAGTACTGTGTTATCCCTTAACAAAGAAGAGTGCCTTGAACATAAAAAATGTTTAACAAATATTTGTTGAATGAATGATATTGTAAAAAGACTCCTTACTATATCCTTAAACAGAGAGTAGCAAGAAAAAGAATATGGAAAACAAGTGTTGTTATTGTCAAAAAGCTTGTGCCATACCTTTCCTTTCTGTGTGAGTCAAAATATTGTCTTTACTCATTCTTTTGTAATAGGCAATTGATCGTTCATGTTCCTTCTCTGCCAATCTGTTAAAACCCTTCAGCATCTCATATTCAAAGACGTTTTTGTCGAGTAGTAGTTAACAGTTCCAAAATGTTCTAGACAGACTGCCTTCCATTCCCAAGAGCCTAGAGCCAGGACTATCTCCTTCCCTGGAGATTTTGGGTCAGTTAGCAAAGAAGAGTGTACTGAATACCCAGGGGACAAAATTTCACAGGAAGGAACTGTTCCTTAGATTCCTGGGATTTACAGAGACTCAACATAGATAGGAATGCTTCCTCAAACACTATAATGCAACCGTTTTTATTCCCACTGCTACTTTGGCAACATTGCTCAACCTGATGAAAAAGGGGTTCTTTCAGGGCACTAAATTCCCCTGATAAAATTTTAATGTGACTTGGATTTCTCAAAGATTCTTATTGTATATTTGGGTGTGTTTCCCACTAGTCTTCAAAAGTAAATATAGTTAGTGGGAATATGTGAAAATATTTTATAGTGACTGAGTAAAACAATAAGTGAAAAGAAGATTGGGTAAACGTATAGCTAGCTCCGAATACTTGAAGACCTTTTACTATGGAATATAAATAAAACTTAATTCTGGATAGGACTAGATCATCTTTAAACTGTCTTCTGACGAGATTTATGATTTTATATTTCAATGAAAGTGATTGTTTGGAAGATTTTTTTCATAGAGGTATAATATATTGTAACCCAAATAGTAATTATTATATAGTAAGTGAAATAATGTTTTATATTTTTTAGAAATAGACATTAATTCTCATTTCTCTCTATTTTGGTTAGCTTGTTAACTGCTGTTTTAAATATTCATTTCTAGTTGGTCGAAGACATGACGTACATTTTTTGAAAAGAGTAATTGCTGTGACATGAGCTCTTTTTCCTGATGTTTATTATAGAGGTTCCAGGAACTTCAGCAGTTGCAGTGCAGAGGACTTTGAGAAGTTAACTTTAAATAAAGGAGGAAACTGCCTTCTTAATATTCCTAAGCCTGATGAAGCCTATAGTGCTCCTTTCTGTGGCAATAAGTTGGTGGACCCCGGGGAAGAGTGTGACTGTGGTTCTCCAAAGGTCAGTTGAATGTTTGCTTTCTGCTTTGTTACATTCCTTCAGGGTTTGCAAAAAATAAAATAGCTTGCTGTGGGCAACTGTGGCACAGGAGCTAAAGTAAAGCTTAGTGGCAGAAAGAGGATTGGCATTTTCCTTGTGGGGACGTGTTCCTGGGACTGGTCATCTCCTTCCCAGAACATAACCAATGGTGTCATCTGTTTTGATGTCAAGGAAAGCGCCATGCCGACTCTTTATTTTTGTGTGCTAGCTTCTACCATTTCTGTTATGGTTATTGGGTCATTTATTTACTTTAAAGAATGACTCGGTTTTTCACTTGGCTCTACTTGTAAGCTCTCACATTCTGTCTGGCACTGCCATTGCAGAAATATTTATTTGGTTGAACTCATTTTAATAATAAATTGAAGCTGGCTCATTCTCCAGAGCCCTTCATTAACAAAGTTCTTAGCACTGAAATTAACATCCTTCCTTATTTAACCTCTAGTTTACCTACTGATCTGTGGTTTTATCACACCTGATGCCCATACTTATTTCCATTAACCCATGCTCATCTTTATTATTATTGTTCTGTATCTTAGCCATTCTCCTCTCCAAATGGCCTCCTCCTAGGCATAGGTAGGAGAGGCTGGGGAATGGTCACTGGAAAAAAAAAAAGGGAGACATATGTACTACTATTTGTAATACTTTAAACAATAATAAAAAAAGAAATTTGTTCATTTTTGTGTAAGCTTCACTCTATTCTCAATCTTTCCCACAAGTTCTTCTTTTTCACCCGACCACACCTGGCTTTGCCGGAAGACTTCCAATTATAGAAAGGCAGTGTGTATTATATGATGAAATTGTAATTGGCCTTCATCGCATTATTGCTGCATGTCAGGACTTCTGCTCAATGTTGTACATGGTATAATTCTCACAGTAGCCCAAACAGATTGATATTTTTTATATCCTCATTTTCAAATGAGGAAAATAAGGCCTAATAAAGCATGTTTAATTTCTAAATTAACATTATGCTATTAGGATGACCACATTCTTTGCCTTTCCAGGCATTCTCAGTTCTTTATCCTTACATATTTTATGTTTTTAAAAATAATTTATTCTTAAAAAATATACTTTTATTGTTGATAGTATTACAGATGTCCCTCATTCCCACTCTTTCCACCCATTGGAGATGCAAGTCTGGCAAATCAATAAATGTGATACATCACATAAAAAAAATGAAGGACAAAAATTACATGATCACATGTGCACACTCTGGCCTACATGCCAAGATAGAGAGGTATTTATAGAAGGGAGAAGGAAGTTAGAACCATATCACTCTATTATTAACATAGAGTTCTTCCTGTAGGATTTTGTGGAATGTGAAAACTTCCATAAGCTCTAGCTCCTCCCATATACCCTCTCAACTGATTATATTTGCTTCAAGTTTCATTTAGTTTTTATCACTTTTCATATGCTTTTAGACCATATGCATAGTTTTCTTCTGAGTTATTTTATATCCTGCATAAGTTTATATGTTGTGCTGCTGATTTTTTTAAATCTACTTCTAACAACTCATGTATTATGGGCAAAGTCCTTTGTGAATATGTTCTAATATTTCCTCTCTTTTGCTTATCATTAAGCTTAAAAATATTAATCAACTTTATTTCTTAGAGCAGTTTTAGGGTCAAAGCAAATTTGAGTGGAAAGTACCGAGAGTTCCATATATTGCCTGTCCCGCACACAAGCACTTCTCCATTGTCCACATCCTGCAGCACAGAGGTACATTTGTTACAATTGATGGCTCTACATTGACACATCATTATCACTCAAAGTCTGCAGTTTACATTAGGGTTTACTCTTGTTATTTAGCTTTTTATCGCATGTATTTTTATTATATTGAAATTTAAAATTTAAATGAAGGCAAGTTTATCAATTATTTTTCTTAAGACTTTCTGAATTTTGTATTTGACTAATAGTACTCTTTTTCAAGATTATCATCATAGCTTCTTTATACTTTTTAAGTTAAAAATTTTTAGATTACTCTTTAATTGAGGGAATCATGTGGACTGGGGTAGAAAATTAACTTCTGTCCACTAATGGTTAGTTATTACAGAACCATTTAAAATTATACTTTTATCATAATCAGAATACATGTATACACTGTTTCCTAATTCTCTTTTTTTATGAAGCCATCTTACAGTGTTTTTCAAAAAAAAGTTAACAGCTTTATTGAAGTATAATTGAATGCAATGTCAAAAAACTAAATTAGGACTTAGATAAGGAAAGGCTATTGTAATAGGGAGACCATTCTGATCTCCAAAATCTGCAAGTATCTCAGAATCAAAGAGAAAAAGGTTTTTCTTTAATAGGGTAAAGGTGGGGGCAAAGCAGAGATAAGCAGAATCTTTTAAGGAGAAGCTGAAAAGCAAGGGGAATAACCAGTAAGGACTGAGAGGAAAGTGTTCTGCTGTGGTCAGCTGATTTCTAGGGGAAGCTAGCTGATGAGGGGGACAAACAGAGTCCAGGGACCTATATAAAAGAAAGAACCTTTATTAACATTTGGTCAAAACAAAGCAAAGGGTAAGAAATAGGCAATTGAAGACTTGGTCAATAATAAACTGCCCATGTTTAAAGCATACAAGTTGATATATTTTGACACATTATATACATACTAGAAGCCCAGTGCACGAATTTGTGCACAGGTGGGGTAACTTTTATTTTAAAACTAGAGGCCTGGTGCGCGAATTCATGCAGAATTTGATATTTGAGCCCCAATGGGGGCTCATCAGGACAGGCTGGCAGGGGGGAGGGGCTGCGGGCGGTTGGCCGGCTGGCCCCACCCCTGATTGGGGTGGGTGGGCCAATCGGCCGCAGTGCCTGTCATAGCGACTGGTTGTTCCAGTCATTCTGGCATTTCTGTTGCTTGGCTTTTATATATATAGATGTGAAACTGTCACTGCTATCAAGATAATGAACATATCATCCAAAAAGTTCTTTGCAACCCTTGGTAATCCCCCATTCTCCTCAGACAATCACTGATCTGTTTTTTGACATTACACATTAGTGTGCATTTCCTAATGTTTCATGTAAGTAGAATACTCTTTTTTTGTCTAGCTTCATTCACTCAGCATAATTCTTTCGAGATTATCCACATTGCTACAGTGTCAGTAACTCATTTGTTTGTATTGTTGTTTACCAACAATAGTATGATAAACTACAATAAATTGAATAGTATGGATAAACTATAGTTTGTCAATTCATCTCTTGATGTATATTTGTGGTGTTTCTGGTATTTTGCTATTAACACAAAAAGCTGCTTGAACATTCACCTACAAGTCTTTACATGAACTTACGTTTTCACTTCTCTTGGGTAATGCAAAAAGTTCCATGTGTTTTTTTTTAACCCAGTCTCCCTCAAAGGTGACATCTTATTTTAATAAGAAATAAGAAAGCTAGTTTTCCTTCCTTTCTCACCTTTTCTTCATTTCCCCTATCTTCTTCTCTCTTCTGTTTTTCCTTCCTTTCCTGAACAATTCAGAGCTGAAGACATCAGTTGGGACATAGGAGAGTAGGTGTCTCTGTGGGTAGGAGCTTGTGGGGTTGGAGAGCAATGGTGGCCCAAAGTGGGGTGGGAGAAGCCAAGAAAGATAAAAAGCCACTGTTCTCAAAACTGCCTGGTACTGGCACAAGAACAGACATATAGACCAATGGAACAGAACAGAGAACCCAGAGATTGACCCAAGCCATTATGCTCAATTAATATTTACAAAGGAGGCAAGACCATACAATGGAGTCAAGACAGTCTCTTCAATAAATGGTGTTGGGAAAATTGGACAGATACATGCAAAAAAAAAATGAAACTAGACCACCAACTTACACCATACATAAAAATAAACTCAAAATGGATAAAGGACTTAAACGTAAGAAGAGAAACCATAAAAATCTTAGAAGAAGCCATAGGCAACAAAATAGCAGACACATGTCGCAGCAATATCTTTACCACTACAGCTTCTAGGGCAATGGAAACTAAGGAGAAAATAAACAAATGGGACTACATCAAAATAAAAAGCTCTGCATAGCAAAAGAAACCATCAACAAAACAACAAGAAAGCCCACTGCATGGGAGAACATATTTGCCAATTTTATCTCTGATAAGGGTTTAATCTCCAGCATTTACAGGGAACTCATACAACTCAACAAAAGGAAAATAATACAATCAAAAAATGGACAAAGGACCTAAATAGACACTTTTTGAAAGAGGACACTCGGAAAGCCAAGAGACACATGAAAACATGCTCAAAGTCACTAATCCGAGAGATACAAATCAAAACAACAATGAGGTACCATCTCACAACTGTCAGAATGGCTATCAACAAATCAACAAATGACAAGTGCTGGCGAGGATGCGGAGAAAAGGAACCCTCTTGCACTGTTGGTGGGAATGCAGACTGGTGCAACCACTATGGAGAACAGTATGGCGTTTCCTCAAAAAATTAAAAATTGAACTTCCATTTGACCCAGTAATCCCACTTCTAGGCATGTATCCCAAGAAAACAGAAACACCAAATCAGAAAGGATATCACCCTATGTTCATAGCAGCACAATTTACAATAGCTAAGATTTGAAAACAGCCCAAGTGCCCATTAGTAGATGACAGGATTAGAAAACTGTGGTACATCTGCACAAAGGAATTCTATGCTGGTGTAAAAAAGAAGGAATTCTTATCATTTGCAACAGCATGGATGGAACTAGAGAGCATAAATTATGCTAAACGAAATAAGCCAGTCAGAGAAAGATAAATATCACATGATCTCACTCATTTGTGGAATATAATGAACAAAATAAACTGATGATTAAAAATAGAACCAGAGACATAGAAGCATTGAACAGAATGTATAACCTATGAGGGAAGGTGGATAAGAGATCAACCAAAGGACTTGTATGCATGCATATCAGCAAAACCAATGGACATAGACAGGGGGGTGAGACTTGTGCTTGGGGTTAAGGGTGGCTGGGGAGAGGTCAATGGGGGAAAAAAGAGACTCATGTAATACTTTAAACAATAAAGAATTTAAATTAAAAAAAAAAGAATGTCCACATAGGGTGAAGACCCACTCAACAGAGAAGTCAGACCCTGAGCATGAAGAGAAATGCATTAATGGATGCTTAATTTCCTTGTGATGGTTAAATATACTATTATGGACTAAATGTGTCATAATGGGATAGATCTTAGGAACAGATCTCTGATCTGATAGGTCTGGTGTCCTTATAAGAAGAGATTCTAGAAAGTTCTCTTGCTCTCTTTCTCTGAACACACACACACTGAAGAAAGGCCTTTTAAGAAGACAGCAAGAAGGCAGCTGTCTGCAAGCCAGGAAGAGAGTCCTCACCAGAAACTGAATTGGCTGGAACTTTGATCCTAGATGTCTAGCTTCCAGAGCTGTGACATAATAAATTTCTTTTGCTTAAGCCATCATCTATGGTATCTTGTTCTGGCAGTACCAGCAGATGAAGACACATACTCTCAATGATTTCAATCCTTTGATGTATGTTGAGACCTGGTAGTTGCAACGAAAGAATCACTGACAAATCCAGCATAGTGACTTGTTTCCAGAGATTAATTGCTATTGTCAGATTAGAAAGAAATAGTTTTGAGGTCTAAGATAAGAATTTTATTAATGATTATTGATGACAATAACTCATTTTTTTTTATTGCCAGTCATTTTCTTTTCACAGGAATGTGAATTGGACCCTTGTTGTGAAGGAAGTACTTGTAAGCTTAAATCATCTGCTGAATGTGCATATGGTGACTGTTGCAAAGACTGTTTGGTAAGAAATTCCTCCCTATTTTGAAAAAAAAAAGAAAAGAAAAAGGAACAATATTATATATCAAAATTTCTTTTCTCTGATCTGTAAGAGAGCATTATTTTTATTACATGATCACGTGAAACATTTTATGGCTCTTGTTTGCAGTTTTGCATCACATTCTCTTTACTACAGTCTAATAAGATTTTTTTCCTAAGTAGAAACATGTTTTAATTTTAAGAGTAATCTATGTTTTTTATTAAAAATTCCACAGTACCAAAGTATAGAAAACAGACAGTGGAAGACTATCATTTAAACCTTCCTGACATAGCCATTTTTGATAATATGTTATTAATTTAGTTACTTTTTTCTGTATAAATGTGATTGTGTGTGTGTGTGTGTGAATGTGTGTGTGCACATGCACGCATGAAGGGGGGGTTAAGTTGATAATGCAATTAAGTAGATAATGCAATAGAGTATTCTATTACATAACATAATAAACATAGATACATATATTTTTCCTATTGGTATTTTCAATAAGATACAATGGGCTTTCTTCCATTCGTGTAGTTCTACATGGTTATATAGTTAGTACTTCTTTGTGTGTTTATACTGTAATTTCTTTACCTGGTCAATTGATGATGGGCATTTGGATTGCTTCCAATTTTTGTTTATAAGTAGTATTTTGGGGGCAATGTATGAATATTAACATTTTTGACACACATTTTACATACTTCCCACAGATGTACCATCCTATACCCACCAGTCTAGTCACATGCTTGTTTCCTTACATTAAGATTGGTTTCTAGCAAGTGTTATAATCCTGGTTAGTTTGATAGGTTTAATATGCTTTTATATCTTTGTTTAATTTTCATTTCCTTCTTTTTAAAAAATATTTTTATTGATTTCAGAGAGGAAGGGAGAGGGAGAGAGAGAGAGAAAAACATCAATGATGAAAGAATATCATTTTTTTGGCTGCCTCCTGCACGCCCCACACTGGGGATTGAGCCCACAACCTGATATGTACCCTGACTATAATTGAACCATGACCTCCTGGTTCATAGGTCGCTGCTCAACCACTGAGCCATACCAGTAAGGCAAATCTGCATTTCTTTTGATTATCAATGAGGTTATGTTTTTTTTCTGTATTTCATGACTTTTATTAATTGCCTATTATTGGCCTCTGTTCATTTTCCATTGGGTTATGTAATCTTTTGTTGTTATTAGAACTTTTATACATATAAATATCATAGTTTCAAATTTGATTAATTTGTGGGAATTGTCCTAATATTCTTGTTTCATTCGAATCTTATTACCCTAGTTTCTTCCAGGAGGTACTTTATGTAGAGGAAAAACCAATGAATGTGATGTTCCAGAATATTGCAATGGTACTTCTCAGTTCTGTCAGCCAGATGTTTTTATTCAGAATGGATATCCTTGCCAGAATAACAAAGCCTATTGTTACAATGGCATGTGCCAATATTATGATGCTCAGTGTCAAGTCATCTTTGGCTCAAGTAAGATATTTTATTTATAATTGATTGCTTTGATTTTGTTTTTTGCTTTAGTTTTGGTTGAAAGTGGAAATAAAAATCACAGTATATATACACATATACATAATATCAAATTTTAGTTTTAATAAATTTATATAAATAGTATGGGGATATACATTGGGGTCTACTATTTTCATTGTTCACTCAAAATATTTTTGAGATCCATCTGTATTGAGATTTACATTTAGATGATAATGCAATAGAGTATTCTATTACATAAATGTAATCTGTTCTATTACTGATAGATATTTAGGATGTTCAAAAATTCTTCTGATTCTCTTTTTAAAGTTTTCATTTTTATTAGATTATATTTACACATAAAGATCCAAATTATTTAAAGATTTTATGAAAAAATAAAGTGTACTTGCAAGTACTATCTCCATTCATTGAGGAAACCACTTTTACCTTTTCTAGCTGATTATTTTTTCACTTGTTCCAGGTCTTTAGATAGCCTCTTGGTAATGCTACATTTTGATTTTTCCCATGGTAGGCATTCACTATTATGAGGAATTGGCTCACATAATCACAGAGAATGGTAGGTCTCTTGCAGGGTACGTCAGCAAGCTGTAGCGTCAGAAGAGCTAATGGTGTAGTTACAGTCCCCAGGCTGGCAGGCCTGAGACCCAGGAAGCCTGGATGATTGTGTTCGAGCGCTCAGGCAGTGCATGCCTAATCCCCTTAGATGGGGTGAAGAGGCTGCTTCCCTGGCAAAGAAGACTCATCAGAATCTAGGGGTTCAGTATCCCCAGCTTCATCAGGGTCTTCCCACATATCTCCATTTCAGCTTTCAGGATCTCATTCTTTCACAATCACTGTCCTCAATGTAACAATAGACACCTGTGAGGCTGGAGGTTCATCCTGGGTTTCAATTCAGCCAATTGGAGAATGAGATTCTGGATTTCATTCGTAACAATCCCAGCTCTATCATTGCAGGAGATAAACGTCTTCTGCAGGTCACACATAGCTTTCAACTTATTTATGCAGTGATCAAACTGGGAATTCGAATACCTGAGTTTATCTCCTCCCCTTCCCCCCCGCCCTCCCCCTCTGCCTTGTCTGGTGATATCAGAAGCAATCAGACAATCTCATACCCCATTGGGCATTTGATTAAAATGCTGGATTTATTTCTTTGAACCTAGAGTTGTTGATTTTGACCAGACTTCTGTTGTCTTTAATTTCTGTTGTACTCCTCTTTTTAAAAAAAATATATTTTATTGATTTTTTACATAGAGGAAGGGAGAATAGAGAGTTAGAAACATCGATGAGAGAGAAACATCGATCAGCTGCCTCCTGCACACCTCCTACTGGGGATGTGCCCACAACCAAGGTACATGCCCTTGACTGGAATCGAACCTGGGACCTTTCAGTCCGCAGGCTGACGCTCTATCCACTGAGCCAAACCAGTTAGGGCTGTACTCCTTCTCTTACGGTGGATAAGATAAGCAGGAGGAGAGAAGACTATTTAAGAATTAAACGGGGCTTATTTATGTTACTCAGGCTATGGAGACAAAAGTGGTAGAGCTCTGTCAACTTGTGATATATATATTTTGCAAGAATAGGTAGGTTATTCCAGACTAAAAAAGTAATTTCAGATAGGCATTCTTAATGAAGTAAGTACTATTATTTAGCAAAGATGTTATAGTGGCCTGCAAAAAAGTCTAGGACTAAAGGAACCACAGTAATTTTTTTCTTTGGATATTTTCTGGAATTCTTATAGCTATTTCCATCCTATAGGAGAGCTTTGCTAGGTATTTCAATATGATATTTATCCTGTACAAATATTCTGCATTCATTTTTCATATTACTTGATCCTTTGCCCCTTTTTTCCTCCAAGTCTTTTCACTCGTATCCATTTTCTTTTAAAATAAACAACATAGTATTAGATGTGTAAGATAGGCAAATGAATTTCCTATATTATATAGAAAGTACTGGCATTTTAGCTTAAAATATTTTTAAAAATATTTTTAAGTAAAATATTTTTAGGAATGTATAATTAAGTGGAAAAATTGAATATTAAGTGATACATTTATATCAGAATGAATTACTACTTTAAAAAAATCTATTTTTATTGATTTCAGAGAGGAGGGGAGAGGGAGAGAGAGATAGAAACGTCAATGATGAGGGAATCATTAGCTGCCTCTTGCATGCCCCCTACTGGGGATTGAGCCCACAACCTAGGTATGAACCCTGACCAGGTTGGGAATCGAAACCTGACCTCCTGGTTCATAGGTCGACACTCAGCCACTGAGCCACACCGGCCGGGCTGGAATGCTACTTTATCAGTTGTGATGGCTGTCAGTCTATCTAATTCAGCGGTTCTCAACCTGTGGGTTGAGACCCCTTTGGGGGTCGAACGACCCTTTCACAGGGGTCGCCTAAGACCATCGGAAAACACATATAATTACATATTGTTTTTGTGATTAATCACTATGCTTTAATTATGTTCAATTTGTAACAATGAAATTGGGGGTCACCACAACATGAGGAACTGTATTTCTTTTTTTTAAAATATGGAACGCTTCATGAATTTGCGTGTCTTTTCTTTTCTTTTTTTTAAAATATGGAACACTTCATGAATTTGCGTGTCATCCTTGCGCAGGGGCCATGCTAATCTCTGTATTGTTCCAATTTTAGTATATGTGCTGCCGAAGCGAGCACGAGGAACTGTATTTAAAGGGACGCGGCATTAGGAAGGTTGAGAACCACTGATCTAATTACTAGGAATACCTAAATTAAGCTTCCACATATGGTAAATTAAAAAACCAAATAATAGCTGGAAATATTTTCATCAACCTTTCCCCACCTGATTTAACCAGGAGTGCAATAAATATGTGTTTGAGAGCAGTGGGAATGACTATGCTGAAAACGCTACTATACTGTGTGTGGGTTTTAATTTATTTATAGTTTCATCTTGTTTATTTATAGTTGCACCTCTTTTAGACCTTGAGTGTTTGAGTTTAGGCTAACTTTTAAGTATAGTCTGAGCTTTATTTTTACAGTTGGTTGTTAAGTATAAAGTGTGGAACAATTTTTTTTCCCCTGTAAGGCTAGAAACGTTTTCAAAGGTATTAAGGCAGTTCATCCAGTTGTATGGACTATCATAGGGAATACTTTTCTTTCTGAAATAAATTGCCAGAACTTAAACATTTTTTTTTAACATTGCAGAAGCCAAGGCTGCCCCAAGAGGTTGTTTCATTGATGTGAATTCTAAAGGTGACAGATTTGGCAATTGTGGCTTCTCTGGTAATGAATACAAGAAGTGTGCCACTGGGTAAGTGACAGGAGGTTATAAAGGAAAATGAATGATTGCAAGACCAGTCATCTTTTATAACTCCTTGTGACTGCCGACTTTCTCCCCCTTAAATACCTAACTTTTCAGACTTACAATTTTGCAACACAAGGTTTCAGGGAGACTGAATAGAACTGGTAAAATAAGTTACCCCTTTTGACATTACCTGTCTGAAATCGAATGGTTTTTAGAATCTTACTTTGTTTATGTTCTACATTAAGAACCACAAATAAACACTCTTCCTCCTCTTCCTTTCATTAAAAGGTTGTTTTGCTAAATTCATAGAGATACATAATTAATTTTGTATTTTATTATTTTGTTCTCACTCTGTAATTTAAAAGTGATAAATTAAATAGAAAATTTCAATACAGCATCATAACAGTTGATGTTAGGGGTACTTAGTGTGTTATGAAAGGATTTGGGAAGGGCATTTAACTCACACAGCCTTGGTGTATTGATGAGTTATGGATTGAGTTTTCAAGTGAGCAACTCAGAGCCAAGCCAAGAAGGGTGGAGTCCTTTCTTAGTTATTTTACATTACAGAATCTAATTTTTTTTTACCATACTTCTTTAAAGAAGACACAATTGGAAAAAATATTTTTATTGCTTTCAGAGAGGAAGGGAAAGAGAGAGAGATAGAAACATCAATGATGAGAGATAATCATTGATCGGCTGCCTCCTGCACGCCCCACATTGGGGATCAAGCCCGCAACCCAGGCATGTATCCTGACTGGGAATTGAAATGTGACCTTCTGATTCATAGGTTGATGCTCAACCACTGAGCCATGCTGGCTGGGCACAATTGTATTTTGATATAGTTCTATTATTTTCTATTTATAAAGTTATATTTATAAGACACTTTATTAGACTTGTTTGAGCCCTAGATAGTGAGGAGGGATTAGGTGTGCAAAAAGGAGCATCAGCACCGCCTGACACCCTACTAATTTGTACCTCAGCATCCATTACCTCTGCTCTTTTCTGCTGTATTTAAAGAGAGCTTCTTTGATCTCTGCTGCTCTCACACACTCTTTCTGTTGAGATTCCCTTCAGCTAAATAGCAGTATAGTGGGGCCTTGACTTACGAGTGTCCCGACTAACAAGTTTTTCGAGATACGAGCCGTCTCTCGGCCGATTTTTTGCTTTGAGTTGTGAGTTAAAATTCGGGTTAGGAGTCAGCTTCAGATACCCCAGCGCTAGTTGGCACAGCGAACGTCACAGTAAACACCACAACATCAGCCCAGCATCACGTGTCTCACTTGTTCACTTTTTGATTTGACATATGAGTAATTTGAGTTACGAGCTCCGTCATGGAACGAATTAAACTCGTAAGTCAAGGCCCCACTGTACTCTCTGTTTATCTGCATATATATAATTTTTCTATTGTATCTATACTGATGCATTTTCTATCTTTATAGAAATGCTTTGTGTGGAAAACTTCAATGTGAGAATGTCCAAGACATGCCTGTATTTGGAATTGTGCCTGCTATTATTCTGACCCCCAGTGGAGGCACCAAATGTTGGGGTGTGGATTTTCAGCTAGGATCAGATGTTCCAGATCCTGGGATGGTGAATGAAGGCACCAGATGTGATGTTGGGAAGGTAATTAAAATGTTTTCTATTTATAAAGTATAATTTTAAAAATTGTTATGCAAAGCGATTGTTTTTTTCTGATTATAAAAGAAATTATGTTTAGTATAGAGATTTGGGAAAATATGAAGCCATCAAAAACAAAATTAAGAATAGTTATGATTCTAATATCCAGATTTCTTTCTTATGTTATCACCTGTGGTTTCAATGTTGCCATATGCTGTGCATTTTTCCCTCCCCTATCAATGAGCTATAATTTATTAGTCAGTTTGCCATTATTGGGACACCAAGGTGATTTCCAGGGTCGTGTGTGTGTGTGTGTGTGTGTATCTTAATTTTTTTGTTGTGATGGTAAATGGGATTTCTTTTTTAGTTTCTCTTTTTGTGAGTTCATTATTGGTGTATAAAAAAAGCCATAGATTTCTGGGTGTTAATTTTGTATCCTGCTACATTGCCAAATTCATTTATTATTAATAGTATTTTTTTGATGGAGTCTTTAGGGTTTTCTAAGTACAGTATGATGTCATCTGTGAATAATGACAATTTTACTTCTTCTTTTCCAATTTGGATGCCTTTTATTTTGTGACTCAGTTTTTTTGATCCAGGTTAGATTTTTGTTCTCTTGACCTCGAACTTTTCTGCTTCTACAGATCTAGTATGAATATATTAGTAGGCTTTCTATCACTTTCACTTTTGGGAGTTCCATGATCAAATATTCAACATTATAGGCAGTGTATGAGAGTCAGACTATTCTGATTGTTGCCTTGACACTGCTCTCCTTGGTTGTGACATACCCATGTTGGTTTTGACAGTTGGGGGCTGCCACTTGGCCCCTGTTACCCAGAATCCAAATACTCTCATTGTGTTTCATTTTTCTCATTTATTGACCACAGTTCTCACTGTAAGGGTTGGTCTATAGAGAACAGTGATCACAGAGCTCTTCAAAGGTGCTAGGGATCCCTTTTCAAGCTCATTTTTCACAGTTATGGTGAAAGGTAGGTCTTCTGGGTCATCTGAGTAAGGTCTTAAATGGCAAATCCACTTAACATCCCAATCTCTTTAACTCTTTGAATTGTTTCTTTTACCTGAAACCAAGGCAGATTCAGCATTTTCAACTCACTCAGTTGGCTTTTGTTCCATTTAAAAATACATAGTTTCATTGATTTTTAGAGAGAGGAAGGGAGAGGGAGAGAAAAAGAGAGAGAGAAAGACAGACTGGCTGCTTCCTGCATGCTTCCTAGCAAGGATCAAGCCTGCAACCCAGGTATATGCCCTGGTTGGGAGTTGAACCAGCAACCTTTTGGTGCACAGGATGATGCCTAACCAACTAATTCAAACAGTCCAGGGCTCTTTTAGTACATTTTTCAGGCAATTAATCAACAAGCGATTTCAGCTCTTTCTAAATCCCTGACCTGGAACATTAAATGCAGAATCTCTACTTAGTAAACCCATATCAGTAAATGTGGCCTGATTTAACTTTCTGTTCCTTCTGCCATTATCCCACACCCTTAATATCCATTCCCATATATGCTGCGTGGATTCCTGTCTGTATAAATTATAAAACTCAAGTAGTTCTTTTGGTATGTAGCATACTTCCTCTTGGGTTACACTTTGTACCTCATCTTTAGGGACCTGCTCCTACTTGAGTCTAGTCATAGATTTGGAAACAAAGGTGGTGGGGATGAGTCTTGAGGAGGATCAGCATTGTCTTACAAGGAAACTTTCTCAAAGGAGGCTATTAAATCCCCTCAGGCAATGCAGCACTAATCCCTTGTCTTGGGAGTGGAAAGGACTCCCTTGAGGGTAGGGAGACCACTCCCACTGGCAGAGAAGACTCACCCGAGTTTGGGGACACAATGTCCCCTGCTTCATCAGGGTCTTCTCACACATCTCCATTCCAGCTGTCAGGATCTCATTCTTTCCCAATCACTGCCCTTTCCTTAACAGTAGATATCCTCTGAGGTTGGAGTTCGACTTGTGCTATAATCTCTCCAGTTGCAGGATGAGATTCTGGGTTTGATTTTTCAGATATTTCAGCCCTCCTGCCACAGGGAATGAGGGGCTTCTTCAGTGCACTCAGAAGTTTCCAGGTCATTCATGCCTTACTTGAGCTGGGAATTCAGATTTGTGAACTCACTCTTTTCTTTTCCCACTTTGTCCAGCGATATTAGAAGTAACCAACATATACACAGTTACTCAGACTCTTGATTCTTATAAGTGGTTGATTAGTAATAACCAGTGGTGATATTTTGTGAGTATCTATTGCATTGTCACACTATGGACTATACTCTTTTTACTATTGAAAATAGAGTTATTAATGTCTTTAAATATAATCAGGTAAGAGAGCCAATTTAATAAAGCCCAGGAACCAGTTCAGAAAACTTATCCTTACAATCTGTTTCTCTAGAACAACTCTAGGTATCAGTATCTGCATTAGTCAGGGTTCTCCAGAGAAATATAACCAATAGGAAGGATATACACACACACACACACACACACACACACACACTAGAGGCCCGGTGCACAAAAATTTGTGCACTCGGGGGAGGGGGAAGGGAGGTGCCCCTCAGCCCGGCCTGTGCCCTCTTGCAGTCTAGGACCCCTCAGGGGATGACCACCTGCTGGCTGAGGCCCGCTCCCCGGGGGATTGGGCCTAAGATGGCAATCAGACATCCCTCTGGCAGCCCAGCAGCCCTCGGGGGATGTCCACTTGCCAGCGGGGAGCAGGCCTAAACTGCAGTCGGACATCCTTAGCGCTGCTGAGGAGGCAGGAGAGGCTCC
>NW_005353460.1:2396249-2431237 GCF_000412655.1 Myotis brandtii
TTGTTATAAGTAATTGACTCATACAATGATTATGGAGACTGACAAGGCTCAAGGTTTGCAGTTGGCAAGCTGGAGATCCAGGAGAGATGATGGTGGAGTTCCAGCCTGAGTCCAAGGTCTGTGAACCAGGAGAGCTGATAGTAATTCTAGTCTGGAATCCAGCAGGCCAAAGACCCAGGAAAAGCTGATGTTTTAGTTCAGGAGGCAGGAAAACCACAGTTCCAAATTGCAAACAGGCAGGCAGGTGTAATTCCCTGTTATTTAGGGCAGGGTTAGGTTTTTTGTTCTATTTCAGCCATAGCTGATTGGATAAGGAAAGCAGTTTGCTTTATTTAGTCTGTTAATTTAAATGTTCAACTCACCAAAAATCACCCTCATAGAAACACTCAGAATAATGTTTGATCACATATCTGGCACCCTGTGTCACATACATGTGGACACATAAAAGTAATTGTCACAGTCAGTTATTACAAATCAATTAAGTGCAGAGTAAAAACAGGAATTGGTAAAAACATCTGAAAAAGATGGTGGATTGTAATATTTATTTATTTTCTCTGTCTGTTAAATCTCAGAATATAAAGGTATAAGTAGGGAATAAATCCCAAAGTGGGAAATATATGAAATTTCATCTGTAGACAAAGATTTCCACAAATTCTGAAAACAGAAAGTAGGTTGACAGAGTAGTAGAACCTACAACTTACAGTGCAAACTGATAGGATGTGAACAGGAAGACTGTGTCTTAGCTTTGCAGAAACCTAAACAAATTGTGATTTATAAATAAAGGTTATAGCTGAGAGTGTGTTAAAGCATGAGACTGAAATGGAATTACTTTTAGTCTACTAAAGGAGAGGCTAGCCCCTTCTCTTATTTGTTTATTTTATTTATTTTGTCAACAAAGCATCAGCAACCATTTGCCTAGTCCTCTAGGTTGAAGATGAGAAGGTAAAATTTTTGATATATTTGGTCATCCTCTTATGAAATGCCTGTATCCCTATCCTAATTCTAGTATACTTTTTCCTTCATGCATACATAACTGAACTATAGATATGTTTGCAGTGGTAGGAATGGCAGCAACCTTGGTACTTGAGGTCTGGCTAGGAAAGAATTCAGAGCCAAGACTCAAACTATAAGAGGACATTTATTTAGAAAATCACAGAGGCAGGAGAAGTAATTCATAGAAAAAAATGGGCTTAGGAAACAAGTTATAGAGGCAAAGGAAGGGCCTTAGAAGTGAGGAAAGTAAAAGTGATATGCCTGGGCGTGCTCCCAGTAGGGAGAGGGTGCTGGGTCCTCCTGCCTAAGGTTTTTAAGGTGGAGATTTTAGGGGAGGTCTCAGGGCAGATCTCAATGGAATATTCACCAGCTTTCTAGGTGTTAGGGTCGTTGAAGGAGGTATGCATGAGCTGTAAGGGGTAAAGCATTACGAATTTATTAGGTCATCTGGAAAACCAGATGGGCTGAGCCACCGAATGGCGTCAGCATTCAGGGATGGGGAGTAAGAGATTTTAAAGGATTCTAGGTGGGCTTCTTGGGAAGGGAATTATCTGGGCAGGTCCCAGGTCCGGATACTGGACAAGTCAGAAGGGGAAAGTTACTGATCTTAGCAAATGGAATGTGGTCTAAGCAAAAGGGAATGTCAGTTGGGAAATGATCTAAAGGTCAGTTTCCCAGGGGAGAGGATATCAATTCAATTATTTGATCAGACCTAGTACCAGATATGTCCTTTCAGGGTCTAGGTCTCCACTGATTGATTGGGCAGTTCGAGGCAGGGGGTCATTATCTAATGCAGCTGCTTCTGAGGTCAGCCTAGGTGTCACTTGTCTGGTTTTGCTGCTTTTCTGGGACTGGAACTGAAATAGAACTGAGGCCTAGATGTTATCTCTAGGGAGGGGGGTCCAAACCGCATTGACCAGCAATATGCTAGGGAAGGAAAGGTCACCCTGGGGATGAGGCCCCACTCTACAATTGTCCATTACTAGGCACCTGTGGCTTTCTACCCTGGTGACCTTCTGTACCTGGGCCATCATCCTTGCTCTGTTCGTGTCTACCACAGATGGATTGTTACATAAAGTTAAACAATTCTCTGAGGAAACTCCACTAAAAGACTGAGAGAGATAATATGAGAGAAAAAAATAAAAGCCTGTGTGGATCAAATAAAGATTTTTAAATTCAAATAATTACAATTTCTAATTTAGAGAAAGAAAACAAGGAAAGTGGGCAATTATGAAATTCTAGAGTACTTGTGAAGAAAAATCTCAATAGCTTCCAGAGACAAACCAAAACAAATAAACATACAAACAAAGACCTCCCAAAATTGGTCACATATAAAAGAATAAAATTGAGAACTGAATTTTGGAAGATAAGGAAGCAATGCTTTCATGTTTCTGAAAGATTCTCAACCTAGAATTATGTACACCTACTCAATCAAGTGAGAGGGCACAATAAAAACTTCAGAGATTTACAGGATACGAAAAGTTGTCTTTAAAAATCCTTTCTTAGGAAGTCATCTAACTGTAATGTTCCAGTAAATGAGGAAGTAAATAAAAAAGAGAAAGAATTGTAATCTAGGGCAATGGTCGCCACCCCAGTGGTCCAAAAGGTTGGTGACCGCTGATCTAGGACATAGAAGTGTGTCAAAGGGAAATCCCAGTGTATCAGGCCAGGAGAATAATGAATATAGATTGGGACAAGGGGCGGGGGACCAAGTTTTTAGAGAAATAGGAAACTTGAAAGAGGAAATTACACAAAAGGCCAGTTGTGTAAGAAGAAAGGCATGTGTTACCTGTAGTTAAAAAAAAAAAGAAAAAAAAAGCTCTATAAGATAGAAAATGTAGTCCTAGTATTTGGCTTTGAAATCAACAGTGTTTTGTCTTAATTATTGGTAAATGATACTTATTCCCCATTTCCTTGTTTCCTTATGGATGAATTTCCATTAAAATAACACCTTTGGATTTTTGAGTGACATTAGCAACATGGCTGAATAAGAGGTCCCTCAACAATAACAATTTGGCATCCATGCATGGACAGAAGTGTCTTTGTGAGAGCTGTGGGATCCCGCACCATACATCAGGAGACCTGGGAGGAGTCTTGCCCAGCTTTGTGTCAGGTAATAGGCACACAGAGACCTCCATCCTGGATGTGGACTCTGCAGTGACTTTGCATGGGTTTAGCCCTTCCAGTCACAGTTTGGAAGCCCCTGGAAAACAACATCTTATTCACTCACAGATAAGAGAGTCTTTGCAGAAGTCCAGGTTTCTAGTGGAGAAGTTCCAGCACAGTGTTGGAGCAAAAAAGTATGAGTTGAACATATTGGAGAGGGTAAGACAAACAGTTTGATTCTGTGTAGGTGGCAGGAATGGCACCACTTGTCTGACTGGTTCAGCAACCTCGGTACTTGGGTTCTGGCTAGGAAAGAATTCAGAGCAAGACCCAAACTGTAGAGAACATTTATTGGGTAAATTATAGAGGTAGAAAAAGTAATTCTTAGAAGAAATGGGCTCAGGAAACAAGTTATAGAGGTAAAGGAAGGGCCCTTGGAGCTTGGGAGTGGGGAAGCTAAAGGTAACGTGCCTGGGGGTGAGAGGAGAAGGGTGAGGGAAAGGCACGGGTGTGCTCCTGGGAGGGAGAACACACTGGGTCCTCCAGCCTAAGGGCTTTAAGGGCAGATTTTAGGGGAGGCCCCAGGGAAAGATCTTAATAGAATATTCAGCAGTTTTCCAGGGGTGTTCTTTCAGAGTTGTGGTCTCCACTGATTGATTGGCCGGCACCAGGGCCGGAGTTCATTATTCAATGCAGCTGGTCCTGATGTTGGCTGAGGCTGGTTTTGTTGCTTATCTGGGCCTGGAGCTGAAATACAACTGAGGCCTAGATATTATCTCTAGGGAGGAAAGATCAGGGGATCCAAACTGCATGACAGTGATATGCTAGGGGAGGAAAAATCACCCTGGGGGTGAGGCCCCACAGTACAATTGATTGTCCATTTCTAGGCACCTGGGGCTTTCCATCCTGGTGACCTTCTATACCTGGCCCGTTGTCCTTGCTCTGCTCATGTCTGTCTAACTGCCTACAGCAGTTCTACTCATATCATTCCTTACCCAAGGTGGCACAGCTTAGGGCCAGGAGAGATCTTTTTAGCTCATGATTTCTCCCACGGGGAAAATGAGAGCAGGTCAGTGAGCACCTGGCTTCCCCAGCTGTGCACTGTACATTCTTTCTTACCCCTCCCAATGTACTGACTTGTGAACTGCATGACTGAGGGGTGAGAAGAGTCTGGGAGAGGGGCATAGGACTCGTGGAGGACTTTAAATAATGCAGATCCTACTAACTACTTAGCAGACTCCACAAAAAGCCCATGCACAAGTGCCTGGGGATGCGTTGCCTGTGGATCCCTCCAAGTGGTACATGGGCACCCCATATGTCCTGACAGTGGTGGCAAGAATGAGCCTTTGCAGACAACTAGAAAACAAAACAAAACAAAAACAAAACAGAAAGAAAAAGGTTGTCATCACTTGGCTTGGTGTTTTTCAAGATCTAGAGAAGGCAAGACAGCCTAAGAATTCTGCCACAGAGGGAGCAAGAAGTATGGAGCAGGCATATTTGTAGAAGGCTGAGAAAGCCTCAGGATGCCTAGCTGGGCTGAAGAAAGGTATTTCTCTCATGATGGCAGTTAATAAAGACTGGAGGAGTTGACTGCTACTTCAGATGTGAAGACAGCAATCCAAAACTTCAGATCTACCAAAGGATCACAATAATTTTTCAGTAATTGGTCCCAAAGAGATGATGATATGTGATTTACTAATGAAGAACTCAAGTAGTTGTTTTTAAGGAAGTTCAGTGAGTTACAAGAAAACATAGAAAGACAATTTAGCAAGATCAGGAAAGCAATCTTCTATAATAATAAAAGTGTAATATGCTAATTAGACCAGACAGCCGAACAACCTTCCCGACATCCTCCCGGACATTCTTCTGGATGACCTTCCAGACAAAGCCAGGGCTGCGAGGGCCGAGGCAAGCCGCTGAGGCTGCGAGGGCCGAATCCCTTGCACGAATTTTATGCATCGGGCCTCTGGAACATGAATAAAATGAAAAGTTTTAACAAAGATAGATATCATGAACACTATGAAAAATCATATACTAACAAATTGGATAACCTAGAATAAATGAATGCATTTCTAGAAACTTATAATTTACCAAGACTAAATCATGATGAAATAGAAAATCTGAACAGACCAATAACAAGTAAGGAGATTGACTCAGTAATCAACACCCTCACAACAAAGAAAAGCCTAATACAAAGTCATTTAACTGGTGAAGTCTACCAAGTATTTAAAGAAGAATTAATGCCAATTCTTAAAGTCTTCAAAAAAAAAAAAAATTCAAAGAGGAGAGCACATCTCAAATTTGTTTTACACGGTCAGCATTATCCTGATACCAAAGCCAGATAAGAACACTCAAGAAAATAAAATTACAGTTCAATATCCTTGATGAATATACATGCATAAATTCTCAACAAAATATTAGCAAACTAAATTGAACAGCACATTAGAAAGATAATACATCAGGATCACGTTGTATTTATCTCTAGAAAGTAAGGATGGCTCAATATAAGCAAATCTGTAAATGTGATACATCATATTAATAGAATGAAAGATAAAAATCATATGATTCTCTCAATTGATGCAGAAAAGGCATTTGACAAAATATGACATCTGTTCATGTTAAA
Source organism: Myotis brandtii (assembly GCF_000412655.1). Lineage (NCBI taxonomy): Eukaryota > Metazoa > Chordata > Mammalia > Chiroptera > Vespertilionidae > Myotis > Myotis brandtii. Next base: position 2,401,972 of record NW_005353460.1, read on the forward strand.
AACCTTTCAACAAACTGGGTAGAGAAGGAATGTACCTCTACACAATAAGGGCCATACTGACAAGCCCACAGCTTATATCATACTCAGTGGTAAAAGGTTGAAAGCTTTTTCTGTATGATAAGAAACAAGACAAGTACTAAGAAACAAGATAGTACTGGAAGTTGTAGCCAGAGCATTCAGGTAGGAAAAGAAATAAAAGGCTTCTAAACTATAATTGAAAATTAACATTGTCTTTGTTTGCAAATCACATGATCTTTTATATAGAAAATTCTATAGAGTCCACCAAAAAATGTTACCAAAAATCAATGCATTTGGTAAAGCTTCAGGATGCAAGATCAACATGTAGAAATTAGTTGCATGTGTTTACATTACAATGAACTATCTGAATGATAAAGAAAACCGTATCATTCACAATAGCATCAAAAAATGAAATACTTATGAATAAATTTAACCAAGGAGATAAAAAATCTGACCACTGAACATTCCAAGACTTTAATGAAAGACATTTAAGAAGACACAAATATAGGCATACCTCATTTTATTGTGCTTCATTTTATTGCACTTTGCAGATATTGGTGTGGGTTTTTTTTTTTTTACAAATCGAATGTTTGTGGCAACCCTACCCTGCATTGAACAAGTCTAGAGGCGCCATTTTTCCAACAGGCTTAGATGCTGGTTAACATTTTTTAGCAAAAAAGTATTTTTAAATTAAGGTTTGTATATTTATTAGACATGCTATTGCACACTTAATAGACTGTAGTATAGTGTAAATATAACTTTTATATGCACTGGGAAACCAAAAATTCGTGTGACTTGTTTTATTGTGATAATCACTATATTGCAGTGGCTTGTAATTAAACATGCATAATTTCGACGTATGCCTGTAAATGGAAAGATATCCCATGTTCATGGATTGGAAGAATTAATATTGTTAAAATTTTCATACTATCGAAAGCCATCTGTACATACAATACAATAAAAATTCCATTAGCATTTTTAACAGAAATAGAACAGATAATCCTAAAATTTGTATGGGATCATGAGGATCATAAATAGCTAAAGCAATCCTAACTGGAGGCATAACAATTTCTGATCACTATATTACAAAGCTATAGTAGTCAAACAGTAAGCTATTGGCATAAAAATAGACACCTAGACCAAGAGAACAGAATAGAGAGCCTCAAACAAATCCCCACATATATGGTCAACTAATATTTAATAATCAAGTTTTACTCAATGGGGAAAGGGTCATCTCTTTAATAGATAGTATTGGGAAAACTGGATATTTACATGCTATTAAATATTTTAATGACTCCTATCATTCACCACTTACAAAAATTAAAATGAATTAATGACTTAAACATAATACCTGAAACTATATTTTTTAGAAGAAAGCATTGGGAGAAAGCTCCATAACATTGGGCTTGACAATTTTATATATATATATATTTTTTAAATATATATTTTATTGATTTTAGAGAGGAAGGGAGAGGGAGAGATAGAAACATCAATGATGAGAGAGAATCATTGATTGGCTGCCTCCTGCACGCCCCCTACTGGGGATCGAGCTCGCAACCCAGGTATGTGCCCTTGGCTGGAATCAAACCTGGGACCCTTCAGTCTGCAGGCCGATGCTCTATCCATTGAGCCAAACCTGCTAGGGCAGCAATTATATTTTTTTATGTGACATCAAAAACACAACCATCAAAAGCAAAAATAATGAAGTGGGGCTATATCAAATGAAAAAGCCTCTGTATAAGAAAAGAAATATTGAACAAAATGAAAAGGAAACTTATGGAATGTGATAAAATATTTTAAAATCATATATTCAATCAGGGGTTAATATCCAAAATATGTAAGGCTCTTATACAACTCAATAGCCAAAAACCAAACAATCTGATTAAAAATGGGCAGAGGATCTCTGAATGACATTTTTCCAAAGAAGATAAGAAATGACCAACAGGTACATGAAAAAATAATCATCTGGGAAGTGCAAATCAAAACCACAATGAGATAATCACCTCATCTCTATTATATAAGCTAACATTAAAAAGACAAGAGATAAATGTTACATTAAGATGTAGAGAAAATGAAACCCTTGTGCATTGTTGGTGGGAATGTAAATTGGTACAGTCACTGTGGAAAGTAGTACAGAATTTCCTCAAAAAATTCAAAATAGATCTATCATCTGATCCAGCAATTTCACGTCTGGGTATATACCCAAAATAAATGAAAATAGGATCTTGAGTTATCTTCATTCCTATGTGCATTGCAGCATTATTTACAGTAGCCAAAATATTAAAATAATCTAAATAGTGGATTATTATTTATTTATGAGAAAGAAGGAAATCTTTCCATCTGAGATAACATTTATGGACCTTGAGGGCATTATGCTAAATGAAATAAGTCAGATAGAGAAAGACAAATAGTGCATGATCTTACCTCTATGTGTAATTTAAAATGACAAAATCATAAAAACAGAGAGTAGAATGGTGGTTTCCAGGGGCTGAGAGGTGGGGTGGTGGAAATAGGGAGATGTTGGTCAAAGGGTACAAACTTGCAGATGTAAGATGATTAGGTTCCGGGATCTAATATTCAGCATGGTGATTATAGTTAATAATGTTATATACTTGAAAGTACCAACAGAGTAGATTTTAAATGTTCTCACTACAAAAAAGAAATGATAATTATGTGGAGTGATAGAGGTGTTAACTAAGCCTACTGTGGCAATCATTTCACAAAATATAAGTTTATCAAATCAACATGTATACCTTAAACTCACACATTGTTATATGTCAATTATAACTCAATAAAACTGGAGAAAAATAAATAACACTCCCTGCCTCACTGTTTCTCCTTCACTCTGAGAGATGCAGAGTGACAGCTGCAGTTGATGAGTTTGTGAGAAGACACTGGGCAGGGGTGGCTCAGTCTCTTCTGTCTTCTCTTTTCAGATCTCCCTGTCTGCAGAGAGGGTGCATTCTGGTCTGCTCTCTCAACCATGCAGTACATTTAGCAAGGCAGGCTCTGCTTCTGTGGGGGGAGGCCTGTGGTTGTCCAGAGCAGCCTGTGACTAGGCAGGTAAGTTTGATTTTGGGGTGCAGAATTAGGAAGCCCAGTTCATTATTAACTTAAGTCAGGTTAGTCGCTTTATTGATAATAAAGATAATACTTGGATCTCCAATTACCAGCTTCCCCTGTCTGCCTTGACCTAGTTATGAACTTGCTCAGGTAATAGTGACATGTAATGTATTGAGTGGATAATATCCCAATATTATGGTATACATATTAAGCAATATTTAGTTTGAGAAGCTGAAGGAAGGGCATTTGGGTTGGTTGTTAGAAAGCAAAATTCTTATCTATTATAAGGATATTAATTGATGATGTCTAAAATAGAGAAATCAAATAATAGGATACTAATTTAAAATAGAGAATTACCCCAAGGAAGGGTGGTTGTCTCTAGACTGCCAGGATGGCAGACAGGATGGAAATGGGTCATAGTTACTTCATCATAAGCACTTTTATCACTACTATTATTTGATTTTTAAACCATCTGCATGTATTGTATTGTTTTAAAAACTTACATGATAAAAATGAAGGACAGCTAGTATCCTGTTCTTTAAAAGTGATTTGGGGAGTGTTCTGTCATCTTGACTAAGATCAGAACATCGTTGACATTCAGAGACTTTTGTTGACATTCACAGGCTGAGGGAATCTCTTGTGGGAAGAATTCATGACAGTGCTGATACAGTTTACTGGAATGCTTGATGACGTCAAAATCCACATTACCAAAATTGTGAGATTTTTCTCTGAAGCTCTTACTATAACAGAAAAAAAAAGTGCTGATTGGCTGGTTTGAGAATTATAACCAACAAAATATGCCTTTTTCTAAAATTAAATTTATTGGGGTAACATCTATAATAATAAAAGGGTAATATGCTAATTAGACCAGACGTCTTCCAGATGTCATCCTAGATGTCCTTCCTGATGAAGCTGGGGCCAGAGGGAAGCCACCTAGGTCCTGGGTGCTTGTGGGTGGCCCGGGGGAAGATAGCTGGGGTCCCGGGTGCCTGCGGGCGGCCGGAGGGAAGCCAGCCCAGGTCCCGGGTGCCAGAGGGAAGCCGGTCCCAGCAGCCAGGGGAAGGAAGGCCTACTCTTGCACAAATTTTCATGCATCGGGCCTTTAGTTGGTTCATAAGATTATATAGGTTTCAAATGTACATTTCTATGATACGTGACCTGTACACAATACGTGTATTGTGTTTACCACCCAAAGTCAAATCATCTTCTGTCACCATATATTTGACGCCTTTTAGCTTTTACCAACCCACCCTTCCCTCTGGTAACCACCATACTCTTGTCTGTTTTTATGAATTTTTAAAAAATTTATTCATTGGTTGCTTTCAGTTTTATATACCATATATGAATGAAATCATATGGTTCTTAACTTTTTCTGACTTATTTTGCTTATATTCTCAAGGTCCATTTATGTTGTTGCAATTGGCAGTATTTCATCTTTTCTTAAGGCTGAGTAGTATTATTGCATTGTATATATGCACCACACCTTATGCCATTTTCTTTTGTGATGTAAGAGAAGGTGAAAAGATTGACTGACTACAAACATGACTGTTTGCTTTGGAAATTGGGCATGCTTCAGGTTTGGTGCTGGGTTTAATATCTGCTCATTTTTGGGAATGAAACATCCAGGTTTAATGAGTTGACCCTGTATTTCATTTTTGATAAATGTGCATTTGAAGATAGTATATTCTTGCTTATAACATATAGTGTTTGATAATTACATATTCAGATCCTTCACATTCTTATTTTGTCGTCTAGTTTATTATTTTTTTAGTAGCATCGAACACTTGTCTACATTTACTCTCACCTACTTTTGTGAGTACTTCTGTAGGATAGATTTCTAGTCGATTTTTTTTAAATTAAGAGATATGCATTTAAAATCTTATAGGCACTGCCAATTTACCTTTCAGTAAGGTGGTAACTTCCATTCCACTAGTTGTATATAAGGGTGTCTTATTTTCTCTCACACTCTTGCTAACATTGTGTGTTTCTAATCTCTTTAATTTTTGACATCCTGACTGGGTGACGAAAAGCCTCTGTCAGAGCACAGCGAGAGCCCTGCACAGCTCTGCTGGTCTGAGTTGTTCTGGGTGACTTTCAGTCCATGTATTCTTCTAAATTCTCCCATTCGACTACGCCAGGGCTGGTTCCTGCTTGAACCCTGCCCACTGTACAACTGTTGGGAACTTAGTCTAAGTTCCTCCTTTACCAAGTGTCAGAGACACATGTCAATTTTTGGCGGCGGGGCAAACGGAGAAGCCATGATCGGTTGTGGGTATATAAGAATGAGTCTTTATTGCAGAAGCCAGAGGCCACATAGCCATCAGACAAGAACAGCCCTCACAGCAAACTACAGGCAGGCAGCCGGACACCAGCTGGTATAGCAGTATCTGAGCTCCCCAGCCTCTCCTGCACACGTAGGAGCTATATTCTCTGTGCCTATCGCCTCTGCTTCTCTGAGCTCTCTTCTGCTCGCCTGCTCTCTCACAGACTTCTCACTCCATCCGACTAGCTGGTCAGTAACCTACTTTTACACTATTTAGACAAAGAAGGCTTCGTGCCAATAGTTACATCAATCACATTGGCTACAGAAGGGCAGAGTGTACCATGTGTCCTTGCACCTGCTCATGTATCTTGGCTTGATTAGGATTCCCAGGCTCAGAGTCCTTGGACATCTTGATTAGGCTTATGCCAGAGTGGCATTTGGCCATTCTGGTGTATTGATAACAAGGCCTCTGTGCTCCCATTGGCCTTGACTATCCAGGGACCTGGTGTGGTTCCCACAGCCTCATTATTTTATTTTGCATTTTTCTTCTTGGTCATCTTTTTATATTTTTATTACCTCTGTGTATTTTTTTCTGTTAAGTCCATATTCACATCTTTTTTCTTTCTTGGTTGGGTTGTCATTTTTTATTGTTTTTAAGGGTTCCTCATATATAAAGAATGTTAATTGTCAGTTATGTTGCAGATATTTTTTACAGTTTCTCATTTGTCTCTGCCATAAAGAAACTTTAAACTATCTTTCAGTTTTGTCTTGGTTTCATGTCATGCTTAGAAACGTTTTTTTGTATCCCAATATAATATAAATATTCTCTTTTGATTTTGTATTTTTATAATTTGGTTGGGCTTTGGCTTTTATTGGCACAGTTGAATTTGCTAATGTTTCATCCTATTTATATGATCTTACTTAATACTGTTTTAAAAAATATTTCCTACCTTATCTTACTCTCTTCCTGGATTGCAAAAACTGTATGTTTGTGGTGTGTGTGTGTGTGTGTGTGTGTGTGTGTGTGTGTGTATGAGTTCAGTGTGGCAGTTACTTATCTTTTTTCCCCATTAAAGTACTTCTGGGTTTTTTTTTATAGCAAGAAAAACACATTAGTATATTTTTCCCACCAACATCAAGAATAAAAATAGTATCTACTGATTTCCCCCATGTAAGATGTATCATTGTTGCTTTCAAACCCCTACATGCTTTTTGTTGTTGTTGTTGTTGGAAAAATATTGACTTTAAACTCCAGGGTAGTACTAACATGTATAGATATATCATTAGGCCCTTTAACTTTGCATTTTGTTGTGTTGTCATAATATGTTAACATTTATGTACAAGAAGGATAGGAAATGCTTGGTATGTGTGCCTATGCTGACACACTGATAGAACCAAGCACCAAACATTGTGTACAGCAGTAAAATAGGATGGGTTGGATCCTATCCTTTCTGGTCTCCGCTAAAGGCTAGACCCTGGCACTGTGAGCAGGCTTTCAGTTTGGTGTTACTTCAGACATATATTTTTGATATATTTACTCAACATTTTTATTTAGGGGAGAGGCTAAACATTAAGAGTGAAAAAAAGTGGAAGAGGAGAACTCTTAAGCTGCTTTTTTTGTGGTCCCAGGTAGTTCATCTTTGGCTCCAAACTTAATGTCCTGAAATAAAAAAGGAGAAATTCTGTAGTTTTCTTTATCTGAATACTTAACTTAGGATTTTCACATCTATTTTAGTATAGAAGGATATATTATAGTTTTATCATTGTTTTTGGCCTTTGTATCGTCTTTGCCCTTTTTGATCAATTAGTGATATGTCAATTAATTAATTTTACTTACTTTTCTCCATTTGCAAATATATAATATAGGAATAACTATTCTTTAAAAGTTTGAAAAATCCCTGACCGGTTTGGCTTAGTGGATAGAGCATCGGCCTGTGGACTGAAGGGTCCCAGGTTCGATTCCAGTCAAGGGCATGTACTTGGTTGTGGGCACATCCCCAGTAGCGGGTGTTTAGGAGGCAGTTGATCGATGTTTCTCTCTCATCAATGTTTCTAACTCTCTATTCCTCTCCCTTCCTCTCTGTAAAAAAAAAAAAATCAATAAATTATATTAAAAAATAAAAGTTTGAAAGAGTTCCTAAACAATGAAATTATCTATGCCCAGGTCTTTTTTTCCTGGCTAGTTTTATTAATTTCTTTACTTATTACTTCATTTCCCCCCCAGATCTGTAGAAATTTCCAATGTGTAAATGCTTCTGTTCTGAATTATGACTGTGACATTCAGAAGAAGTGTCATGGACATGGGGTGAGTCATGTTCTCTTTTGGCTTGTTCATGGAAGTAATGCTGTTTAATGAGGAATCCCAGTAAGGCAGTGGTTCTCAACCTTCCTAATGCCGCGACCCTTTACTACAGTTCCTCATGTTGTGGTGACCCCCAACCATAAAATTATTTTCGTTGCTACTTCATAACTGTAATTTTGCTACTGTTATGAATCATAATGTAAATATCTGCTATGCAGGATGTATTTTCATTGTTACAAATTGAACATAATTAAAGCATAGTGATTAATCACAAAAACAATATGTAATTATATATGTGTTTTCTGATGGTCTTAGGCGACCCCTGTGAAAGGGTCGTTCGACCCCCAAAGGGGTCGTGACCCACAGGTTGAGAACCGCTGCAGTAAGGGTTATGTGAGACTTCCCAAGATTTTTAGATTGGGGAATTTATATACCTGATACATTTTTTATTCTTAAAGAGTGCCTATGAATTTGCATGAATTTAGTTCTTTCTCTTGGTTTCTATTCTAGAGTTCATGATTTAGAACAACATTCACAATGAACAAAAATGGTGTTTTGTTTGTTTTGAAGGTATGTAATAGCAATAAGAATTGTCACTGTGAAAATGGCTGGGCTCCCCCAAATTGTGAGACTAAAGGATACGGAGGAAGTGTGGACAGTGGACCTACATATAATGGCAAGTAACATAGAAGAAAATTAGTGTGATCTCCCAGGGGCCCATGTCAGGTATTGGGCCTCCTTATACCTCTCCCACACTTCTCACGGCACTTATACGTTATGTTGGTTCTGCCTCCTAAATTTTTCACAGATGTTTCCATTTCTTTCATCCCTGTTAATTACCTTCAGTTTCTTGCCTGGTCTTACATAGTGGCCTCTTAATTAGGCTCCCTCTTTCCCATCTTGCTTCCTAAGCCACATTCCACACTACAGAGTTTCAGTGTTTTCCTTCAAGAATTCAGTTTTGATTATGCCAGTGCCTTGCTTGAAATTCAGTGCTTCTGCATTGCCATTAGAATGAAGTACAAAAATTCATAACATGGCTTAAATGCCCTGCATTATTTTTCCTAGCTTCACTTTTCCAAACTCATTTCACTATGCTTAAGACATTGTAACTTCTTTTATTTCCTCTAATAAGCTACTACTCTCTTTTACCTCTGGGCTTTCATACCATATTATATTCACACTAGAGGCCTGGTATATGAGATTTATGCACTTGGGGGGGTATGGGGAAGGGTCCCTCAGTCTGGCATGTGCCCTCTCGCAGTCCGGGAGCCCTTGGGGATGTCTGACTGACAGCGGGGAGCGGGCCTAAGCCGTCAGTTGGACATCCTTAGCACCGCTGTGGATGAGGGAGAGGCTCCCACCACCGCAGCTGTGCTTGCCAGCCGTGAGCCCGACTTCTGGCTGAGCGGTCCTCCCTCTGTGGGAGCGCATTGACCACCAGGGGGCAGCGGTCCTCCCTCTGTTGGAGCGCATTGACCACCAGGGGGCAGCTCCTGCATTGAGCGTCTGCCCCCTGGTGGCCAGTGCATGTCATAGTGACCGGTTGGTCCGCTGTTCGGTTGATTTGCATATTAGCCTTTTATTATGTAGGATTGTTGGAACTTGGCTAATTGCTACTCAGATTTCACTTTATACCTTATTTCCCCTAGGAATTTTTCCCTGACTGCCTAAATCTGAATTAACATGCCCTTCCTATTCTCCTGTTACTATAAGCACTATCACATACTATAGTAATTACTGATATACTACTTATTTTTATTCCCTTATAGACTATGAATGAGCTCCTTGACACCAGTATCTTCCTACTGAGAAGATATGCTTTCTTTCTCCTGGGTAAACACTAGGTGGAATGGTTGGCTCATAGAGTAGGTTTATATTTAGCATTTTTAGAAACTGCCAAACTGTTTCCCAAAGTGGCTGTACCAATGTACACTCTCTCCAGCTGTATATGAGGGTTCTAATTTCTCCACATCCTCTCCAGTACTTGGTGTGATCAGTTTTTGTAATTTTAGCAATACTGGTAGGAATGTAGTGGTATTTCACTGTGATTTTAATTTGTATTTCTCTAATTACTAATGATGTTGATCATCATCAAAGATGTGCTTATATCATCTTTGGTGTCATGTCTATTCAAATTGTCTCGTTTTGAGTTAGGTTGTTTGTCTTCCTGAGTTTTGAGAGTTCTTTATTCTGCATACAAGTCCTTTATGAAAAATGCTTTGTAAGTATTTTCTCCTGTTCTGTTTACTTTGGCGTTCTTTTTTTCCTAGTTTTTTAGAAGATCAATCAGGTAATTGATTTGAGACCTTTTTTCTTCTTTTCTTAGTGTAAGCATTGTAGTGCTATCAGTTTTCCTTAAGAACTAATTTTTTTGTACCCCACAAATTTTGATATGTTGTGCCTTTATTTTCATTCAACTCAAAATAACTTCTGATATACTTGTTATTTCTTTGACTCATGAATAATTTAGAAGTGTGTTACTTTGTTTTATAGTATCTGTGGGATTTTCCAGAAATTTTAGTGCTATTGATCTCTGATTTATTCCACTATCTTCCGAGAACCTACTTTGTATGACTTGAATTCTTTTATATTTCTTGACACTTGTTTTATGGCTCAGAAGGTGGTTTATCTTAGTAATTAAGTTTTGTATACACTTGAAAATAATTTGTATTCTGCTATAAGTCTGTGCAGTGTTTTATAAGTAATTAGTTCCTGTTAGTTGACAGATGTTTAAGTCTTTTATATACTTACTGATTTCTGTATACTTGTTCTGTCAATTACTGAGAGAGGAATATTGAAGTTCTTGGCTATAAGAGCAAATCTGCCTATTTTTCCTGGCAGTTCTATTCGTTTTTGCTTTATGTATTGTGAAACTCTGTTACTAGGTACATAAGCATTTAGGATTGTTCTGTCCATTTTATATATTGGCTCCTAAATTATTATGAAATAGCCCTCTTTATACCTGGTAATATTCTGCTCTGAAATTAAATATTAATATAGTTACTCCAGATTTATTTTGATTAGTCAGCATAGGAAATCTGTTCTCATCCTTTTGCTTTTAATATATAGGGTGTCCCCCCAAAATGTATACATACTGTAACAGCTGATAGCTCAATTTTGAAAATGAAATGTACTAGTATTTTAATAAACACTATCTTTATAATTATTCAAAGTGTGTGTATACATTTTTTGGGGGACACCCTATTTTTGTGTCTTTATATTTAAAGCAGATTTCATGTAGGCTACATATGATTGGGTCTTGCTTTTTTATCTAGTTTGCCAATTTCTGCCTTTTGAGTGAGTTCATCTGAATATATTTAATTAGATTATGATATCTTTGGGTTTAGATCTACCATATTGATATTTTTCTATCAAAGTTTCTTTTCATATGATATTGTACCACTTTAGTATATTTCCATTTATCTCCCTCTGCCTTTTGTGGTATTGATGACATACTTCTGTATATGCTGTGAATCCTACAATACACTGTTACTGTTTTTGCTTTAAACAGTTGATTATCTTTTGAAGATATTTAAGTAATAGAAAAAGTCTTTATATTTTCTCACACTGTTACCATTTCTGTACTCTTCATTTGAGTGTATGTGTGTAAAGTCACATTTCTATTTGCTATCATTTAATTTCTGCTTGTAGTACTTCTTTTCACATTTCTTATAATGCAGGTTTACCAGTGACAAATATTTTAGCTCTTGTGTATATGAAAAAGTATTTTGCCTCGAATAATAACTGGGTAAAATATTCTCAGGTGAAGTTTTATCACCATTTTACTTCTTCAAGGATGTTCCTACATTGTCTTCCAGCTTACATAGTTTTTCCCATCATCTTTTTTTATGTCTTCTGTTTGTAATGTGTGTTTTTACCCTCAAAGATTTTCTCTTCATTTCTGATTTTTAGTATTTGACTATAATGTGCCTTGGCATGCTTGAAATTTGTTAAACTTTTTTGATTTGTGCTTTTATAGGTTTCTTCAAGTTTTGGCCATTTTGTCTTAATTTTTTTTAATAATAATGAGGTGCTTTATTGAATTATATGCACAGATATGTCATATGTAGTACATTTAGACATTAATTGACCTCAGTAAAGAAGTTTTTCTGGCCTGACCCTTATAAATCCCAGAATCTTTTTATTTTTTTCAATTACAATTTACATTCAGTATTATCCTGTATTAGTTTCAGATGTACAGCATAGTGGCTAGAAAATTGTGCACTTTACAGAGTGGTCCCCTTGATATTTCAAGTATGTGTGTGTATGATATCATTGACTATATTCCCTATGCTGTAAGTGCATTTCTGACTATTCTGTAACTATCAATTTTTACTTCTTAATCCCTTCACATTTTTCACCTAGTTCCAACCCCACTTCCCCTCTGACAACTGTCAGTTTGTTCACTGTATCTATGAGTCTGTTTCTATTTTGTTTATTTCGTTCTTTAGATTTCACATATAAGTGAAATCATGTGGTATTTGTCTTTCTCTGACTTATTTCACTTAGCATAATACACTCTGGGTTCATCCATGTTGTCATAAACGGTAAGACTTCATTCTTTTTAATGGCCAAGTAATATTCCATTGTATATATGTGTGACAGCTTTCTTATCCATTCATTTATTGATGGACACCTGGGTTGCTTCCATATCTTGGCTATTGTAAATAATATTGCAGTGAACACAGGGTGCATATATTCTGTTGAATTAGTGTTTCAGATTTCTTTGGATTTATTTCCAGAAGTACAATCACCACTGGATCATAAGGCAATTCCATTTTTTGATTTTTAGGAACCTCCACAGTGTTTCCATAGTGGTTGCACCAATCTGCATTCTCACTAACAGTGCACAAGGGTTCTCTTTTCTCCACATCTTCAGCAACACTTGTTTGTTGATTTCTTGATGATAGCCATCCTGACAGGTGTGAGTGGTACTTCATTGCAGTATTTATTTGTATTTCTCTGATGATGAATGATGTTGAGCAACTTTTTTTCTATTTTCCTCTTTCCTCTTCTTCAGGGACTCTAAGTACATGTATATTTGATAACTTGAAGTTCTTTCACATCTCATTTATTTGCCTTGATTATTTTATTGTTTATTCTCTTAATTATGAATAGTTTGTATTGTTATTTTTCAAGTTCACTCTTCTTCTGTGGTATCTGATCTGCCATTAATTACATGCAGTGTAATTTTTATCTTTGTATTTTTTACCTCTGTAAGTTCTATTTGTTTCTGTTTTTTGTATCTTTTATGTCTCTACAAAGCATGTTCAATCTTTACTCTAGCTTCTTGAACATATGGAATACAGTCCTAACTTCTAATGTTGTTGTCCACTAATTCTATCATCTGTAGTTGGTTAGTTTTGATGTGTTTCTCCCCCCCCCCCCCCCCCCCCTTTTTTAAAGAACAAAATCAATAGACTTGCTCTACTACATCCCAAGATTTATCATGAAACGTAATTACCCCATCCATGGTGCAGGAGTGGTCAGGAGGTGGGTGGGATGTGCAGGAGAGCCCGGTGATGGGTACCCAGTCTTGCACAGACAATTCTATGTAAGTTTCTGTGACAGAAGCCCTGTGGTGGATCGGAGGGGAAGTAATGGTCGTTTCAGTAAATCATGCTGAGTAGCCATTTGGTAAAAAAGGAAAGTAGACCACTACCTCTCGCCAGGTCCCCTAATTAAACCATCTTAGTGCATTGAAGTATTAGGCATGAAAGGCAAAGCTGTGATGCTTTTTAAAAAGCATACAGCCTCTCCCCCAGGGTCTTGGAAAAAATTTCTTCAAGACACCAAAAGCATTAGCTATATTGTTACAGCTGTCAGGATAAATCTGGTCCCTGTTACTTCACCTTGACTAGAAGTAGAAGTCAGAACTAGTGGCTCTGTATCATTCCATCGAATGGATCTGCCATAACTTGACCTAGCTGTTTTGTAATTATTAGACATTTAGGTTGCTCCTAAGTTTTTTAACATTTAAATTCTGCCACATTTACTTATTTTAAATTAACTTATTGGGGGTGACATTGGTTAATAAAATTGTTTCTAAGTTTTTTTAGCTGTTTTGTAATTATTAGACATTTAGGTTGCTTCTAAGTTTTTTAATATTTAAATTCTGTCACATTTATTTATTTTAAATTAATTTATTGGGGTGACATTGGTTAATAAAATTGTTTCTAAGTTTTTTATATGCACTGGTAACAGTGTAGTGTATATCTTAATACTTACGCATATTTTTCCAGTTGGAGGATAAATTGCTAGAAATGAGATTACTAGGTTGAAGGGAATAATCTTTTTTATAGTACTTGATAAAAATTCCAAATGAATGTATGTAATGCTACCAACAGTATGAAGGTACCAATTTCAACATAACCTTACCAATGTTGGATGCTTTAATCAAAATTTTGTCTACTAATTAGTAGGTATGAAATGATATAATCAAGCTTGCTTTAATATTTCTATATTTTTAATTGGGTTGAATGTTGTTTCATGTAATGTCATACAACTTTTAAAAGAAATTTCTGGTACTTTTAAAAACTTAGAATTGTGAGGAAAAATTTTACAGCCTATCATTCCTGTTCATATTTACTATAGCCTTTCCCTCAAGACCATGGAACAGATAAAGTTAATGTTAATTAGTGAATTTTTAAAAGCATAATAAGATAAAATCCAGAAGCCATAAAAAATGAGGTTGATAAATTCAACTATCCAAGAATAATAAACTTAAGCTTGGAGAGAAGCATTGAAAGACTAATGGCAAATTGGGGAGAATGCTTCCAGCTCATACACAGGCAAAGCTAATATCCCTAATACATAAAGACCTTTTAGAAATTGAGAAGGAAAAAACCCATTGTCCAGTAGGACTGAGCAGAAAAAAAATTACATTTCCTTAAGTATGAAAAGTTGCTCAACTCATAGTGTAAAAAAAAGAAATGCAAGTTAAAATGATATAAGATATAATTTTTCACCTACCAGGTTGGCTAACATGCACAAGTTTGACCCAGTGGGTGAGGCTGTGATGAATTCTTATATATTGCTGGCTGGTGTGGTAAATTGTAACCACCATTATGGTAGTCAATTTGACAGTGCCTTAAAAAAATGAATGCATTTACCCTCTGATATGTAGTTCTACTTTTGGGAAATTATTCTATAGCTATGCCAGCACCCATTGTTATTATTCATTATAATAATAGCATTATTTTAGGGTTATTCATTATAGAATTTTTAAATAACAAAAGATTAAAAAAATGAAAGTATCAGTTGGATACTGGTTCATTAAACTATAGGACATCCTTGCAATGTAGTTTTGTATAGCTGTACAGAAGATGAGGTGGTCCTCAATGTATGGTTTGGGAAGATATATAGATGAGTGAAAAAAGTAACGTGCTACGTAGTGTTTATGGTATGCTACCTTTTATGTAAGCAAAGGTTGACAACAATAACATACTTTATTCTTGCTTATATTTTCATGAAAAAATAATGTGAGATAATATAAGAAATTAATAAATGGTTCTTCTGGGGAAGGCAAAAAGAAGTGGGCAGGGATGAAGTATGAGCAGACTTCTCTGTGTATATAATTTATATCAGTTTAACTTTTGAACAATCTGAAAATTAATGTAAAACATTTATAATCACCTACTATGTTCTAGTTAATATGAGTTAACTTCTAATTTAATGATCCTTAATATAAATTCTTCTTTCTAGAAAAGAATACTGCGCTGAGGGATGGACTTCTAGTATTCTTCTTCTTAATTGTTCCCCTTATTGTGCTTGCTGCTTTTGTCTTCTTCAAGAGAAATCAACTACGGCAAAGCTGCTTCAGAAAGAAGAGATCACAAACATATGAGTACTTAGATTTTTTTTTCTAAATTCATATAATATAATTTAAGTAATTATAATGATGATAGTCATATCATAGAGGCTGGTTTAAAAATAGGGTTCTAAATTTTCTCTCTATTCTTTGGACATGATTAGCAGGGGAAGGATAATGATGATTCAGCTACCTCTTAAAATGATGAGGGGAAAGTATTATGGTAACCAGCCTGTATATACTGAAAATGGCCCTTAGAATTCATTTTGCTTAACATTGATGTTTGATAGTGGGATAAGTAGGATTTTGGGCTACAGTTTCTGATTTGGACTTCTTAATTAGAGATTAAAATATACAATAAAGATTTAAAAGTGTAAATGTTGAAATTTTTCTTCCATGTCTGTTTTAAGAATCAGTTCTCACAGAGGAAGAGCTGTTCAAATCACAGTTTGGGGAAGAGGATTTGTAAATTATAGGCTTTTAAGAAATAAGTTTTGGTGGAAGAAAGGGTTGTCATAATTCAGACAACTAACATATCCAATCTGTATGTTTAACACTTGTACTACTATCTCTCAACTATCATTTATATGTTGGCAATAGAATGTAGCATAGATAAGCATGGACCTTGTAATCAGCTCTGAATTTAAGTTCCAGTTTGTTACTTGTTAGAATTATGAACTGGAACAATGAAACTCTTTGAATAGTAAAACTCTTATTTTACTTCTTCTAAAATAATAATAATAATAGCAATAATAATACCTATCTCTTAAAGTTGATGTGAAGATTAAATGAATAAAGTATTAACAAGTAAAACCCATAGCACATTAACTGGCACTGTGTAATTACTTAGTAATAAGTTTTATTATGTTAATGATCTCAAAATATACATATCCTCCTTGATTGCTTACCTTTACTTCATTGCTCTATTTTTCTCACACAGAGTATTTTCTTAGAGTATCCTGATGTGAGCTTTAATTTTTAACATAGTCTACAACAGATTTATCTTCCTATCTATTCTTTCTCTTTCTTACACACTTCAGACTGACCAAATCATGTAATTCCCCAGTCTGCATCTCCGAAATTTTAGCTATCTCCTATACACTTCTTCCTAGCTGACTTGCTTTTGCCTTAGCATGTTTGAAAGTCAACTGATATATTTGCAGCTTATCATTTGCTCCTTCTGAACTTCCTAGTTCTTAGAGTGACTACTTTAAATTTTGTAGCTTAAGAGTATGCTTTTACTCTTCTCTGATTTTAGGAAGAATTGAGGAGAAAAGTCAAAGTTTAGTCTCATTGACCAGAATTTATAATTTCTCAGAATTTCATTTCATTGTGAAACAGGTTAATAAAACTTTCTAGTACTGTAAGGATTAGAAATGTGTGAAAGCTGTTAAAAATGCTGGGACAAATTTATATGTCATCATGATCATCATAATCACCTCTACCAACATCATTATTCTGTTTTTGGGAATATGCAAGGTATGCGTAATACGTCATGTAGAAATATGTTAAACTTCATTTAGCTCAAAAGTAATTCTGTCTTTCAGGTCAGATGGCAAAAATCAAGGAAAAGTTTCTAGACAACCAGTGAGTGTTCCTCGACATGTTTCTCCAGTGACTCCCCCCAGAGCAGCTGTAAGTTTAAAATGAAAAGTTGTATTTCTTTACTATTATTGTGGTTTCACATTTATTTTAAAAATATGTTTTTATTGACTTCAGAGAGAGGAAGGGAGAGGGAATCACCCATTGGCTGCCTCCTACACCATTCCCCTCTCTGGGGATGAAACCTGCAACCCAGAAATGTGCCCTAACCTATAACCGAACCGTTACCTCCTGATTCATGGATCAGCCCTTAATCATTGAAGCACACCAGCTGGGCTGGTTTCACATTTTTAAAGGTTAAAAAATGATTGTCACATAGATTTAGAAATCTTAAGAATTGAAGAATGTGATCTATAGGTGGTCTCTGGGTTAGTTAAGGAAATACCAGTAGGGTCCCTGGCTCAGAGGAGAGGGAAGACATCTAGATCATAAGAATGCCTTGCCTTGAAACCAAGATTGGAAAATGATGTGGGCCCCATGCTATCCCTGTTTATTTCTATGTCTGCTCTCTTTCTTTTCTCAATGCCTGGCTTCTGTAGGCGTGTTACCAAAGGCCTGGTATTGAACTGGAATACACTTAATTGTCTCAGCAATGGGACCAGTAATCACTCCTCCTCTGAATGTATTAGGAAGTATTGGGATAATGACATACTTTTTCTCATCTGCATATATTCCTAAGACATAGATTAATTCTGTATTTTTAAATTTATTTTTAAATTACATTTATTGAGGGGGACATTGGTTAATAAAATTACATAGGTTTCAAGTGTACAGTTCTGATACATCTTCTGTGTATTACATTGTATGACCACCTTTCAAAGTCAGATCTTTTTCCATCACCATATATTTGATCCCCTTTACCCTTTTCTACCCTCCTACTCCCTTCCGTCTGGTAACCACCATACTGTTGTCTGTGTCTGTGAGTTTTTATTTTTCTTATTTGCTCATTTGTTGCTATCAGTTTTATATCCCACATAGGAAAATATGATTTTACTTTATATATTTCAAAACTTTGTATAATGTTTTGTTTGATGTTTTATACATTGATCTACAATTTACTTTTCCCTTTAGCGTTGCTTTTTGATTTATCCCTATCAATATATGTAGCCCTTGTTCATTCATTTTCACTGTTGATATTACATTATATAAGTACCACACAATTTTAAAATCCATTTTTCTGTTGTCACACAATTTTAAAATCCATTTTCTAATTATCAAATTAGTAGGTAATAATTTCTGATTACCAGATTATGGCTAAGATGATCATTCTATATATATGTCTTCTCATGTATGTATGTGAGTTCTGAGACTGCACTGTTTAATATAGTACTGGCTATTTAAATTTCATTTTAAGTGAAATAAAATTAAGAATTTTATTCCTCATTCACATTTTAAATGCTCAATAGATCACATGTGACCACTGACTACTGTATTGGATAGCACAGATATAGCACATTTTCATCATTGCAGAAAATTCTATTAGAGAACACTGACCTAGGGTCATATAAGAATTAAATTGGAAATTGCCAAATTGCTTTCCAAGTAGGTTATACCATGGGGTGATTGAATTGTCAGTGGTGTATGAGCATTCCTGCCAACCTACATCTTTGTCAACACTTGGTATTGTTAGACTTTTAAAGTCTTTCCAATTTCTGTGGAATGAATTGATTAGATATCCTTCCTCATGTTTTATATACATGGAGTCTCCCTATACTACTCCTTTTTCCCTAATAAAAAAGAGACAAAAATGATTATGCCCTTTTCTTCCTTAATTATATATATTCAAGATTATTCCATATCACTACATATACAGGATAATCACACAGTCCCTACCTATACAAGTTAGAAATTACATATATGTTCTTTCTCATCCTTGACATATTTTTTTATTGTGGTAAAATATATATGCTATAAAATTTGCCATTATAATCATTTTAAGTGTATGATTTAGTGGCATTACATTCACATTGTTGTGCAGTTATTTCCACTGTCTTTTTTGTAAGACTTTTTCATTACCCCAAACAGAAATTCTGTACCCATGAAGCAATTACTCCCATCTCTCCTTCTCCTATAAATTTGAGAATCTACTTTTCCATTTCTCAAAAAAAGGCTATTGGAACTTTGATAGGGATTGTGTTGATTCTGTTGATCACGTTGAGTTGACAATACTGAGTCTTGAAACCATGAATGCTAGTTGTCTGTCCATTAATTTAGGTCTTGTTTAATTTTTTCATCAACAGGTTGTAAATTTTCAGTGTAAACATCTTTGACCTTCTTGCTTAAGTTTATCCCTAGGTATTTTATTCTTTGGATGCTATTATCAATGGAATTGCTTTCTTAATTTCCCTTTCAGATTGTTCATTGCTGGTGTATAGAAACAAAATTGATTTTTGCATGTTTATTATATATTTTGCATCACTGCTGAATTTATTTATTAGCTCTAGTAGCTTTCTTGTCGTTTCTTTGAAATTTTCTACATATATAGGTTCATATTATGAAGTAGTTGGAAATAGAAGTAGTTGTACTTATTTTTTCCTATTTGAATACCATTGATTAATTAATTAATTAATTTGTTGTTTTGTCCAATTGTTTTGGCTAGAACTTTCAGCACTATGTTGCATAGCAGTGGTAAAATCAGCATCCTTATATTATTCCTGATCTTAGCAGGGGAAGCTTTCAGTTTTTCTGGCATATTTAAAAATTTCTTCATGTTCTTCCTGTGAAATCTTTCTTGTTGATATTTAGAAGTCCTTAAAGCAATCCCTGATAGCTATTTTTACATTTTCAGCTGTTGGTAGAGTCCTTATGTATGAGATTAAGAAAGACAATAATCTCTCACCTAATTTTTAAAAATATTAATATTAGCTTTTATTTTAATACTAGAGGCCCGGTGCATGAAATTCATGCACTGGGGTGGGGGAGGGGTCCCTCAGCCCAGCCTGCACCCTCTCCAATCTGGGACCCCTCGGGGGGTGTCTGACTGCCGCTTTAGACACTGGCAGTTGGACATCCCTCTCACAATCCGGGACTGCTGGCTCCTAACCACTTGCCTGCCTGTCTGCCTGATTGCCCCTAACTGCTTCTGCCTGCCAGCCAGATCGCCCCCAACTGCCCTCCCCTGCCAGCCCGATCACCCCCAACTGCCCTCCCCTGGTGACCCAATGGCTCCCAACTGCCCTCCCCTGCCGGCCTGTTCACCCCCAACTGCCCTCCCCTGCCGACCTGATCGCCCTCAACTGCCCTCCCCTGCCGGCCTGTTTGCCCACAACTGCCCTCCCTTGCCGGCCATCTTGTGGCAGCCATCTTGTGATGACGTGAGGGCACAAGGGTCACCTAGGCTTTTATTAGTATAGATATTGACCTTATCTCAGCTCTAGATTTTTTTTTGTTGTTAACATGAGGTTTGTATAAAATGTCTTAGATAAAATAGTCCTTTTTTCCTGATAGCTTCTTATCTTCATTTGACTATACAAGTTGGGCCCCCTTTCTCTCCTCCCCTTTTAGGTTTTTGAGTCACATAATATTCTGTTTATGAGAATGTTTGCTACCAACTTGAATTAGCTACATTTATTTTAAGTGCTCCCCTCCTTTAACTTTTATGCAACTATAAATAAATGTTTAATATCCTGTTTACAAATAGAGTTGCCATTTTCTGATTTGATTTGTCATCTTAAAGCTTTGTGTGCTTTTATATTTTATTTAAGGTAAAAGATCTGCTTTCAACATTTCTTGTAATGCAGTTCTTGTGGTGGTGAACTCTCTTAGCTTTTGTTTGTCTGGGAAAGCCTTTGATTCTCCTTCATCGCTGAATGATAACCTGGTTGGATGATAGAGTACTCTTCACTGATATTTTTTGTCTTTCATTATTTTGAATATATTATTCCCTCTTTTCTGGCCTGTAGAGTTTCCGCTGAGAAATCTGATGATAGCCTGATGGGGGTTCCTTTGTAGGTTACTGTCTTTTTCCTCCCTCGCTGTCTTTATAATTCTTCCTTTATCGTTGGCATTTGACTCTTTGAATATAATGTGTCTTAGAGAAGGTGTTTTTTGTTTTAGTTTGTGTTGAGATAATTAAGTGTTCTGTTAGTTTCTTGTACTTTATGTTCAGTTCATTCCACAACTTTAGGAAGTTCTCATCTATTATTTCTTTAAATAGGCTCTCTCTTCTCCTTCTGGGATACCCGTTATCTTATGTTGCCCTTCCTAATGGAGTCCGATAATTCTCACAGAGTATTTTCATTTTAAAAAGATCTTAGTTCTCTCTTCTCTTCCGTCTGAATTATTTCCAATGCTTTCTAATGCATTCCTCATCTCATTAATTGAGTTCTTTAGCTCTAGATTGCTGTTTGTTTTTGTTTTTAGAGTTTAAATCTCTT
The DNA here is from genome assembly GCF_000412655.1 of Myotis brandtii. NCBI lineage: Eukaryota > Metazoa > Chordata > Mammalia > Chiroptera > Vespertilionidae > Myotis > Myotis brandtii. The sequence continues at coordinate 2,423,409 of NW_005353460.1, forward strand.
TGGTAAAGCACTTCTTTTGTTCATTAATTTTATTCCTGAGCTCATTGAATTGCCTTTCTGAATTTTTTGCTATCTCATTGAGTTGCTTCATAACAGGTATTTAGAATTCTCTGTTATTTAGATAACAGTCTTTCATCACTTTGATTTTGGTTTCTGGAGAATTGTTATTTTATTTTTGTGATGCTATGTTACTGTGATTGTTGATGGTGCTTGAGGGGTTGTACCATTGTTTGTGAGTAATGAGTATGTACCCCATTCTTTTTAGTGTCATAGCATTCCATCTTATGGATTTACCATGAATTTAAAAACAGGTTGTTTCAAAACAGGTTGTTCTTCTTACCATAAAAAAAAAGATTTTTTATGTACATTGGTTTTTGCATACATATAAAAATATATGTAAATTCCAAGAAGTAGACTTTAACTATTCCTTTAAAGTGCTGTACCTAGGCCTGATGGACGAGGATGGAGACAATTTTTTTTTTTGCTTCCCTTCTCTATTTTCATAGTAGAAACAAATCACTCCACGGGCAAAAAAATAGCGGAACATCTGTTGCATAGCAGAAGCCATAGAATGTTTAAGCTTTTCTTCATCACTGTGCATATTCTGCCACTAATAGAGCTTTCGTAGATAATGGAGAATATCTTAGTTGAGAACACTTCATCAATGATTTAGTAATTTCATCTGATCTTCCCTGACTTTTCCTAATGTAATGTGATATGTGAAAATTTTTCTTACTTTTACTCTCATATTTAAGGCTGTATTATAGAGTCTCACTTTGTTGTAAAACTTTCTCTCAACCACCTTGTCAAGGAAGAATATAAGGAATTCCAAAGCAGATCAGTGGTATTTGTATACTATTTAGGTACTGTATAGATTTGGCAATATATTTTTAAAAGATTTTATTTAAAATATATTGACATAGGAAATGTGTTATGTCTTAAATAATGTAGTTGATTATAATACTTTAGTAATATTGAACTTAAAAAAATATATAGCCTTAAAAAAATTAAGTATTCCATATTCAGTGGTAAAGATGTTGAATAAGTAAAATATTTTTAAATGTCAATGTTATAAGTAAGTTGTCTATTCATTGATTTAAAATATATTGGTTACTTTTATATGGAAAGTAACTAACTGAATAGAAAATATATTTATGAGTGCATTGTGGTAATAACTTTTTTCTTTTGTAGAATGCATATGAAAACAGATTTCCTGTACCGACATATGCAGCGAAGCAGCCTCAGCCGTTCCCATCAAGGTTTGAAATGAAGTTGCTTAGATTACTTGACCAGAATGAAATTCAGAGATAATGTCTAATATTTTTCCTTCTATTTTTAATTTAAAAAAGAATCAAATGAAAGACTCAGTAAAGATGGGCTTAAAATCAGCAAAAAGGAAAAAATTTATTACTGTATTTTGCATCACATAAAATGCATCCCACCTCTTACACCCCCCAAAGTCCTTGAAATTACAGTTGAATTGCAACACTGAGGCTTGTCCTCATGTATAATCTTTATCATACAATAAGAGTGTGTTGAAATCCAATTGAGCATCAAGGGAAGAATATATACTAGTAAACTTTGTGAGACAGATATTCACCTGGTAATGTTGTGTGTTATTGGATTAGTGGTATACTATAATTGATCAAAGTGGTTAAGGAAAAGGTATCCACAGGTTGAAGTATGAGGATTGAGAAGGACAGGTATAGAAGTTATAGCAAGTTTCATTATTAGAGTGGATATTATGTCTGAGAGAGCAGGAATTTCAGTGATGTGCATATATATAAGATTTATATTTACATAATTTCCTGCCCTTAAATCCTAACAGCACAAGGGGTGCTTGCTTAATCACATAGTTTCCTCACTTGCTTTTTACTATTTGTCCTTTGAATTTCATATGCTATTCTTTTATTTATTTATTTTTATTGATTTTTAGAGATAGAGGAAGGGAGAGGGAGAGAGAGAGAGAGAAACATCGATATGAGAGAGACATCGATTTGCTGCCTCCTCCTGGTCTCCCACTGGGGATTGAGCCCGCAATTTGGGCATATGCCCTGGGAATCAAAACAGCAACTCTTTGTTGCATGTGACGATGCCCAACCAACTGAGCCCAACCAATAGGCCAGGGCTGCACTATTCTTTTTAAAACATAAACCAGAACCTCCACACAACATCGTTGATTATAGAATAGCATTAATTTAATGTAAGTATCCATTTTAGACTTTGTTTGAAGACCTTTACTCATTGCATATCAGATTAATAATAATCTCAGAATAAAACGTATCCTTAAGAATGGTTAGTAATGTTAAGGATGGTGTTATATTGGGTTTGAAATGAATGTAGCATTTTATTCCATCTAAACACATGATTAACTGTTTTTTTCTTCTCACAGGCCACCTCCACCCCAACCAAAAGTATCATCTCAGGGAAATTTAATTCCTGTTCGTCCTGCTCCTGCACCTCCTTTATATAGTTCCCTCACTTGATTGTTTTACCTTTCCTTTTGCCGATATCTTCAGGGAAGCTAATAGTTTTTTTTCCTGATATTTTCTTGAAAATCCTTTCCTCCTGCTGCAACTATGAATGAAAATAAAACACCACAAAACAAACTTTGTTAACACAGAAAAACAGAAATTGAGTAATGGGAATTGAGAAATATAAGAAGTTCAACGAAGTCAGGGAATTTAGAATAACATTTTCATTTCTATCACTGAATAAGTTGCATTCAGTCATCTGTGAAGTTAATGTGTCTAACATGGATTGTTATTTTGAACATGTTACTGTAATAATCCTCAAATTAACTGTATTGGTTAAGTTTTGTCATTATATGCTTAAATGTAATTATGAATTTTGATCTTAGTTATCATTAATGTAGTTTCAGGTTGAACATGTGATAATCTAATACCTGTGAAAACTGATTAATTTACTGCCAATAATATATAATATTTTTCATCTTGCACAGACTAATAATCATCATATGCTAGATTATTGAATAAAAGTTTATTCTGTTTTCAAAAGAATGCACAAATCCCACAATTAAGGTCCATAATATTTTTAAGTACAAAATACACTAAAGGTATATATGTGTGTATTCACACACAGTCATCTTCCACTTTTATGATCATTCTATAGATAAGTGATTCTATGGATTCTGTGGATAATAGAGTCTATGGATCTATCTATGGATAATGAATATTAGAAAAATTAATTTAATAGAATTCTATTGTGAATCATGTTAAAACATGACATTCTTTTACAATAGCATTATTTTAATAAAGTATAAACCTTAAGGTACGAAGTATTTAATAGAACTAATCAGATAAATGCTGTTGATTCATGGCTGTATAAAGCAGGAACAATTGTATGTTCAATCAATTGAGCTGTTATAAAACCACTTGATAATTTCATGAGCACTTTAAGTGTAAAATCTGAAACTTTAAAGCTTGCTTTTAATATAATTTAGAATGTTTACATTTACTAAAGTGTGCTGGAACAGGTCTCTCTTGACACTAATATTTTCAAAGGAATTAGGCTAGAGAAAGGAAGAAAAGGTTTTCTTAAATAAGTGCAAAAATGTTACGTGGTGTCTGTGAGTTATCACAACTGTTAAAAATGAATTTTTACTATGGAAGAAATGTGATGGATGGTAAAATTTTAAGCACCTAAAAATTTTACATAACCTTTCATAATAAAGTTTAATAATAGGTTTATTAACTGAATTTCATTAGTTTTTCAAAGAAAATTTGGTTTGTGTATATATACATATGCAAATATAACATTTACAATAAATAAATTACTTGAAATTCTGTTTGTGTTGCCTAGTAACTTCCTACTCAGCTGTTTATAACCTTATTAATTAAAACTTATACTAGGCTAAACTACTGTACTAGTCAATCTTTTACAGATATTTCACTAATTTTTAGACCTGTCAAATTATACACAATGTTACTAAAGGAAAACAGTTTTGGAGAAGACATATTTCAGTTCTCTGAAGATAGTACATTATTTTAACAATCAGATATACATTAAAAGTTATAAACAATCCCAATGAAGAATCTTCATTTCAATTTAAGTCCCTGAATGAATTCTTATAAGAGTAAAATATTTGTATCTTTTGATCAATGATTCTCTCTCATCATTGATGTTTCCATCTCTATCTCCCTCTCCCCCTTTGAAATCAATAAAAATATATTAAAAACAAAAACCCAGCCTGTGTGGCTCAGAGGTCCCATTTCAATTTCCCGTCAGGGCACATACCTGAGTTGCATGCTTGATCCCCCTAGGAGGCAGCCGATCAATGATCTCTCATCATTGGTGTTTCTATCTCTCTCTCCCTCTCCCTTCCTCTCTGAAATCAATAAAAGAAATATTTTAAAAAAGAAAAAATATTTGTCTTTCATTCATATAATCTCAATTTTTGCAATTGTAATTCATTACTGGGATTTTACAGTCGGTAATTAAGTGTGTAATTTAAAACTTTTCTCAGAATGAGATGATTCCTTGGATCTTTGAATATTTAGAAAGTTTTTCTAAAAGACTACTTGATCAGTTTAAATTCTTTGACTTATATTAATAGGGTGTCCCCAAAATGTAAACACACACTTTTGAATAATTATAAAGGCAGTATTTATTAAAATATATTTCATTTTAAAAACTGAGCTATCAGCTGTTAAAGTGTGTCTGCATTTTGGGGACACCCTGTATATTTAGAAATTTATGCTTTTCACTTTGGTTCGTCCTTGGTTTATTTTGATTACTATTAAAAATTATAAAATTTCATGGTCACAGATGCCACTTCAAAATTTGAAAATATAGGGCTTCCTTGTCATCTGCTGAAGATGTCTTAATAATCAAGGGTAAGTTATATGTAACTGTGATATAACTTTGACTATATGTTCACAGACTTACTTTCTTTAGGGTATTGCATTTTTTTTCCTATCAAACAGATGCCTGGGTCTCTAACCATCTAGTTAAACACAATGCAGGTTTTCTAAGCACAAATCAGATTTTATTAAATTCCATAAATGTTCTCAATTCTGCCATCTTGTAGGTACCATTTTAGGTAGTGTGATGTGTAAGTTTTCGATTGGATTGCCTCCTATTATGGAGAGAGCCATATACACAGGAAGGTTAATATAAAATCTGCTCTATTAAAGATTTACTAAAGGTTGAGGAGAGGGAAATAAATAATTAGAAACTGATGAACAAAAATAGATACAGAGGCAGAGAGCGTCTAACAGACTGTCAAACTACAGCGGGAAGGCTGGGGTGGGTGGGGAAGAGGTCAACCGAAGGACTTGTATGCATGCATATAAGCATAACCAATGGACACAAGACACTGGGGGGTAGGGGAGGCCAGGGGATTGTCAAGGGCGGGGGAAAAAAGGAGACATATGTAATACTCTTTGTAATACTTTAAGCAATAAAACAATTTAAAAAAAGAAATGAGAAATTTATTTAAAATACCACTAATTGACAAGTATTTACTGTAACTGTTCTAATGCTATGAAACCAGATTTTTGCCTCGACTGTCTAAGAGCAATTCCTATTGAAATACAAGCGAGGTGTATATTTTTGTTGCCTTGCTTTTGCTCATGCTATATTTTTATTTTGGGGGGTGGGGAGGGGGTGCTTAGATTGCCCTGTTGAAACCCTGTGCATTCATAAAATAGCATCTTAAATGTCAGTTTAGATGTATAATTCCCTAAGTGAGCTTTTCTGTGTCTGCCCCTGTGCCTTTAGTTTGTGTGTCTGCCTTTCTGTTAACTAGTATGAGAATACATTATTTGGGATTTGAAAAGAATTAAAAAATAGTGTATACTAGTATAGGTGGAGACAAGGGTGAGGCTGGAAGGGGGGAGGCATTGTAATCCAAGGGAATAAGCCAATGTTCTTAAGGAAAGACCAGAAGTCATGGTGGCCAAAGCGTTGGGGGTAGGAGAAAATAGGTGGCAGCCTGGGTTCCGAATGTAGAAAGTCGAGAGCATTATGGTAAGCGAAATAAGCCAGTCAGAGAAAGATAAATATCACATGATCTCACTCATTTGTGGAATATAATGAACAACATAAACTGATGAGCAAAAACAGATCCAGAGACAGAGAAGCATCGATCAGATCGTCAAACCTCAAAGGGAAGGTAGGGGAGGGTGGGGGTAAAGGGGAGAGATCAACCAAAGGATTTTATGCATGTATATAATAAGCCTAACCGATGGACACAGACAACAGGCGGGTGAGGGCATGAGTGGGGGTGTGTGGGAGCGATGGGGGGATAAGGACACATATGTAATACCTTAATCAATAAAGAAAAATGAATACTGTTTTGAGGAATTTGGCTAGGATGTTCTACTGGAACATACATACTGTAACTATAGACAAGAATCTTGTCCGTTTCATTCACATCATAGATGAATTCATTGAACTGAAAAGTTACTAAATAAGAGAGTGACATCACATGAATTGTAGCCAAGGCCCTGCGGAGAACCAGAGTGATTGGAAGAAAGAGCAGTCTGGTTACAGAGTGCTTTTGGACAGTAGGTCCAGGAAAACAAACAAAACAAAAACCCTAGCTCTTTCCAAAAATATCAGCACCTCACTTTTCCTATTCTTGGAATCTAGTTTTGTTTTGTTTTGGAAACCAATTAGTTTCTTGTTTATTCTTAAAGAAACGCAGCTTTAGTAAAAGTGAATATATATATATATATATTTGTGTGTGTCTGCGTGTTTTTAAAAATTTTTTATTAAGTTATTACATATGTGTCCTTATCCCCACATTACCCCCCATCCACCTCCATTCATGCCCTCACCCCCTGGTGTCTGTTACCATTGGTTAGGCCTATATGCTTGCATATAAGTCCTTTGGTTGATCTCTCCCCCTTACCCCCACCCTTCCCTACCTTCCCTCTGAGGTTTGACAGTCTGATCGATGTGTCTCTGTCTCTGGATCTGTTTTTATAGTTTTGTTAAATTTCCATTTTTTTAAAATTAAACTTTTTTGGGTGGCAGTGGTTAATAAGATTAAATAGGTTTTAAGTGTACTCCACGGTACATCATCTGCATATTGCACTGTGTGCCCACCACCAAAGTCAGATCTCCCCTCACCATGTATTTGACGCCCTTGATCCTTTACGAGTCCCCACACTCCTTCCCGCTGGTAACCACCACATTGTTGTCTGTGTTTGTGAGTGTTTGTTTTACTTGTTTGTTCATTTGTTGCCTTCAATTTTATACGTTACGAGTGAAATCATGTGATTCTTAACTTTTTCTGTCTGACATTTTGCCTCGCATTTCATTCTCAAAACCCATCCGTGCTGTCATGAATGGCAGAATTTCACCTTTTCTCATAGCTGAGTAGTATTCCATTGTCTATGTACCACATCTTCACCCAATCATCTAGTGCCGTCGGCAAACTGCGGCTCTCGAGCCACATGCGGCTCTTTGGCCCCTTGAGTGTGGCTCTTCCTAAGCCTTAGTTAGGAGTACCCTAATTAAGTTAATAACAATGTACCTACCTATATAGTTTTAAAAATTTGGCTCTCAAAAGAAATTTCAATTGTTGTACTGTTGATATTTGGCTCTGTTGACTAATGAGTTTGCCGACCGCTGATAGTGTATAGTTTGAAATTCAGAAAGGATTACACTTCCCAGGCACCTAGACGCGTCTGCTACAGAACAGCACATAACAGGCGTGATAGTTCTTCCAGGTCCATGGATAGGAAGGACAGGTGTTTGGGGGTTGACTGCCCGGCAGGAGCGGCTGGGTTGGAAAACCAGCAGATTGAGTTTAGGGCAGGGCTGATCCTAAAGCGGCGGGCACTTTAATCAGCCAAACT
>NW_005353460.1:2431394-2459337 GCF_000412655.1 Myotis brandtii
CTGCGGAGCGGAGAAGAGCCAGCATGTTCCGCTCGGTGGTGCTGCTCGCGGGCCTCGGTGCTCTGCTGCGGGCAAGTCCCGGTAAGCCGGGCGGCCGGTCCGTCTGCAGCGGAGGGAGGTGTTTCTCCTTCTCTCCACGGGTCCCAGCACTGCCGTCCCCCTGCGGCCCGACCCGATGGAAACCCGGGGTCCTTGCGGGCCGTGGAGGTTCGTTCGCCCTGCCGCCCGGCAGCTGGGTGCGTCCAGCCTCCCAGTGACTCACGCGAGCGGGGGCGGATTTTAAAAAGCTCAAAGGACTCATCCCGACTCCGAGGTTGGCCCTGGCGTGTAGGCCTGCCTTGCGCGTCGCCAAACCGCCTCAACATTGCCCCCCGCAAAAGTACCCCCGACACTGCACTGAAAGCCCACAAACCGGCGCTCCTCGCTTCCGGAGGCTGTGGTGCCCTTTTGCATGCCTTGGCGTGTGGCCCCTTTCCTCCATGTGGAAGGCCAGGAGCATTGGGTTGAGCTCTTTGCACACTGCCATCTCGGGGGTTCGCTCTTCTGCGCCCCCCCTTCTTCTGGTGAGGTTCCTTCTCATTGGAATTAAGATTACAGGTAATCCAGGATACTCCCTGTACTTAAAGGTCAGCTGGCTAGCCAACTCAATTCTCAGTTACCACTTGCCATGCAATTGAAGGTTCACAGGTTCCTGGGGAGGATTATTCTGTCTCCCACCCAGTGTGGTACTTAGGGTCTAGGTAGAAGCGGAACCAGAGATGATAAAGACCTGAGGCCGTCCCCTGACCGGTTTGGCTCAGTGGATAGAGCCGTCGGCCTGCGGACTGAAGGGTCCCAGGTTCGATTCCGGTCAAGGGCATGTACTTTGGTTGCGGGCACATCCCCGGTAGGGGGTGTGCAGGAGGCAGCTGTTCGATAAACATCGATGTTTCTAACTCTCTATCCCTCTCCCTTCCTCTCTGTAAAATAATCAAATATATATATATATATAATTTTTTTTTAAAGACCCGAGGCCATATGGATGGTGAAGGTATACTGCCAGGTGAAAATGCCAACTTGCCGCGGCAATTCTCTGCTTATTGGGACAGAGAAAACGGCACCTTTCTCTGTCAGCACCTCTGTATGTCATTAACCTATCGGTGCCAATGCCCGTGTTCATTTGCTTCAGTAAAGAGACCTTACTTGGAACAGTGTTTGTTATTTCAGCCATCAACTGATAAAACTTACAACAGCTCATTCTCTATTAAATCATTTGCACAGATCAAACAAATAAAATGGGAATATAATAGAGGTCACTGCCCTTGTATATTCTAAATCTTTTCATAGTGGGACTGCTTTCTGGGTTCAGAAAGACATTTGGTTTGGTGATGGTGCAAAGATATTCAGAGGTTTCTGTCCTGCCCTTCCTACTGTAATAATCCTCATCCTGTAGGTTAGGTAGGCTAGATGGGGATTCCACAAGTTATTGATTAGATCGAGTTCCACACACTTGCATAATTGGGCAATTTATGATAGGATTGACTAGTAGACCGATGAGTACATGCATTGATCTGAACCTAAATTCCATTAATCACCTGACTTTTCCTGGTAAGCATACATCATTTGCTGAAGTGAACCACAGTCATATTTTAGGTCTTCAAAATTTAGGGTTAGCTTAGATCCAGTATTTGTTATTTCACAGGTCTAAATAATTGGGTTTTGGTTGTGTGCATCCAATCCAAGGATTTTTCCTTTAGTTGGTCACTTCATTCTACTTCCATTTATTGATATGACAGATTTTAAATCTGAGTGATTCTTATTTATGCCATACATTATTGATTTCATGCTTTTGTTTTAGTAAAAAGTCTTTTACCATAAAAATCTGTAACTTGCTTTACTTTTTGGGTGCCTGTGTATTCTTTCTTCTCTTTATTTGTTATATTTTTAATCTGTTTTATATAATAGAGTTACTCCTTCATTTAGGTAGTAACTAGTGATTCCTCACTGTGAGTGCTTAGGAAATTTAGTATCTTATTACTTCTTCCTATGGCCTGCTCTCCCTTTTATTACATGACTATGGTTTTAGTTCTTCTATACCTTTATATCATTAAACAATATGTTTTTGATACACCACTTGATTTTCAGCTTTAAGTCACACTTTTTGGACCATGCTGCAATAAATTTAAGGAAATCAGTATGCACATATGGTGTCCCTGTTTGCTGTACTTTGTTGTATATGTTATTATGCCTACATAATCATCGTTTATAACATTTGCATTTTATTAAATAACCACAATTCCCACAGTTGTTTTAACCTTTATTCTATATTTAAGTTTATTTAATGCTCTCTACTACTAGACCTTTCCCCTCAAATCTGTTGATATCTTTATTGGGAGAAGTTCATTTGCCCTGTATGACAGGCACATGTGAACTATATTCCTTTGAGATTTTGCTTGTAAATATCTATCTTTTGACTCCATATTTCAATAACAGTTTTGCTGGGTAAAAAAATTCCTGGTTCCATATTTTTTTCATGAAGATTTAAAAAAGACATTGTTATTCAGTTTTTTAACATTGAAAACTGTTGTAAGAAATTCACAAGCTGCCGAAACCGGTTTGGCTCAGTGGATAGAGCGTCGGCCTGTGGACTGAAAGGTCGCAGGTTCGATTCCGGTCAAGGGCATGTACCTTGGTTGTGGGCACATCCCCGGTAGGAGATGTGCAGGAGGCAGCTGGTCGATGTTTCTCTCTCATCGATGTTTCTAACTCTCTATCTCTCTCCCTTCCTCTCTGTAAAAAATCAATAAAATATATATTTAAAAAAAAAAAAGAAATTCACAAGCCAGTTTGCTTTTCTCCTTGTATGTTCAATATGACTTTTTTTTCTTTTTGCTCATATGCCCATAGAATTATTTCTTTGTTTTAGGCAACCAATAATTTTAGTAGAATAGTTTGATTTTTAATTAATTATTATTGTTTTTTTATTATAATACTTTCTAGTCTATTGTTTCAAGTATTTTAGTTCAGGAAAGTTTTCTTGAAGTTTATCTTTGATTATTTTTGCTCTATTCTGTTTTCTGGGAACAGCAAATTTTGTGTAAGTTGATACTTTCCCCTGTGCTTTTTATGGCGTCTTATAACTATTTTGTCTGTTTTTAAATTGTTTTAAAGATTATTATAGTAATATACAGTGATAACTCATATTTGCATAAGTGAATCTTACAAAACAACATCAACAAATATTTAGTTAGGTTTAAGACACGGTTACTAACTGTTTTCTTTTATTTCTTAAGATTTTCAAAATTCGTCTCTACAGATTGTAGTTCCAGAGAAAATCCAAGCAAATACAAGTAATAATTCAGAAGTAGAAAACGTAAGATATATTTTTCACAATCAATATTATTATATAAATTTCTTATTTTATTGTATAGTGATGAAATATATCAACCTTACAAAGTATGAATATGTTCCTGGTATTACTTCTAATAAGGAATTTAAAGTTTTTATGGTAAAATCAAATATTTACATTAGGATGTTCTGTTTGTTTAATATTTGTCATTTCCTTATGGCAAACTACTAAAACTTCAAACCCAGAAAACAATGTAGAAGAAATAGGGTCTTATCTGAGTGATATCTCGATGATTCATACGAGGAGAATACATTTCTCCCACACAGTTATGAAGAATCTCTTTTAATTAAAGCCTCCTGCCTCAGTCTTTACCCCCGCATCTACCAGTTCTCAGAGAGAGAGAGAGTAAGCCTTTTATTCTGTTATTTTTGTCAGAAAGGAAGATAATTTATCTTCATCAATCTATTTAACAAATATTTAACTGGACTAGTGTGTATAGCTTTATGCTAAGTGTCTTAGGAGATTAAAAAAAAGAAATACAATGAATCAAGCCTCGCTTATAAATGGTCAATACTTTGATAACACTTTAGTTTTAACACTTTTATTAAGACATAGTTTGCACCCCACAGAATTCACCCTTTGTAAGTGTATACAACTCAGTGATTATTAGTACATAAATAGAATTATATAAATTTACACTGTCTACTTTTAGAACATTTCAGTTGTCATAAGAAGTCCCCTCATGCTTATTTGCAGTTTTTCCCTGCTTCCATTCTCAGCCCTTGGCAACTGCTGGTTTGTTTTTGTTTCTATAATTTTGCCTTTTCTGGACATTTCATATACATGAAAATACATGGTGTGTATATTTTTCATTGGGCTTCTTTCACTTAGGTTTGTCCATTTGGTAGCACTGATCAGTAGTTTATTAATTATTATTTCTTTTATTTTTATAAAATTCTCTCTGGAGGATATTTTTCCATTGATTTTTAGAGAGAGTGGAAGAGATGGGGAAAGACAGAGAGAAGTATTGATGTGAGAGAAACACATCGATTGGTTGCCTCCTGCACTCGCCCCGGCCAAGTCTCAGGCCGGGGAGGAGCCTGCAACTGAGGTACATGCCCTTGACCGGAATCAAACCTGAGACCCCTTGGTCCACAGGCCAGTGCTCTATCCACTGAGCCAAACTGGCTAGGGCATTAATGATTATTTCTTAATAGATGTGGTTAACATTTGTTCATCCATTTACCACTTGATAGACATTGGATTGTTTTTCAGATATTGGTTATTAGAATAATTCTGTTATGAACATTTATGTGTGGACATAACATTTATGTGTGGCCTGATTGTCCCCAACTGCCCCCCCCCCCCCCCCCCCCCCCCCCTATTGGCTGTGGGCGCCACCATCTTTATCGCAAAGTGATGATTAATTTGCATATTAATCTTTTATTAGATAGGATTGCCACCCATGTTTTAACTTTTAAAAAAGTAGTGATAGAGTTGAAAACAGTACACATTTTGTTCAGGGATTTCCTGTTTAAAAATATAGGAAACAAGCCCAGCTGGTGTGGCTCAGGAGGTCACGGTTCGATTCCTGGTCAGGGCACATGCCCAAGTTGCAGGCTAGGTTGTGCAGGAAGTGGACAATCAATAATTCTCCCTCCTCATTGATGTTCCTCACTCTTTCTCCCTCTCATTTCCTCTCTCTGAAACCAATAACATATTCAAAAAAATATAGGAAACAGGCAATACATTTTAGGAAAATGGTTGAAATGATTTTTGTACCTAATGGAGTGAGTTTCACTGATATAGATATATCTTCTTATCCCAATGATGCCACCTAAGTAGATATTCCATCATAGTATATAGGCTCTTCTTTTAGAAGAGCTTAAAATTCAGTTACATATAGATTTCTAATACTGTATAAGTCCCCATATTGGGCCTATTTTTTTGTGTGGAAATATAATGTATTATATAATAGATAAATGCTAAACATTTTAAAACATAAAACAATGGAATTTTTATTTTGATGAAAAACCTGAGTTTACAATTATTGAGTAAATAAAGAGCAAACACTTGATTTTCTTACCCCATAACTCTTAATAAGAAAATCATTAGTAAATAAATACCTATGAACAGGTTAAGGATGAGGCAGACTGGATAATAAACCACCCCTGGTTTCACATACCCTGCATGTGACTCGCTCTAAAAGGGTGAGAATGGCCCTGGCGATAACTGAACTGTTAAGATATGGGCACTGAATCTCACTCTAATCATTCAAATAATCCCAATGATAATACTCATTTTTTGTTCATCATGGGCAATTAACTATACAAATTTTACTGAAGGAATACATATTTACATTACATTGTGCATCACAACTATAAAAATGGCTAGAATGGCTCCATTTAACCATATTTATAAAGTACTATTATATAATATTCTGCATTTTCTCTGGGGTGTGACAAATATCATTCTAAACTGATAGTACCTCAGCTGCCAATTTCCACCACTTTTGAAAAGATCTAGATAGGTGAAAAAGGACTGTCCTTCGTACAAAGAACCAATTTTACAAACCTACTGGTAAATACTTTTATATAACGGAAACCTCAGGATGCTAGAGAAATACTCATTTAAGAAACCATTAATCTACCTTTGGTCTTTACATTTTTTGATATGCTGTTGCAGATTTAAAATCACATAATTTGAGATATTTTAATGACATTTTAAGCATTGTTTGGAGGGAATAATTGGTGTAAAATTGTTATTTCTATTTCATTTGTCTTTACTCTCAGTTCTTTTGGATCTTTTTTAGAAACAGATATCTTATATTATTCCAATAGATGAGAAGCCATATACTGTTCACCTTAAGCAAAGGTACATTTTTTATTCTTTAGTTTTGGATTTCTTTTATTTATATGAATTTGTTTACTTGTAATAAAAATGGGCTATTTAAAATAATATCGTCGTTATTACATTTTTAGTTGTTTCAGATGAATGGATATTCTTCAGTGAAATTTTTGGTACTAATGCTTCATGAAATCAGCCTTTTGTTACAAGGGGATTTAGCAACAAACAAACAAAAAAATAGAGACTCATCTCCTGAACTTTAATCGATAAGATCTTAAGTTGGTGGAACCAGCAGGACCTGTATAATCAAGGCAGGATATCAAAATAGCTAAGTCTGTAACTGATTGTATTAAGATTTGATCAGGGAGTTAGGTCCACCATCAGGATATGGAATAAGAGATTTAATACAGAAATTAGATGATACACTGTGTGGGAACTAGTGAATAGCTTATGGAAAATAGTACTAGTTCTGTATCATATTTCAGAGAATTGAGAAAATAATTGAAATAACTTTTGTAGGGTTTAATTCTCTAATGGAAACCCAGTTGTGAAAAGCTGGATAGGAAGTAATTTGTGATTTTTAAGAGGTCAATTTTAGTTAAATTTTGGGTGTGAAGCTAGACTACATGGAATGAAGAAGAGGCTAATTTGAGACCAAAAATAGTAAGTGTAAATAACTTACCAAAAATATTGGGCAAAGAAAGAAGAAAGAGGAGGTCAGATGAATGCTTTCAAAGAAAGAAGAAACAAAGTTTTTTGGCTGAGGGGAAGTTTCTTAAAGAGAGATGTGTAAACAAGTGACTCATTATGTAAGATGCCAAAGACTGGTGTTGAGTAAAAGAAGAATTAAACTATGCCTATAGACCAGCGGTTCTCAACCTGTGTGTCGCGACCCCTTTGGCAGTCGAACGACCCTTTCACGGGGGTTGCCTAAGACCATCCTGCATATCAGATATTTACATTATGATTCATACAAGTAGCAACATTACAGTTATGAAGTAGCAACGAAAATAATTTTATGGTTGGGTCACAACATGAGGAACTGTATTTAAAGGGCCAGAAGGTTGAGAACCACTGCTATAGACAGAGGGGAGAATATGGTAAATGATAACACAAATAACTTTTCAAGACTGTCAAAGGCAAAGTGAGAGAACTCACATTGCATTTGAACAACTCATCAGGACTATGAATAGTGGTAAGAAATTTAGGGACTGGAGCATGGGATATGGATAGAGCATGTGTATATTGTTTTGGGAAATTACCTACATAATGATTATGACAGCATTATGCCAACTATGTTATTGCAAATAACTTATGTGAGAAATAACGAGAAGCAGAACTATGACTGTGTAGAGGAAAGGCTTTTCTTTTCTTTTTTTTTAAGAAATACTGAGGGGGCAGGACAAAGATTAGCTAATGGATTAGATAGAGTGAGTTGTGGCAGGGATTCAGTGGGGGCAGTGAAGGAGAAGGGGAACAGACCTGAGTCAGGGCAGATATGGACTCATTTTTGGAGAGGCTGTTTATGAAGCTCTTGTGGGAGATCCCAGGAGTAATGTCTAGTTGGAAAGTAGATTTGGTCTAGAACCGTGGTCGGCAAACTGCGGCTCTCGAGCCACATGTGGCTCTTTGGCCCCTTGAGTGTGGCTCTTCCTAAGCCTTAGGAGTACCCTAATTAAGTTAATAACAATGTACCTACCTATATAGTTTAAGTTTAAAAAATTTGGCTCTCAAAAGAAATTTCAATCGTTGTACTGTTGATATTTGGCTCTGTTGACTAATGAGTTTGCCGACCACTGGTCTAGAACATGGAAGAGAGGTTGTGGGTTTTAAAGCCATTTTTTAATGTAAGTATAAATGAAGCACCAAAAAGAAACAAGATAAATCTATAGAGGTGGGGGTGAATATTAAAGGTGAGAAGGAAAAACAACCCACAGATGAATGCCATGGAAACATTTAAGAGAAGAAGCAAGGATCCAGAGGAAAGGATTTTCAGAAGTCGAACGATATGAGGAAAACCAGGGGGAAATGGTATGATTGAAGTTGAGTAGGTGGTTTAAAGAAGGGGAGTGTGGTCAGCAATAGGAAGTGCATTACAGTAGTTTTACTTGACTTCAAACTGCCTTTTGGATTTCACAACTAGAGGGTCATTAGGTAAGTAACCTGTATGAGATCAGTTTTAGTGAAGAATTCCCAGCAGAAACTAGTCTGGGTGGTCTGGTTATGTTACATTGGATGGAGGAGTGAGCTTGAGGTAAGGAAGCCTAACTGAAATAACATGGTAAATACAGGCAGCGGTACCAGAGAAGATTGAACTTAGAATGTAGTTTTAGTGCCTGTGTTCTGATTCATATGACTTTTACACAATACTCTTTCACTTCTTTATAAAGGAAATGTGTATTCATGGTAATACAATTTAGGAAAAATGAAAGAACAGACAACTTTCATAATCCTACATCCAGTTCATATCTTTGTAAATTTTAAAATGCTTTTCTCTCATCTTGTAGTTCCTTATTCCCTATTTTCTTCGAAGGAGTCCATTAAGATAGGACAAGTACTTTGAGTAAATGTGTGTTCCTTTGAATAAAAATTACATAAACATCAAGAGAAAATATCTGTAACAGAGGTTAGCAAACTTTTTCTCTAAAGCCCAGATAGTAAATAGTTTTGGCTTTGAGGGCATACGTCTCTGTCAAAATGACCAGACTCTGCTGCTGTAGCAGGAAAGCAGCCATTGACCATCGGAAGTCAATGGCTGTGGCTGTGTTTCCATAATACTATTTACCAACACAGAGGAGGGTGGGTCAGATTTGGTCTGAGGGTGTTAGCTTGCTTGCTGCTGCTTTATATGTTTCAAAATGAATAACTTTCAGAATTCTCTCATTCATTTTACATTCAGATTTTTTTTAGCAGAGAATTTTATGGTTTATTTGTATAAACAAGGATCTGTGAATTCTCATTCTTCAAATATTCAGGTAAGATTTAAGTTCTATGTTATACAGATTTTTTAAAAACCTTTTTTTTACGTTGAAGAAATTCTTTTTTAATACAGCAGACTTTATTCACAGGGGATATAGTTAAGGAATCCATTATTGTGTGTGCTTAATTTCCCCTAATTTCAGACTTTCCTGAAATCTTGGTAAATTAAAGAAAATTAGAATGACTCAACACCTTCTACTCTGCCTAGAACATATTACCACTTAATTAATTAATTAGTTTCTATTTTGTTGACTTAATGAACATAAAAATTAATAAGACAAACACAAATATTACTGGACATAAAATCATAGATTGAAAACTTTTCCTTTTTGTACCCTCTATTCCAGTGATTTTCAACCAGTGTGCCACACTGATTTTTTTTATAACATATTTTATTGATTTTTTTACAGAGAGGAAGGGAGAGGGATAGAGAGTTAGAAACATCGATGAGAGAGAAACATCGATCAGCTGCCTCCTGCACACTCCCCACTGGGGATGTGCCTGCAACCAAGGTACATGCTCTTGACCGGAATAGAATCTGGGACCCTTCAGTCTGCAGGCTGACGCTCTGTCCACTGAGCCAAACTGGTTAGGGCCCACACTGATTTTTAAAACATGCAATACCTGACTATTTAGTCTGAGGCAGTGATATCTTTTCCCTTAGATCATCAAATAAAATATGACAACTGCCAACAGGAGAATGGCCATCTGGTCTGAATGAATTAAAATTATTCCTATCTTTTTGTCAGATCGGCAAAAAATGTATTTTTTTTCTGTGCTGCAGAGTTTTAGTAATTGGTTTATGTGTGCCATGAGATAAAAGAGGTTGAAAATAGCTACCCTCTCCCATCCATCAAGAAATTCTACTGAATCTACCCTTTAAATTATAGTATATCTGTAATCTACCCTCTTCCTCTGTCTCCATCAACTGGAACCACTCTTTTCCAAGTAAGCATCTTATTTAATTGGACTAGAGGCCTAGTGCACAAAATTTGTGCGGGGGGGGGGAGGATGGTAGAAGGGGGAAAGGGTCCTTCAGCCTGGCCTGCATCCTCTCACAATCTGGTACCGCTGGCTCCTAACTGCTTGCCTGCCTGCCTGCCTGATCGCCCCTAACCGCTCGCCTGCCTGCCTGATTGCCCCTAACTGCTTGCCTGCCTGCCTAATTGCCCCTAACCACCTCTGCCTTGGCCTCCACCGCCGCGGCTTAGTCTGAAAGGTCGTTCGGTTGTCCAGTCTAATTAGCATATTATGCTTTTATTATTATAGATTATTGCCAGAACTTTAATAATCTTTCTACTTCCACACTTTGCCATCCCCTCAGTCAGTTCTTGAGACAGCAACCAGATTGATCCGATTGAAGTCTAGTCAATAGGATCAATGAATTTTGTGCACCAGGCCTCTAGTCACTTCTCTGCTCAGAACTTCCATGGGATGACCACCTAATGTTCACAAAATGAAAACCAGAGTCATTTCAATATACTGCAGCTCATATACAGTTTGGTCCTCTTCTCCTGTCTGACCTCATTTCCTGTTAGTCTCTACCTTACCTGTTCCAATCATATTTCTTTCCCTGCTGTTCTTCAGACACACCAGACATGTTCTTTCAAGAACTTTGCATTTTCTATTTCCTCTGATCCAGATGTTTGCTTTCCATTGATTTTTAGGGAGAGTGGAAGGGAGGGGGAGAGACAGAGAGAAACATCAATGTGAGAGAGACACATCTATTGGTTGCCTCCTGCAGGCGCCCTGACCAGGGCTGGAATTGAGCCTGCAACCCAGGTACGTGCCCTTGCCAGGAATTGAACCCGGGACTCTTCGGTCTGCAGGCCCTTACTCTATCCACTGAGCCAAACCGTGCTAGGGCCAGATGTTTGCTCTTTTCCAAAATAGCACATGTTTTTCTCCTTCATTTACTTTGGATCTTTGCTCAGAATCACCCCATTAGTCCTTGACTAACCCCGATTTTAAATTGCATTCTTACCCTTCGTTCTCTTACTTTACCTGTTTTGTTTTTCCCCCAATGGTATCAACATATGATGTGCCATCTATTTTGTCTATTTATTTTCTGTTTCTCCAGTGCAATATAATCTTGCATGAGGCCAGGGTTTTGGTCTGTTTTATTCACTGATGTACCCCAATACCTAGAAAAATGTCTAACACATAGTTAGCGTACTAGTATAATAAAAATGTGTTGAATTATTGAATTGGACACTATGTTACTTTATTATATTGGATAGGACCATCAGTTTCCTTTTCTTCTTCTTTCCTCTCCTAGGCTCCAACATAAAGCAATGTGTTAATAAACCTTACACTGATTTTTACCAAACGTTATAACACTATTGAATCTTGGAAATTATATAATATTCCTCTTTTTCTGTGATGATGTTTGCTAGATCTCTAACATAATTATGCAGTGATCAGAGACCAAACTTTGTATGATTGCAATAATTTAAAATTTATTCTTGTGTTTTATGGCCAGAATATGGTTTCATTTTTGTAAATGATCCAGGTTATTTGGAAAGAAAGTGTATTCTGCAGTTTTTTTTTAATTGTCTAAAGTTTTGCATATGTCTTCTTTATCCCCAATTGACCCCCTCCCCTATCCCTTCCCAGCCCAGGCAAGCCCCCACCGCCCCAGTGTCTGCGTCCATTGGCCATGCTAACATGCATGCATATAAGTCCTCTGGTTGCTCTCTAGCCCCCCTCCCCTACCATTTGTCTCTAGATCGATCTATTCTTGTTCATCAGTTTATGTTGATCATTATATCCCACATATGAGTGAGATCATGTGATATTTATCTTTCTCTGACTGGCTTATTTCACTTAGCATAATGCTCTCCAGTTATCCAAGTTTTAAAGTGTAGTGTTCTATCTGTATTAGGTTGTTAACATGCTGTGCAAATCTTTTATAAATTCTCAGTGCTTGATTTATCAGTTACTGACAGAAGTGTATGTTTAAAAACCTTTTACTATAAAAATATATATCTATTTTTATGAATTTTTTTTCAATTTTGACTTTATATATTTTCAAGGTGTGTTATTAAGGGAATACAAATTTAGGGTACTTATATCTTCTTTGTGAGTTGAAACATCATTTTGAAATGTCCCTCTTTATCTCTAGTCATGCTTTTTGCCTAACGTCGACTTTTTTTGTATTAGTATAGTTTCAAAATCACCCTTTTGTTTTTGTTGTTTTATTATATCTCTTTTTTTTAGTTCTTCATTCTTCCTATATCCTTATATTTTAAATGTTTCCTTTTAGCAGAATATTAGATTTAAAAGAAATTAAGATTCATAATCTTAGTCTTTTAATTGATGACCCAAATTTATATACTGGGAAATAATTTTACCAAAAATATGAAATTAATTTTGGAAGCATGATGTAAGATAATAATCCCTAGTATTAATCTGATAAGAGTAGTTCATACAGTAAAAGTGGCAAATGGGTGACTTTTTATCTGAATATTGCTTTACTCATATTGATATAGATTGGGTAGCCTGGAAAAATATTCAGAACATTTTATCAAATAAGAAATCATTAGAAAGTTTTTTCAATTCCTAAGTAACCACTTTTTACTTTTCTAGACTCAGTGCTACTATGAAGGATATGTTGAAGGATATCCAAATTCCATTGTCATACTCAGCACGTGCTCTGGACTGCGGTTATGTATTTTCTACTGTTGATATGCTAACATCATAGTTATGATATTTGGCTGCTTTGGATTTGTTTTGTTGATATTAAGTGTGAAGCTGGAAGAAAGTTCCCATGTGGAAATTATTCAGTTATACTCTGCTGTCCTTTTACTTCTCCTCACTGACCAGATAATTTCTTACCTCCTTGAAAGTTTAGATTTTATGGCATCCTTGCTCTCTCTATATTTTTTTTCTTAACTACAGAAATGACAGTTGAACATGCTTGACTACAGGAAGTTTGAAAAGCTAAATTTAGTATAGCTTATTTTTTTCAGCAAACAGAATATTTTGATACCTTCCATGTACCAGCTACTAGCCAATGTTTGGAGATATAGAGAAATAAATATAAACAAGGCATGCTTTTCTCAAGGAAAATTATTTTCAGAGAGATGAAGTCAATTCTGTATAAACAAATAATTATTAATATGGTATTCATTTTTCTAATAATATCAGTGTCTTAAAGTCTCTAAGAATTGTAGGGTTTCATCCTTAGTGCTTAAAGAGTTTCCCATTATATCAGGAAATTTTTCATTCTCAATTGGTAGCATAGGTTCCTTGATTTACAAGAAAAGTGCCTCTGTGCTTTTACATGTAACTCTGAAATTTGTTTTTTTTTCGGGAGTAGTCACTTGAACTGTTACCTGTATTCAGGGAAGAAGAGTTACAAAAGTTGTTTTAATCTTTAAAATCTTGCTTTAAATTTCTTATTAGGCTATATGCATAAACAAAATAAATACCTTTTCATAACTATTGTGAAATTTTGTTTTTAAATAAAATGGCTATTTAGATAAAACCCTAAACTACCGGTCAACTGTTCAACTGGTCGACCATTTGACTGGTTGCTGTGATGTGCACTGACCACCAGGGGCAGACGTTCAATGCAGGAGCTGCCCCCTGGTGGTCAGTGTGCTCCCACAGCAGGAGCGCCTCTCCGCTGACCAGCGGGTGCCAGATGCCGGGCTCATGGCTGGCGAGCGCTGCTACAGCTTCTGCTTCCATAGCAGTGCTACTGAGCATGTGGCGGCAGGTGCAGTGGGGCCAGGATGAGCGGGAGTGGCACTCGGTCTGGGCTCTGGCTCCTCCCCAGCTGCCTGCTGCTTCACTGCATTACTATGATATCCCCTGAGGGATCCCAGATTGTGAGATGACACAGGCCAGACTGAGGGACCCCATTGGTGAACAAATATGTGCACTGGGCCTCTAGTTTAGTTATATTAGCACTGCAATCATTTTTTTTTAAGGCAGTACAAACCAGAGAAAAATTCATCATGATTTCTATATTGCCTTCTTAACGTCACTGACTTGGAAGACGGGGAACTACTTGATCATTGTTAATGCTGTGCACTATACCTAGCACCGATTGCATAATTTCTGCTGCATTTATAATCATAAAGAAAGTGAAATGGGAAGTTAATTTTGTGGTTTGGAGATGTTTTGTCTCTTCAGAGTCATATCCCAAATATAAAGGTTTTGGGTCAAAATATTATATTCAAAAACGGTGTGTATTTTCTCCTTCTTTGATTCTGTCAGTTTTATAAAATTGACTAAAAGCACTTGTTTGTTATCCTTACTTTTACAGAGGATTGCTGCAACTTGAAAATGTTTCTTATGGAATTGAACCTCTGGAAGTTGAAGTTGAATTTCAGCATCTTCTTTATAAATTAAAAAATGAAAACAATGTGTTTGCAGTTCATACTGAAAATAGCCGTGGCCTAGAACAAAAACCAATGGACTACAGCATTTCCATAAGTGAAAGAGTAAGTTGCATATGCTTTATTACTACTTTCAAGATAGTTACTGCATTTAAAATTTATTTTAAAAAAGAAATTTATTAACCTCATGTATAGTTATAGCAAATATACTTTCCTTAAGAACAGCCTCATCTTTTCTTAGCCTTTTATAATTTTCCTTGAACGAAAAGCAGCATATATCAGCATTTCCTGCTTGCAACAATCTATCCTTTACTTTTAATTCTTATTTTGTTTCTTATAACTTTCTAAAAATGAACTAGTGTGTTTCAGTTTCTGCTTTTATCTCTATATTTCTGTATATTTATTTAATAACTTTCTGTGTATTTATTTTATCTCTATATTTATTTAATAAAGCCAATATTTACAAAGGTTGCATTCATAACCAAAGAGTCAGCATTAATGAAATTATAGATATAATTAAAATGTCATAAGCAGGATTGTCATGTGTAGCCATGTAAATTGTTCAGTGTACACCCTGTATAACTGCATGTTTTGGTCCTTGTAAAAGTAATTGTGAGAAAGAAAAATTTTGTGGCAGGTAAAAATGGCATCAATATGCATAGCTTATTGAAGAGGTTTATGGCATCACTAGCTGTTTACAGTACATGTTCTCATTTTCTGCCAGTTTTTAAAAATAAAACCCCTCAGCGGTTAGCTGGGCATGCAACAAAAGACATTTCTCAACCTCCCTGCATTTAGGTAAGGCCATGTGATAAAGTTACGGCTAATGACAAATGGGCAGATGTACTATATAATATGTCTGGATTGAATTCTAAAGGAAGGGGGTTTATACTCTTCTCCCCTATCCTGTTGGCCGCATTGTGGACTTGTTGACACACCCTAGTCCACAAGGTCAAGGAGGATATCATGTGTGGCAGAGCACTAAGGTAGAATGAGCCTTTCTCCTGAAGAACTTACAAGACAAAAACACCATTTTCAGAATTTTATGTGAGAGAAATAAACTCCAATATGTTTGGCCTTCTGTTATTTGTGTGTATCTGTCATAGCTTCCAATCCTATGTCCAAAATAATAATAGGAATCAAATGTACGGTCAAAGTAAGGTGCAGCACTGAAGAGTTCAGTGCTATTACATATATGTATATAATTTAAAATGAAATTCTGTAAACTGAATACTAACTTTTCTCTTTTCCTTCTGGGAATTTAGGAGGGTAATTCACAGTAGCTTAAATTATCCACTATAGTGGACAGTGTTAGTGCTCTGGCCAGATCCCCTTAAGCCTCCTTTGACTGTGTTTTTGTAAATATAGGGAGGGAGGTGAGACACTCTGTCTTTGTGCTTTTGCTTTTAACATCTACAATCTGTGACTATTTAAAAAATGTGTTTATACTTAAAATTATTTTATTTCAGTTGTATTGACATATAATTGGCATATAATAAATAATGTGTTAGTGTAAAGCATACATCATGATTTGACATATGCATATATTATGAAATGATCACCACAGTAAGTCTAGTTAACATCCATCACCACACATTGCTCAACATCACTAATCATCAGAGAAATGTCAATCAAAACCACAATGAGATACCACCTTACACCTGTTAGAATGCCTATTATAAAAACGACAGGAAATAATAAGTCTTGGTGGGAATGTAAATTGGTACTGCCTCTATTGGAAAACAGTATGGAGGTTACTCAGAAAATTAAAAATAGATCTATCATATGATTCACCAGTTCTGCCTCTGGGAATATATCCTAGGAAATGAAATCAGTATCTTGGAGAAATATCTGCACTCCCATGTTTATTGCACTTTATTTACAATAGCCAAGATATGGAAGCAACCTAAATATCCATTGATGGATGAGGGATAAAGAAAATGTCACACACACACACACACACACACACACACTAGAAAATTACTCAGCTTTAAAAAAATGAAGAAAATCCTATCACTTGTGACAACATGGATGTATGTGGAAGATATACTAGTATGCTAAGTGATATAAGCCAGAAACAGAAAAACAGAAATACTGTGTGATCTCACTTACATGTGGAATCTAAAATCGTCAAATTCATAGAAACAAAGAGCAGAATGGTAGTTGCCAGGGGGTGGGAACAAAGAAAATTGGGTAAATGTTGTTCAAAAGGTACAAAGTTGTAGCTATGCAGAAAGAATAGATTCTGGAGATTTAATATACAGTAATGTGACTATAGTTAACAATACTGTAGTATAAACTTGAAATGTGCTAAGAATGTTGTTATTACATGTTCTCACCACAAGAAAGAAAATGGTAACTATGTGAAGTAGATATGGTAATTAGCTTTATTGTGCCAATTATTTCACAATCCTATATAATAAAAGGCTAATATGCAAATCGATCAAACGGCAGAATGACCAGTTGCTATGACACGCACTAACTACCAGGGGGCAGATGCTCAACACAGTAGCTGCCCCCTGGTGGTCATTGCACTCCCACAGGGGGAGCACTGCTCAGCCAGAAGCTGGGCTCATGGCTGGCGAGAGCCTCTCTTGCCTCTGCAGCACCGCTAAGGATGTCCGGCTGCCGCGGCTTAGGCCTGCTCCCCGCCATCAATTGGATATCCCCCAAGGGCTCCTGGACTGCGAGAGGGCACAGGCCAGGCTGAGGGACCCCCCCCCAAGTGCATGAATTTCATGCACCAGGCCTCTAGTGTATACATATACAGGCAGTCCTTGGGTTATGTCGGACTCGTGGTTACGTCGCCATCTCCCATTTATTTATTAAAAAAAACGTTATTTTGACGTATGTACATGTGTGCTTTATTTTTTTTATTATTTATTTACCACAAGTAAAGGTCAGGAATTGTTATCTTTCTTTTTTTTTTTTTTTTAATTTTAAATCTTTATTGTTCAGGTTACATTTGTTCCTCTTTTTTCCCCCCCCATAACTCCCCTCAGTCCATTCCCTTTCTATGTCCCTGATTCATTATAATCACCAGTTCATTCTGTACATCAGATTATTTATTCACTTGGTTCTTAGATTCACTTGTTGATAGATGCATGTTTGTTGTTCACAATTTGTATCTTTACCTTTTTCTTCTTCCTCTTCTTAAAGGATACCTTTCAGCATTTCGTATAATACTGGTTTAGTGGTGATGAACTCCTTTAGCTTTTCCTTATCTGTGAAGCTCTTTATCTGACCTTCAATTCTGAATGATAGCTTTGCTGGATAAAGTAATCTTGGTTGTAGGTTCTTGGTATTCATCACTTTGAATATTTCTTGCCATTCCCTTCTGGCCTGCCAAGTTTCTGTTGAGAAATCAGCTGACAGTCGTATGGGTATTCCCTTGTAGGTAATTGAGTCTCTTTCTCTTGCTGCTTTTAAGATTCTCTCTTTGTCTTTTGCTCTTGGCATTTTAATTATGATGTGTCTTGGTGTGGTCCTCTTTGGATTCCTTTTGTTTGGGGTTCTCTGCGCTTCTTGGACCTGTAAGTCCATTTCTTTCACCAGGTGGGGGAAGTTTTCTGCCATTATTTCTTCAAATAGGTTTTCAATATCTTGCTGTCTCTCATCTTCTGGCACCCCTATTATTCTGATGTTGGTACGCTTGAAGCTGTCCCAGAGGCTCCTTACACTATCTTCGTATTTTCGGATTCTTTTTTCATTTTGCTTTTCCGGTTGGGTGTTTTT
This sequence comes from Myotis brandtii, assembly GCF_000412655.1. NCBI lineage: Eukaryota > Metazoa > Chordata > Mammalia > Chiroptera > Vespertilionidae > Myotis > Myotis brandtii. The sequence goes on from NW_005353460.1 coordinate 2,449,632, forward strand.
TGCTTCTTCGCATTTCAAATCTTTGACTTGATTCTTGCGCTCCTCTGGTCTGCTATTGGGTGTCTGTATAATATTCTTTATTTCAGTCCGTGTATGCTTAATTTCTAGTTGGTTCTTTATCATAGCATCGAGGGTCTCATTAGTTTTCGTGACTCTCTCCTCAAGTTTATTGACAGCTTCTAGCACATTTTTGCAAGCCCTCAAAATTGCGATTTTTAGCTCTATATCCTCCATTTCTGTCATGTTTTTTTGTCTCCGCATTTTTTATGCTTTCTTGGTGCACCCCCTAGTGGTCTTTGTGCGCAGTCTTGTTCTAGTTGAGCCTTGATTGTTGTAGTTAATACTAGAGGGATTTGACCACCAGGCCGACTGGCTGTGTGAATCAGCTGTGTCTGCCGCGGAAAACTTCTGTCCTCTGGGGAGGTGCTAATCTAGCCTTTGCCTGCGGCGATCTGGCAAATGGCTCTGCGCAGGGCTTGGGCGGGGCGGGCTCAACAGGGCGGGCGGAGGGAGTGGTTATGGCCCCTCTCAGTCCCGTTCCCAGAGGCTCTGCTTCTCAGAACCCCCGGAACCGCTGCAAACCTCGGAGGGAAAGCTGCCTTCCAACTGATGCCAGACACTCCCGCTTCTCCCGTTTGGGTCCGAGTCCCCAGCGATTCGCCCGTATCTGGAGCTCAGAGTCTGAGACTCCCCCCTGACCGAAAACGACAACCGCGCTCTCAGCCACCAGCCCGCTTTGCGCGCGCACCTCCGCACCTGAGTTTTTTCCACACTGCGCCTCCTCTGAGCCTCGGTGTGCTGTTATTTTTCCTTCTAGTTGAAGAGTCTCTCCTCAGCCAGCCTTCCTGTGGTTCTGGGTGATGTCCGTTCCGTCTTTTAGTTGTATTTTTGAAGTGGTTGTTTGCGGCAGCAGTCTGCGGTGTTTACCTATGCCGCCATCTTGGTCTCTCCACCTGTTATCTTTCTTTAAAAATTTTTTTTACTGTTTCACTTCATTACTGCTGTGTATGTGCTCCATGTGAGTGACGTAGGTGCTTATGGAGGTGGGTTCTGACTTACAGTGAAAATCGCGTTAAGTCACGCTGTAGGAATGGATCTCCGACGTAACCCGAGGACCTACTATATAGACAACAAGTATTACACCTTAAATGCAGCTTTATGTCAACCATGCCTGAATGAAGATGGAAAAAGATGTAAAAGTTTAGAATAAACAATTTATAAAAGCTTTTATGTTTTTAAATACCATTTTTTTCTCTCTAGTCAGAATCAGCTGTTCAAGATTTCATTCCTCTTTATCTAGAAATGCATATTGTGGTGGACAAAGTTTTGGTATGTGTTTTTCTTTACTTTTAAATATTTGGTATGAATATATGATTATCCCTTGCTAGATAGGAACTTAAAGATTTTAATAGTCTTACTTGTAAGTCATTGAACAGAGAAAACATTTGCAAACTGAAAAAAAACCGCATAGTCAAAATTATACTAGTTCTATCAGTAATGTTTTATTCGAAATCTTTACGTGGTGCTTCATCTCTTTGGGGCTTCTCTCAATCCGTAATAGTTTTTAATTGTAATATTTGTTTTACCTGACATTCTTTAAGCGTTTAATTCTTGTTTGCACTTGAAGAGCAGTATGTAGACTAGAGAATGTTTTGTCCTATAAAATATTTATTGGCACAAAAGTGATGATAGTATAGCTATTTATGGGAAATGCTTACATTAATGTCAGGATTTTTTAAATCAGTTTTATTAGTGCACCTGTTCCAATCTATTGTTTACCTGGTTTGAACGCACCTCTACATGCCCGATTCCCATAAACAATTTGAGTACCTCTGAACTTCAGGACCTTGGAGTAATAACTTAGTTTATACTCAACCAGTTCTGGTTTTGTTTCCCCTATATTTTAAAGATTTCAGAAAACAGGGATAAAAATATATTTTTCAGATTTTGTTCCGTTGATAAGTGTTGGGTTCTCACACCTGTGGACTACCACAGAGAATATAAATTATACTCACTGCTAGTTCTATTTGTAGGATTGTAGAGCTTTGCCAGGAAGCCAGAGTTGAAGGTCAAAGCTAGGTGAGATTTGGAGAAGGATATGATAATACTGGATTTATTAGAGTGTAGGGAAAAGGGTACAGTGAACATTTAAGAGAAAATTAAGATACTTCCAATAAAGATGACTCAATTTCCAAGTAATATTTTGGATTATGGAAGTCATTTTGTTTCATGATTATGTTATAAATTTTGAGAGTTGTTTTAAAAGTTTATTGTCCAAATTGTCAGGTTTGCCAACCATATAATGCTGATTAAACATATCCTTTCTATGTTCTTATACATATTAAGATATTCTTTAATAAACATTATTTTGTTCACCAGTTTATTTTATTCATTGGGTTTCACATATAAGTGAGATCATGTGATATTTGCCTTTCTCTGATTGGCTTACTTTGCTTAGCATAATAATCTTCAGGTCCATCTGTGCTGTTGCAAAGGTTAAGAGTTCCTTCTTTCTTACAGCTGCATAGTATTCCAGTGTGTAAATGTACCACATCTTTTTATCTGCTTATCTACTGATGGGAACTTTGGCTGTTCCCAGATCTTGGCTATTGTAAATGATACTGCTATGAAAACAGGGGTGCATGTGTTCCCTATGATCATACCATGGAATACTACTCACTAATATAAAGGAACTGAACTTTTGACACATGGAATAGCTTGGATAAACCTCAAGAAAAGTATGCTGAGTGTTAAAGAAATCTCAAAAGGACACATACTACATGATAACATTTATGCAATATTGCTGAAATCACAGATATAGAGAACAGATTAGTGACTGCCAGGGGTAAGTGTAGGAAGAGGAGATGACTGTTATTATAAGAGGAAAACATGAAAGAGGCTTGTGGTTATGGTATAGTTGAGTGTCGTGACTGTGGGATAGTTATGCAAGGCTACATTTGTGATACTTCCACATAAAACTACACACACACACACACACACACACACACAAGTGTATATATAATTGTTGAAATCTGAATAGGTTATATGGCAGTACCAATGTCAAATCCTATATCTATAAATCATAACTCTGATAGGTGTTTTAGGAGAATCACCATTTAAAAATATAGTGTAGTGACTGGGATTGCTGGCAAGAAAATTGGAGGAGGAACCATTTAAGAGATTATTTCAATAATTAAGGTATAGTTTATTAATAGGAATTAGTAATAGGAATAGAAAGAAAAGGACTATTAGAAAAGTTACTGATGAGATTGAATTAGAAAGGCTTATAAAATTGATTAGATGTATTCATTCACTTAAATTTATTGAGTATGATCTAGATGCCAGTTACTGTTCTACTTATTGGGTATACGGGAGTGAACAAAACAGAAAAAGTTCTGCTCTCATGGAATGTGTAATATAATAAACTAGAGGCCTGGTGCATGAAATTTGTGTGCGGGGAGGGGGGGTGTCCCTCAGCCCGACCTACACCCTTTCTAATCCAGGACCCCTTGGGGGATGTCCGACAGCTGGTTTAGGCCTCTCACAATCCGGGACTGCTGGCTCCTAACTGCTCACCTGCCTGCCTGCCTGCCTGATCGCCCCTAACACGTGTCTGCCTGCCTGATTGCCCCTAACACCTCTGCCTGCCTGCCTGATCACCCCTAATACCTGCCTGACTGCCTGATCGCCCCTAACCCCTCTGCCTGCCTGCCTGATTGCCCCTAAACACCTCTGCCTGATCATCCCTAACTGCTCCCCTGCCAGCCTGATCGTCCCTATATGCCTCTGCCTCGGCCTCCCAGCCTGGACCCAGGATTCCCTCCCTCTGGCTGGCCGCAGGCACCTGGGACCCGGGCTGGCTTCGCTTGGGCCAGGCGCCCGGAACTGTGGGTGGATGGCTTTTCTCCCTCTCCGGGGCCGCAGGCGCAGGCACCAGGACCGCAGGGTGGGCGGCTTTGCCAGGGCTCAGCTTTGTGAGGAAGGATGTCTGGAAGATGTCTGGTCTAATTAGCATATTACCCTTTTATTAGTATAGATGTGGAAGGTCATAGATGATAATAACACTTACTGTAGTAATGGGAATGTAAGTAGGAGCTGATTTTTTGAGTATAGATGAGGAACTTAGTTTGGATATGTTTAATTTGAGGGTCATGTGGAACATCAAAGGGATAGTGAACTTCAGAGTTATGATTTATAGATATAGGATTTGACATTGGTACTGCCATATAACCTATTCAGATTTCAACAGTTATATATACACTCGTGTGTGTGTGTGTGTGTGTGTGTGTGTGTGTGTGTAGTTTTATGTGGAAGTATCACAAATGTAGCCTTGCATAACTATCCCACAGTCACGACACTCAACTATACCATAACCACAAGCCTCTTTCATGTTTTCCTCTTATAATAACAGTCATCTCCTCTTCCTACACTTACCCCTGGCAGTCACTAATCTGTTCTCTATATCTGTGATTTCAGCAATATTGCATAAATGTTATCATGTAGTATGTGTCGTCTTGAGATTTCTTTAACACTCAGCATACTTTTCTTGAGGTTTATCCAAGCTATTCCATGTGTCAAAAGTTCAGTTCCTTTATATTACTGAGTAGTATTCCATGGCATAATTATACTACAGTTTGTTTAACCAGTTAGCACATTGAAAGATTTATGAGTTGTTTCTAGTTTTTGGCTTTTATGAATACAACTGTTATGAACACTTATGTGTAGGGTTTTTTTTTGTTTTGTTTGTTTGTTGGCAGAGGTATTAGTTTTTATTTGGGGAGGATAAATGCCTAGGACTACAGCTGGGTCATGTGGTAAGGCCATTATTTGTTTTGAAAGACATTCCAAAACTACTTTCCAGAGTGGCTGAATAATTTTACATTCCCACCAGCATATATGAGTGATTTAATTTACATCCATTTTTTTTTATTTGTTACTGGTTTATTTATAACGGTTCTAACCCCAAAGCAGCCTCAATCCTCTGAGAGTAGATGAAGAGTAAATCTTAAACATGTTGCATAACAAACTTTTATTTAAATTTAAAATTAATTTTGTTTTTCAGTATGATTATTTGGGCTCTGATAGCATGTTAGCAACAGATAAAGTAATCGAAATTATTGGCCTTGTAAATTCGGTGAGTATTTTCATACTAATTTTGAAAAATTCATAGTAGTTTTAAAATTATAATTTTTATTAACTTGATGTGGCATTTCTGAATAATTGTCCACATAAACTGAGCATAAGTTTGTCAAAACATTGAATTAATTTCTCAGTCATTAAAAATAACACAAAGATAATTTTTTCATGTATTATCTCTTTTGTTTTTAGGTATTTACCCAACTTAATGTTACTATTGTGTTGTCATCATTGGAGTTGTGGTCAGACAAAAATAAGATTTCTACAGTTGGTGAGGCAGATGAATTATTGCAGAGATTTTTAGAATGGAAAAAATCTTATCTTACCCTAAGGCCTCATGATATTGCATATCTATTCATGTAAGAATAATGTTTCAGTATTCTTAGAAAACAAAGACCTGAGATAATTATGTAGCTTTATTTAGGGAATTTTATTTATTTCTGACTCTTCCAAAGGCAGAGGGGAAGGAAGGGTAGAAAACAGAAGTTTTTCAGAAGCAAAAGCTAACGATCATCATTGGTTGACTGGTCTCACAAGAATGTTAAAGGGAACATCTTTAGCTGAAATGAAAGGGTATCTATACTGATAAAAGCCTATGTGGTCGTCACTCCCTTGCTGTGACGCCCTTATGTCGCAACGAGTGATCACTAGGAGGCTGCGTGCACAGTGGCTCCTGTGGTGGGCGGGGCTGTGTGAGCTGCAAGGCACGCGGGGATGGGCGGGAACTTGACACTGTGGCCCTGGCAGGGACTGGACCAGGAGGTGCATCAGGGGAGCGGATGGCGGCTGTCGCTGCCCAGGGCTGGCCCGAGGCTCAGACAAACCTCTGATGGCGGCTGCTGCTGCCCAAGGCCGGCCAGAGGCTCAGGCAAGCCTCCAATGGTGGCTGCCACTGTGAGGGCCCGAGGTTCAGGCAACAAGGGCCGGGCGGAGGCTCAGGCAAGCTGCAGTGGCTTCGAGGGCCGTGGCTCAGGCAGCCTCGTGGCCATCACTGGCAGCAGCAGACGTGTGATGGGACATCGCCTTCCCCTGATCGCCAGGTTGCCTCCCCCAGAGGGTGGCCAGACTGTAGCTTAGGCTCGCTCCCCCACCTCCCGGGGGGGCGGGGGAGTGGGCCTAAGCTGTCAGTAGCACATCCCCTGAGGGCTCCTGGACTGTGAGAGGGGGCAGGCCAGGCTGAGGGGACCCCCCAACAGTGCACAAATTTTCATGTACCGGGCCTCTAGTTAATAACAGGAAAACATATGAAAGTTTAAATCTCACTGATATATATCTATGTATCTCCAAATTTGATATAATGTTGTAAAGATGGGATGGTGTTAATCACTTACAAAGCTACTTATGAAGGTTAAAAGACCAAAGTAGTAAAAACAATCATAGCTTCAATAATTTGTTAAGATAAAGAGATTTAATTGTGACACCAAAAACATAAAATGTAATGGAGGATGCAAAAATGTAGTCTCACGATATGTATAAACTGAAGTTGTTTTCATCTTAAAATATACTGTTACAAATGTAAGTTGTTTTATGTCTCATGCTAACCACAAAGCCAAAACCTATAATATGTACACAAAGGATAAGATAAAAGGAATCTAAGTATACTGCTATAAAAAAAAATAAATCCCAAAGAAAAAGAGTAAGAGAAGAGGAAATGAAGAGTTATAAACAGCCAGAAAAAAAAATGAATAAAATGGCAATAAGTATGTAGCTATCAATAATTGCTTTAAATGTAAATGGAATAAAATCTCTCTCAAAAGAATAGCTAAATGTATAAAAAAACAAGATCCACATATATGATGCCTACAAGAGACTCACTTCAGATGTAAGGATGCACACCAACTGAGTATGAAGGGATGAAATAAATATATTCCATGAAAATGGAAACCAAAAGAATTCTAGCTTAACTATACTTCTGTTAGACAAAATTTACTTTAAGGCAGTGGTTCTCAACCTTCTGGCCCTTTAAATACAGTTCCTCATGTTGTGACACAACCATAAAATTATTTTCGTTGCTACTTTATAACTGTAATGTTGCTACTGTTATGAATCGTAATGTAAATATCTGATATGCAGGATGGTCTTAGGCGACCCCTGTGAAAGGGTCGTTCGATACCCCAAAGGGGTCGCGACCCACAGGTTGAGAACCGCTGCTTTAAGGCAAAGAATATAAGAGACAAAGCAGATCATTATATCATGATGAAGGGGTCAACTCAAATACATATATGCTTTTTATTTTTCTTGCCTACTTGCTCTGGCTAGTACTTCTAATACAATGTTAAATAACATTGGTGAGAATGGGCATCCTGATCTTGTTCCTGATCTCAGAGGAAAAGCTTTCAGTTTTTCACCTTTAAGTGTATCAGCTGTTGACTTGTCATATATGGCTTATATTATGTTGAGATATATTCCCTCTATACATACTTGGTTGAGAGTTATAATGGATGTTGAATTTTCTCTAATGCTTGTACTGCATATGTTGAGATGATCATATGATGTTTATCCTTAATTTTGTTAATATGAATTATCACTTTGTTGTTTTCAAATGTTGAACCATCCTTGCATCCCTGGAATAATCCCTGGAATACACCAGGATATTGATCCTTTTGATATGCTAATATTCAATTAAATTTGCTAATATTTTGTTGAGGAATTTTGCAATTATGATCATCATGGATACTGTCCTATATACGTATATTTTTTCATAGTGTCCTTGTCTAGTTTTGGTGTCAGGGTAATGCAGACTATGAAATAATTTTGGAAGTGTTCTCTCCTTTTTGAAAAATAGTTTGATAATGGTTTATATTAATTCTTCTTTAAGAATAAATTGTTCAGTACAATTCACTTGTAATGCCTTTTGGTCCTGGGCTATTGTTTTTTGGGAGATTTTATTTTTCTTCAATTTCATTGCTAGTGATTGGCCTGTTCAGATTATCTGTTTCTTCCTGGTTCAGTCTTGGATGGTTATATGTTTCTAGAAATTTATCCATTTATTCTAGATTGTCCAATTTGTTTCATGGTCTTCTTTAATGATCCTTCGTATTTCTGTGGTATCAGTTGAAGTATCTCCTTTTTTCATTTCTGATTTTATTTATTTGGGATCTCTTACTCTTTCTTTTAGATTTGCCTGGCTAGAGGTTTGTAAATTTTATTTATCCTTTTAGAGAAGCCAGCTCTTAGTTTCACTGATTATTTTTCCTATTTTTTTAGTCTCTGTTTCATTTATTTTCACTCTGATCTTTATTATTTCCTTTGTTTTACTTACTTTGGTGTTTGTTTATTCTTCTTTTTCTAGTTCCTTTAGTTGGAAAGTTATATTGTTGTTTGGGATTTTTCTCATTTCTTGAGGTAGGCCTGTATAGCTATGAACTTTCCTCTTAGAACTGCTTTTGCTGCATTCCATACATTTTGGAATGTTGTGTTCTCATTTTTATTTGTCTCAAGGTGGTTTTTGATTTTCTGTTTGATTTCTTCTTTGATATATTGGTGTTTAGTAGGATGTTGTTTATTCCCCATGGATTTGTATTTTTTCAATTTCCTTTCTATAGTGGATTTCTAGTTTCCTGCCATTGTGGTTAGAAAAATGCTTCATATAATTTCAGCCTTCTTGAATTTATTGAGGTTTGTTCTGAGACCTAATGTATAGTCTCTTTTGTGGGAGAAATAATGGCTGAGGGCATCTTTCTTAGCTCTGAGCTGTGCTGCTTTTGGGGAATGGTGACATGACTAAATTGAAACTATTCTTACCTTCTTTGGAGCATCTGTTCTTGGATTTAAAAAAAATATATATTTTTATTGATTTCAGAGAGGAAAGGAGAGGGAGAGGTAGAAACATCAATGATGAGAGAGAATCATTGATTGGATGCTTCCTGCATACCCCCTACTGGGGATCGAGCTGCTACTAGGCATTTGCTCTTGACCGGAATCAAACCCAGGACCCCTCAGACCGCAGGCAGATGCTCTATCCACTGAGCAAACTGGCTAGAGCTATTCTTGGATTTTTTTTCTCATCCCAGTGAGGCACTGTGACCTTTCCTCTGGACTCTTGGACTCTCACAAAGTTATTCTCATTGGTGGGTGGTTGTTATAATCTTTGTTTCTGTGGGGACATGGTGGCTGAAAACTCTAATTCTGCCATCTTGCTTATGCCAATCCACAAGATTAATACTAGTACATTATCTCCACTTGCTTGTAATTTACAAGGGAACAAAAGATGGGTGGGTGGGTGGGAGTGATTCAAAGTAACATATAAAACTCAAAGAAGTGGTAATTAGAAGTGGGAAGGCAAAGTTAGGCACACTTAAATTCGTATAAAGGAGGTTTAAAACATTCCAGGTTATGGAATCAATAAGATTAAATAATTTCTGGTTATTTTAAAAAACTATGCACTTACATATAAAGTGTATGTATGCTCATAGTTGGAACTATAGCTGAACCTTTGAAGGAGGTTAAGGATATCAGAAACATTGAAGAAGTAAAACATTAGATCTTGACAACTGATTTTATGTGGAGACTAGGTGGTGGGCAATATTAAGTAAAAACTATTCTTGAGTCCAGCTCATCAAAGGTATGC
>NW_005353460.1:2459396-2461095 GCF_000412655.1 Myotis brandtii
TAAATAGAGAACTATCTTGGACGAAGAAAGAGTGTAAACAATATTGGAATGTAAAGCCAAGGTTGGGTGTTAGGAGCAAATACTTGAAAACAAGTGCTGGAGGGGTTAGGTATAAATAATAGCAGAGAGACATGATAAGGCAGCAGTGGATACCCCATGCAGTTGTGAAGTAAAGTGCAGTTGACACCAAAGTGGCACTTCAAATTGAGAATTGAATACCAAGCTTGTTTACATATATCCTGGAATGTTTGTTTTGATTGGGGCTCTAAAGATGACATTTATGTTTGGAGCTTCTATACCTTGTGGTTGAGAGTATGGATCTGGATTCAGATTGTCTACATTCCAGTCCTTTAATGGCACTTATCATTTGTGCTACATTGAGAACGTTACCATATTTAGCATCTGATGTTTGATTTTTTTTTAGTGGGGATAAAAATAATATATTTCACTGGCTTATTTGAGTATTAAATGGAATAACTTATGTAGATCTCTTAAAATAGTGCTGTTATTACATAATGATTTGTATGGGCTCTTACTCAAAGCAGAAATAATATTAAATTGTAGGATAAGAAACTTATTCCTCTGAGAAACTGATGAGCTTTTCTACATGACAGTGAATATTTTCAATCCATACATTAAAACTAGTTTTTATTGTCATTCAGAAAAATGCTTATAATCAAAATGTTTGATTAAAGGCTTTGGTAGACTTAACCAACTGTGATGAGAACAGTAAAGGAAACCAACAAAACTTGGATTCATTGGATATGTTTTAGAAATCCAGAGTGCTTAATTTCATTTAATTAAGAAAACCTTAATTTGAAACAATTAAGTACACATGGAAGTCAATTTGCTTCAGACTAGGATTTTATGACTACAGACAAATTATTAGCAGGAATTCTCACATTTGAAATGTTTGTTGAAATGAATTATTAATGTATACTTATTTTATTTAGGTATAGAGATTATCCAAATGATGTGGGAGCAACATTTCCCGGAAAGATGTGTACTGCTCAATATTCTGCAGGGATTGCTTTGGTATGTAATTATTTTAAAATTATATATTTAAAAATTACCCAATATTATAGCATTATTTTATATAGTTTACATTTATATTTATACTTAGAAACTGCATTTGTTTTTGATAACTTAAAAATTTGAAGTATAAAAGAAAATTTGAAGTGTACAGAAGGAAACGTATTCTGTAGAACAAGTGTCTTGTTGCAATTATTTAGAAGTTAAAGTGAAATAAAAATATCAAATGTGTATGCATTCTTTAATATATAGAATAGTGTATCATGAAAAATTATCTGCAAAGAAATTTCTGTAACCCGAGTAGAATTTTGCTTATAGAGATAAAGTTGGAGAAATCTACACTAATAAAAGAGAAACATGGTAATTGGCGTACGACCGCTACCCTTTTCATTGGCTAATCAGTGAGTATATGCAAATTAACTGTCAGCCAAGATGGCGGCCGGCAGCCAGGCACTGAAGCAAGCAGGAAGGCTTGCTTGCTGCGGACTCCAATGTCCCCCGCCTCACTTGCCGGCCTCTCATCTGCAAGTCTAAGCAACTATATACTATGTTGCAAATAAGAAGGTAAACAAAACCCCAGAAAACAGCCGGACTGAAACCCAGCCGGACCGAAACATTGTATCCATGTTTTCAGCAGCGAGGCCTCAGAGCTAAAGCTGGCCCAGAA
>NW_005353460.1:2461700-2467528 GCF_000412655.1 Myotis brandtii
CCCCCTGATGGGCCCTGCTCTGTGCGTGACAGGGGGTGGCACCGCAACCTCCCCATCGACCCTGCCTTGAGTGTGACAGGGGGCGGTGCCCCAACCCCCCAATCGGCCCTGCTCTGAGCCTGACCAGGGGCTGCACCTAGGGATTGGGCCTGCTCTCTGCCACCCGGGAGCAGGCCTAAGCCAGCAGGTCTTTATCTCCCAAGGGGTCCCAGACTGCGAGAGGGCACAGGCCGGGCTGGGGGACCCCCCCGCCCCCCGCCCCCCGAGTGCACAAATTTTTGTGCACCGGGCCTCTAGTAGTCAGATAAAATAGCTTCAAATTAAAAACAAATTATAAAAAGGATAATAAAAAATTTACAAAATATTTCAAATAGTATTTAGAATAAAATTATATGTGTATTTTAAATATTTATAATACTGAAATATTTTATATAAATAAATTATTGGTACAATTAGATGCATCATAGAAAGGTGAAATAATTGTTGAGTCACTTACCCACCCTATTCATTCTTTCAAAAAACAAGTTTAAGCCCAACTGGGGTGGCTTAGTGGTTGAGCATCAACCTATGAATCAGGAGGTCACGGTTTGATTCCCGGTCAGGGTACATGCCTGGATTGCAGGCTCGATCCCCAGTGGGAGGCATGCAGGAGGCAGCTAATCAATGATTCTCTCTCATCATTGATGCTTCTATCTCTCTCTCCCTCTCCCTTCCACTCTGAAATCAATATAATCAATAAAAATATATTAAAAAATCAAGTTTAAGTACTATATAAATTTTTTTAAGTTAGAAAATAATTTTATTCATGTCAAATTTTTTAAAAATATTTTTTATTGATTTTTTACATAGAGGAAGGGAGAGGGATAGAGAGTTAGAAACATCGATGAGAGAGAAACATCGATCAGCTGCCTCCTGCACACTCCCTACTGGGGATGTGCCCGCAACCAAGGTACATGCCCTTGACTGGAATTGGACCTGGGACCCTTGAGTTCACAGGCTGACGCTCTATCCACTGAGCCAAACCGGTTAGGGCTCATGTCAATTTTTAAAAGTACATATGAGAATGTATAAGGAAATTCATATAATCTGGCCTCTTCACATTCAGGAAACAATCACGATACATATTTAGCCCACTCTATTATATATACTAGAGGCCCAGTGCATGACATTCGTGCATTGGAGTGGGGGGGGGGTCCCTCAGCCCTTGTAGTCCGGAACCCCTGGGGGGATGTCTGCTTGCTGGGTTAGGCCTGGACCTAAGCTGGCAGTTGGACATCCTCCGAGGGGTCCTTAGTGCTGCTGTGGTGGCGGGAGAGGCTCCCGCCACCACTGCTTCACTTGCCAGCTATGAGCCCAGCTTCTGGCTGAGTGGCGCTCCCCCTGTGGGAGTGCACTGATCACCAGGGGGCAGCTCCTGCATTGAGCGTCTGCCCCCTGCTGGTCAGTGCGCATCATAGAGACCGGTCATTCCACCATTTGGTCAATTTGCATATTAGGGTTTTATTATATAGGATATCGTTATTATTTTAATATTTATAAAAATATTTATTAAAATGTAGTATTACCTATTATATGTATATATACATATTATATAATGCATATTATACATATGCTGCTTTTTAATATTTATATTTTTGCTATTTATATTTTACTATTTAAGTAGTACCCATTTACCTTAGACAATGTCCATTTATTATGTGCTATGAAAAATAAGAGATGTAAAATAACTGTACACTTCCCATATCCATTGTCTATAGAATGTTAGTACTTTATATACAGGTTGATTTAATAATTAAACCAATAGATAGGATTTTACAGTATTTTGAACATATAAATAATATTGAAAAAAAAGTATATTATTTCTAGAGGCCCAGTGCATGGATTTGTGCACCAGTGGGGTCCCTTGGCCTGGCCTGCACCCTCTTGCAATCCGGGACCTGTTGGGGGATGTCTGACTGCCAGTTTTGGCCCGACCCCTGCAGGCCAGGCTGAGGGACCCCACCGGTGCATGAATCCGTGCACCAGGCCTCTAGTAAGAAATATAAAACACAATCCCTACATTAAAAACACATCATTAAGAATCTATTCCCATTAAATAACTCCAAATTTCCATGCCTATGCCCCTGGTAGTCAGTGTGTGTCATAGCTACCAGTCGAATGGGCAAACAGTTGAACGGTCACTTAGGCTTTTATATATATAGATACTAGCAAAGAGCTTTGACAGAGGAGGATCTTTTATGCATCAGGGTCTAACAGCTTCTTAATTTTTTCTATCTTCTATGGGCAAAACCTACGGCCACAGAAAATTAAACCTTCTCTTCCTCTCCTTGGAATTGTTTGCTCTTTTTCTGGAATAACTCTTGAGGTTTTTTAAAAATAGTGTGAATAAATGGTAAACATTGAGTTATTTTATTAATGAAAATATCTTTGCTTTTCCATCATATCTGATTGATAATTTGGCTAGGTATAAAATCCTAGTTTTCAGATCTTTCTATCTTAGCATTTTGAAGATTAATGTATTATGTTTCTGTAAAGTCATTTTGAAGTGAAAGAATGGAAAGGCAACTTGAGGATGTTTGTAAGAGAATTTGAACTGGTTAAGGAAGGAGAGAAGTCAATAAGGAAGTTAGGAGCAGTGGAGATTTAGAAATGAATGATGGTTGGGATATGCTGATGGGTACACGATTGTTGGAGTTGAGGTGCTAGAGGAGTGATCAGGAAAGAAATTAGGTGGTCAGGATGCACTTTATAGAAATTTTTTCAGGGGTCACAGTTATTGATAAAGATCTGTTGACAAGGCTTAGGGTGTGAACTATTAGAATGAGTGGCTCAGGTTGCGTGTAAGATAGAATAATTGAAGGAGACTAATTCAGGAATTATTCTTTCACAAAGCTTTTATAGTTATACTTTTACAAAACCTTTATATTTCTTTGTTTAATAGCTCTTATGCTTTTACCACAATTGAGTATTTTTCTAAACAAGAATTGTTTTTATGCTTTAAACATAATATAAATTGTATCTTAATGTCATACTGCAATTTAAATTTTGGTTTCCACTTATAATTTTGAGATTTATTCATCGGGCACATGGACTTTTAGTTAATTTTTAATGACTTTATTTATTTATTTTTAATTTCACAGATAATTTTATTTCAAGTGCTATTAGATCTAATGAACATATACAGGTGACTATGCAATGTGATTAAGTGAATATAAATCAGTGAAGCTCATTAAAGTATGGCACATAGTAAGAGCATTATGCTCTTATTATCATTACTACTATTCTTATCATTATTTCTGTCCTTAGTTATGGACACCTAATCGTAGTAGGGGTTTAATGGCAAGGATAAATAGCATGCATATTTTTGTAATAGAAGGCAGATTATATTGTTGAAAGAGATAAAAATCTGTAGGAATCCAAGGAAAGGAAAAATAATTTCAGACTGGAGATAAGTATTTAAGACTTATAATATAACAGGGAAGCCCAATACCCTTATTTCCTCAGTATCATGCAAGACTTCACTTTTAATAGAAATTTTAGATTCACTACAAAATTGAGAGGAAAGTACAGAGATTTTTCTGTACCCTCCCTTATTATTAACATTCCACACCATAGTGGTACATTTGTCATAAATGATGAACACATTGACACATTGCAGTCACCCAAAGTTCATAATTCACATTATGTTCACTCTTGGTGTTGTACATTCTATGAGTTTTGACAAATGGACAGTGACATACATGGTCATTACAGTATCACACAGTGGTTTTACTATACTCAAAATGCTTTGTGTCTAATTTTTTGCACTGTTGTGTGATAAATATGCATCATTATAACCTTTATGCTTTTCATGAGCATTTGGTTGTTTCTATTTTTTCTATTGCAAACAATATTTAATAAACATTCCTATACATACCTCTTCCAATCTCCATATTATCTTTAAAAAACAACAACAAACGGAAACCAAGAACAAGAACCTCTGCTTTTAGATAGGCAATACTCGTGCTCATATAGAAGCCTTAATTTCTTAGCTATTTTTGTAGCTAGTTTTTTTCTAAGTTTCATCCAATGTTATGAAAGCAGGAATAACATTTGTAACTTCAAGGAAGCTTCTTTAAAGGGGTGGTACCCATTCTTCATTGTGGCCTTTCTTGAATCTGCTGTTTAAAATGACATATGAAGACAATTGCCTCATTTTGGAAAGATGGAATAGGAAGCTGGAAGGAGCTCAGATCCTTGAAAACCAAGAAGCTTCTTTCATATGTGTGAGAAATTTCTTTCTATTCGAAGTCATTTTTATTTTGAATTTTCTATCTCATGCAGCTACATTGAATCCTAGAAATTCAGGAGTATTTTTTGTAAATAGGCTAGAACTGGATCAGTTTTCTCTATCCAATATGAAAATATCTATATTTTAATTATTTCAGTTTAAATCATGAACATTCTTGTGCTTATCAATAGTTTTGGAATTAATGTTATCCCCTTATTTTCCATTTTTTCCTGTTAATTTCTTTGCCTCCACTGCTTTGCCAACAGTCCATTATCACTAAGAAAAATTATAAATAACATTCTTTAGGAAAAAGGAAAGTGTTTCTAAATGGGAGATCTGAGAGTCAGAGGGAATGAAGAGTAATAAAAAAAATAGTTTGAATATGACCTGCAAGCATCAATAATAGTTGTGTCTGGTGAGATTAAAATAGACACAAGATTAAATTCAAACAAGTGACAATAGTGTATCATAGGTGACAGTCTGATAACATAGTCTAAGCTGTGGCTGGAAAGCGTGTGCCAATTTAGGGACCACATTTCTCTGACCTCGTAAAAGAGGGAGCCATGTTCCATGAATAGGAGCAATGTGTGTCACTTCTTGGTTGGAGCAGTTAAAATTTGTGTGAGCCTTTCCCCTGGTGAGCTTAATGAAAAATCTACAATAATAAAAGTGTAATATGCTAATTGGACCGGACAGCTGAATGACCTTCCAGACGTCATTCCGGACATCCTTTCAGATGAAGCCGCCACGGTGGGGGCTGAGGCAGAGGTGGTGAGGGGTGATCAGGCAGGTGAGCGGTTAGGGGAGATCAATCAGGCAGGCAGAGTGGTTAGGGGTGATCAGGCAGGCAGGTGGAGTGGTTAGGGGTGATCAGGCAGGCAGGCAAGTGGTTAGGAGCCAGCGGTCCCAGATTGCAAGAGGGTGTAGGCCAGGCTGAGGGATGCCCTCCCTATGTGCACAAATTTCATTCACCGGGCCTTTAGTACATAAATAAGGACAGGAGCACAATAAGTAATTATTTCAGCATGAGCATATATAAGGCCACCCACAAACAGGAACATCTACACAGGGCTTTATGTGAGTATATTTAATCACTAAGATTTTATAATCTTGTTTGTAGCTGCATTTAACATTACATTAAAATTATACATATAGTAATATATGGGTTGGAGGAGTGTAAATGGAGCTAAACTTAACAAAACAAAATGTATTTCTATATACTGGCAACAAACAAATTAAAACTTAAAAATAAATTTACAAGTAAAAAGTTATCAAATAATGTGTAAGACTATCCAGAAGAAACAAAACATTATTACAGTGTCTAACATCCTGGAGGCAGACAATATTATAAAGACACTGACCCCCCCCCCCCAATTGATCTCAGGGTGAATACAGTCCCAAATAAAAATCCTAGCAGGTGTCTGAGTGTGTAAAATTGATAGACTAAAACTACAATTTTTATGGTGATGCAAAGAGTTAGGAATAACTAAGATAATCTTTCTTTTTTTAAATTATTGTTTGAAGTATTACATATGTCTCCTTTTTTCCCAATTGACTC
>NW_005353460.1:2468953-2473610 GCF_000412655.1 Myotis brandtii
TATGAACATTTTAATGATGTTGATTCTACCAATCCATGAACATGGTATGTTCTTCCATTTGTTTATGTCTTCCTCTATTTCTTTTTTCAATATCCCGTAGTTTACTGAGTACAGGTCTTCTACCTCCTTAATTAAGTTTATTCCTGGGTATCTTAATTTTTTTGGTGCAATGGTAAATGGGATTGTTTTTTACTTTCTCTTTCTGTGAGTTCATTATTGGCGTATAAAAAGGCCATAGATTTCTGGGTGTTAATTTTGTATCCAGTTACATTGCCGAATTCATTTATTAAGCCTAATAGTTTTTTGATGGAATTTTTGGGATTTTCAATGTACAGTATCATGTCATCTGCAAGTAAGGGCAGTTTTACTTCTTCTTTTCCAATTTGGTTGCTTTTTATTTTTTCTTCTTGTCTGATCACTTGGTTAGCACTTCCAATACTATATCGAACAGGAGTGGTGAAAGTGGGCATCCCTGTCTTGTTTCTGTTGTAAGGGGCGTATGATGTTGGCTCTAGGTTTGTCATATAAGGCTTTTATTATGTTGAAGTGTGATCCCTTTATTCTCACTTTGCTGAGAGTTTTTATAAAGAAAGCATGTTGGATTTTGTCAAATGCTTTTTCTGCACCAATTGCTATGATTATGTGATTTTTGTCTTGCAATTTGTTGATGTGATGTATCACGTTTATTGATTTGCTGATATTGTGCCATCCTGCATCTCCGGAATAAAACCCACTTGGACATGGTGTATGATCTTTCTAATGTAATGCTGGATCCGATTTGCTAGAATTTTGTTGAGGATTTTAGCATCTATGTTCAAGGATATTGGCCTGTAGTTCTCTTTTTTTGTGGTGTTATTATCTGGTTTTGGGATTAGGGTAATGCTGGCTTCATAGAAAGAGCTTGGATGTGTGCCTTCCTCTTGAATTTTTTGCAATAGTCTGAGGAGGATAGGTTTTTGTTCTTCTTTGAATGCTTGGTAGAACTCCCCTGTGAAGCTGTCTGGCCCTGGGGTTTTTTTTGCTGGAAGATTTTTGATTATTGCTTCAATTTCCTAATCAGGTTTTTTGTTTCTTCCTGATTAAGTTTTGGGAGCTTGTATTTTTCTAAGAATATGTCCATTTCATCTAGGTTGTCCAGTTTGTTGGAATAGAATTGCTCAAAGTATTTTTTTATAATCCCTTGTATTTCTGTGGGATTGGTTGTTACTTCACCTTTTCATTTCTGATTTTGTTTACTTGGGCCTCTCTCTCTGCTTCTTGGAGAGCCTGGCTAGAGGTTCATCAATCTTGTGTATTCTTTCAAAGAACCAGCTCTTGGTTTCTTTGATCTTTTGTATTTTTTTTTGTCTCTATGTCATTTATTTCTGCTCTGCTCTTTATTATCTCCTTCCTTCTGCTTACACTGGGCTTTTCTTGTTGCTCTTTAACTCTTTGAGTTGTAGGGTTAGATAATTTGTTATAATTGTTTCTTGTTTTTTGAGGTAGGCCTGGAGAGCTATGAACTTCCCTCTCAAGACTGCTTTCACTGTGTCCCATAGCTTTTGGATTGTTGTGTTTTCATTGTTGTTTATTACCAGGATGCTTTTTATTTCTCTTTTGATCTCTTTGATAACCCAATCATTGTTTAATAGCATGCTATTTAGCCTCCAAGTGTTTGATTTTTTAAATTGTTTTTATTATAGTTTATTTCTAATATTATGCCATTGTGATCTGAGAAGATGCTTGATATGATTTCCATCTTCTTGAATTTGAAGAGACTTTGTGTCTCAATATATGGTCTATCTTTGGAAATGACCTGTGTGCACTTGAGAAGAATGTATATTCTGTGGCTTTGGGGTGAAATGTTCTGAAGATGTCAATTAATTACATCTGATCTAGTGAGTCATTTAGGATTGCTGTTTCTTTGTGATTTTTTGTTTAGAGAGGATTTATCCAGTGGTGTTAGTGGGGTATTAAAGTCCCCTACTGTGACTGTATTGCTGTCAATCTCTCCCTTGATATTCTCCAGAAGTTTTTTTTTTAAATTGTATTTCGGTCCTCCTGTATTGGGTGCATATATGTTTACCAGAGTTATATCTTCTTGTTGAATTGCTCCCCTTAGGATTATGAAGTGGCCTTCCTTATCTCTTGTTATGACCTTCACTTTGAGGTCTAATTTGTCAGATATCAGTATTGCTATCATAGCTTTTTTTTTTTCCATTTCCATTCGCCTGAAAAACCTTTCTCCATCCCTTCACCATCAGTCTGTGTCAGTCCTTTGTTCTGAAGTGGGTCTCCTGTAGACAGCAGATATATTGGTCATGTTTTCTTATCCAGTCAGCTACCCTGTGTCTTTTGATTGGGACATTTAATCCATTTACATTTAAAGTTATTATTGATAGTTACTTGTTTGTCACCATTTTTATTTATGCCTATATTCCTTCTTCTCTTCCTATTTCTTCTTCTTCTTTTTTTTAAATCCAATGGATCCTTTCCTATTCTTTTTTAAATATTTTATTGATTTTTTTTTTTTTACAGAGAGGAAGGAATAGGGATAGAGAGTTAGAAACATCAATGAGAGAGAAAAATGGATCAGCTGCCTCCTGCATACCCCCTACTGGGGATGTGCCCGCAACCAAGGTACATGCCCTTGACCGGAATAGAACTTGGGACCCTTCAGTCCGCAGGCCGATGCTCTATCCACTGAGCAAAACCAGTTACGGCCCTATTTCTTCTTTTTACAGCAGACCCTGTAGCATTTTTTGCATTGCTGGGTTGGGGTAATAAACCTCTTAGTCCTTTTTTGTCTGTGAAGCTCCTGATTTCACCCTCAACTTTGATTGATAGCCTTACTGGGTACAGTATTCTTGGATTCAGACCCTTGCTTTGCATGAGTTTGTATATTTCATTCCATTCCCTTCTGGCTTGATGTGTTTCTGTTGAAATAACAGTTGATAGTCTGATGGGAGATCCCTTGTAGGTATCTTTCTGTCTCTCTGTGGCAGCCTTTAAGATTCTTACCTTGTCGTTGGTGTTTGCCAATTTAATTATAATGTGTCTTGGTGTTGGTCTTTGTGGATTCATCTTGTTTGGGACTCTGTGAGTTTCTTGGACTTCTGTGAGTTTTTCTTCCCCAAATCAGGGAAGTTTTCTGTCATTATTTCTTCAAACATGTTTTCTATTCCTTGCTCAGTTTCCTCTCCTTCTGGCACTCCTATTATTCAGATGTTGTTTTGTTTTTTTGTTGTCCCAAAGTTCCTTACGCTCTCCTCCTGTTTTTTAATTTTTTTTTTTCCAGTTTCTGCTTTGCTTGGGTATTTTTTCCTACCTTGTCTTCTAGCTCACTGATGTAGTCCTCATCTTCTTCTAGTCTACTGTTGATGCTTTCTATTGTGTTCTTTATTTCAGCTTTGTCATTTTTCATTTCTTCTTGGTTCTTCATTTCCTCTTGGTTCTTACACATGTTATTGAATTTGTCTTCTATCCTTTTCAGCATCCTTATGACCATTGCTCTAAATTCGTTCTCTGACAGGTTGCTTGCCTCCATTTCGTTTACTTCCTTTTCCGATGAATCTCCTTTTCTTTTGTGTGGGGCTGTTTTTTTGTTTCCCCATTTTTGCTCCTCTCAGGGTGTCTGGTTATGTGGCTCACTCTCTACCACTTTGACTTAAAGGCACAAAATACAACTTGCCAAGACACAACTCATAGGGCACAAAACACGAATGTACTCATGATATCAATAATCCTAAATAAAGGTGACCACCAGAGAAAAGAGAAGTAGGGGAAAGGAAAAAATGTAAGAGAGAAATGAAAAAGAAGAAAAAAGAAAGGGAAAAATATAAACGTATATGGGAGACAACTCCAAAAAAACCAACAACTAATCCAAAAAATGCAAACAACAAACACCTAAAAAGGGAGGGAAGCTGAATCTGAAGAGGCAGAGCTTATTTCCAAAAGATAAGGTTAAGGAATTGAGTGAATGGAGAAATGGCCAGGATTCAGTTTAGAGGGGATAGAAAGAAATGAGTGTATAAGAAGAAAAGAAAGAAAATACTTTAAAAAAAGTAGAAAATAATAATTGAAAAAAAGAAAAAAGTATATAAAAAATTTTTCCTTTCTTTAATCTATCTATCCATCTATGTATTCATCTATTTTTGGAAAAGGAGAATAGAGAGTCTATAGGCCTGAGTTGGTGATTTAAACGAATTAAGCTATTAGTAGGAGAAGAGAACAAGTGAGGAGAGGAAAAACAAAGTCATAAAATAAAAAAACCAAAACCAACAAAAAATAGACTAACAAACAGTCAAACAAACAACAACAAGAAAGAGAGAAAAAATATTTGGCTAGTGAAGAAAGAGAAGTGTGCATGGACTTGGAGCAGGGGAGAGGAAATGAGATATATGAGTAGGCCAACAGAGAATACTTTAATAGCAATGCATCAGTAAAGCAGATAAAGAAGATCAATTTTTAACAGGGAGTAAAAAGAAAGGATAGAGAAAAACTAAAGCAGGAACAGGAGAAGAGAAATAGGATGAAAATAGGAAAAGTGAGGAAGAAAGTGTTGGCATAAAGGAAAAAATGAGGTAGAGTAAGATAATGATAAAAGAAATAAAAATAAAAATAGAATGTAGAACCCTAATCCAAAACATTTAAAAAAATGGTAAAAAGTATAATAATA
>NW_005353460.1:2473975-2475247 GCF_000412655.1 Myotis brandtii
AGAAAAATATAATAATAAAAAAAATAAATTGAAAAAAATTTTTAGTTTCATAAGTAAAAGATAACAAATAAAAAAGTGAAGTAGTGAAGTTCAGCAGAGCTTCAGTGTCCCATGGGGGCAGGTTTAAGACCCCTCTCTACTGTTCTGCCTGCCACATCTCAGTTTCCTGTCATGTAGTCAGCACAGTGTTGAAGTTCTCAGCAATCCACCGCTCCTCTGTGTCATATGTCACAACCTTGGTTTTAAGCAGGTGGGATCAATCTGCCCACTTTGATTTTCTGCCTACTTTTAGTCGTATTTACACAAGCGTCTATTTCTGACACAGCCCCTAGGTGGCAGTGTTTCTGTATTTCCAGGACCAAATGGCCCCTCAACTCAGTCCCCCATTGCTCCCTGGGGGTATTTAGATCTTCCTTTCCCTGCTATGCTCAAGACTGGGTGAGACTGTGCTGCTAAGAGGAGCCTGGTCTTCAGGAGAAAAATGTCTCTTCAGGATTGAAGGGACGGATTCTCCCAGAGCTGGCTTCCTACTCATCTCTCCCTATTCTGCTCCCCAGTTTTCACAAAAATCACCTTCTCCTGCAGTCTCGGTGAATGTTTTTAATTGAAAGATCAGATGCACCGGGTTTAGCAAGTAAGAGCAAGGAAGTTATAAAGATAGAGCAGACAGAGCAGGGTAACGATTAAAAAACCAGCTCTGAGACTCCGCGGAGTTCTGGAAGGTGGAGCCCTGCGAGTTCCCACAGCCTCCCAGGCTCTTGTTTACATACTTCCTCTTAAATCTGTGAGTTTGATTGTTGATCCCAGTGCATGTGATTGCCCAGTTGGGGTCGCTAGCGGAGCTTGTAGGGGAAGATTGTTTTTGGGGAGCCTGGAAAACAGAGCTGGGAGTGGCGACTGGTGAACCAGCTCTGGGCGGAGCTGGTTCAGGTACAATAGAGAACTCCTGGTCAGAGAGGACTTAAAGCCTTGGAGGTCAATCCAGACACACTGCCACCCAGAGGCAGAGCCACGAACTGACTCTTCTGTACATACAAATACAGCAGTAAGGGGAACCAATACGGCCTGCCTTAAAATCAGGACTGTGGCTTACAACACGGAGGAACAGTGTATCAGAGGGAAATTCAACATTCTCCTGAATTCCGGGCGTGCCAAAAAGAAGAGTAGAAGATCTGAAGCACCTGCATTACTGCACATTTTTATTTTTTTTATTTTTAATTAATTACTTTTTCCCCTTTTAACTAAGAAAACATTGTTTTTCTTTTTTTTTTT
>NW_005353460.1:2480920-2485328 GCF_000412655.1 Myotis brandtii
TACCCTTTGTAATACTTATATATTTTTTAAAAAGAATAAAAAAAAAAAAAAAGATAGAGCAACTGTGCTGCCTTGTGTCTTTCTCCCCCCAGCACTGTGCGGCCGATATAGAACTTCAGGTTGCCTTTCTGGGTGCATTCTCCATGGCTGTGGTCTTAGATCTAAAGTCCCCCACTGCCAGCAGCCCTGTGGAACCCCTTCCACATTTGAGGGCTACCCTGACCCCAAATTGGTGTTTGTGTGTTCGCAGCCGAGGCAGCTGGTCCCTGGGCGTTGTGGCTGTAGGATCAGCCGCTCTCCCCTTCAAGATGGCTAAGATAATCTTGATGAATATCACAGCAAAGGGCCATACTGTAATTGATAGTAAGACTTATTTACCATAAAGCTTCAGTGATTAAGACAGCAGTAGACAAATAAACAGACCAATGGATTAGAATAGAGAGTTTAGAAATAGACAAATGATAGGCATATACTCATTTTTAAAAAAAATCCTCACTTGAGGATATTTTTTCATTGATTTTTAGAGAGAATGGAAGAGAGAGGGAAAGACAGAGAGAAATATCGATGTGGGAGAAAGACATTAATTGATTGCCTCCTGCATGTACCCTGACCCAGGCCTGGGCTAGGGAGGAGCCTGCAACCAAGGTATGTGCCCTTGACTGGAATCAAACCCTGGACCCTTTGGTCTGCTGGCTGATGCTCTATGCACTGAGCAAGACTGGCTAGGGCTGTAATAAAATTTTTACAAAGATGATTGTCATGTACTTACTAGTGGGCAATATTTTTTTTATTGAGCTAATATTGGTATATTACATTATATTTATAAGTTTCAGGTGTATTACATAATTTGACATCAGTATATACTGCAATGTGATAAGCACCAAAAGTCTGATAATAGTGGATAGTCTTTTTGATAAATGTAATTTCACTGCTATTCAAAATATAAAACTTAGTTAGATTGTAGATCTATATGTAAAATTAAACAATAAAGCCTTGGAAGGTAAAAAAGGAACATAGCTTCATGACTATTGGCATAGGGAAAGTTTTCTTAAAGTAGACGGAAAAAACACTAATGATAAAGGAAACGTTGGATGCATTGGACCACATCAAATTAAGGAAATTTTGTTCATGAAAAGACATTAAGAGAGTGAAAAGACAAGCCACAGAGTAGAGAAAGTATTAGCAGTGCATGACTAAGAATGACTCATATACAGAATACATAAAATGCTTGCAGAAATCAATAAAAAGGCAAATGCAATAGAAAATGGACAAGATACTTGAATAAATACTTCACACAAAAAGATAGCCAATTTGTCAAAAATATATGAGATGCAAGTTAAAACTTAATGAAATATTTACCTTATACCCACCAGAAATGATAACAAAAACAGCACTAAGTGTCCCATTCTCCTTGGCAAGGAAGTTGTATGTGCACTTGTTACATATATGCAAAGCCTAATCCAAGAATGTGATTTCTCTTGACAACAGTTCCTATGTCATTGAGAATAATAGAAGGAAGCAGATATCACCCTTAAATGCAGTATTTTGTTATGTGGGCACTTCATGAGCTCAGAGGTGGAATATTATGTGGACTGTTCTAAGTGTACATGAGAGCTGTCATAAGAAATTAGGTAACTTGAAGATCATGGTTCAGATAGCCAAAATATAATGTAAAAACAGCCCTTTTATATACTTATTATGTTAATTATGCAAATGTTTAATTAGGGTGAAGCTTGGCACTAACTCAATATGCTTATCCTATATAATAAAAGGGTAATATGCAAATTGATCGAACATCAGAACAACTGGTCGCTATGACACACACTGACCACTAGGGGGCAGACAATTAATGCAGGAGCTGCTCCCAGGTGGTCAGTGTGCTCCCACAGGGGGACCACCACTCAGCCAGAAGCCAGGCTGATGGCTGGCGAGCATGGCAGCGTCAGGAGCCTCTCCCATCTCTGCGGCTGCGGGAGTGGGCCTAAGTCATCAGTCAGACATCCCCCGAGGGCTTCCGGACTGTGAAAGGGTGCAGGCCAGGCTGAGGAACCCTCGGGCCTCTAGTATCTCAATAAAATTTCATAAGAAGAGCTTCCGCTTCTCACCTGTCCAAGGAGCTGTATTTACCTAATCTTAAAGTACTTGATAGAACAATAAAAATGTTCAGAATTAGAAAAAATATTATTTTTAACACCCTTCAATGAATTGTCTTTCATTTTCATTTTCTTTGTTTTTAATGCAGTATTCCGAGGAGATAACTTTGGAGGCATTTTCAGTAATTGTTACCCAGATGGTGGGACTCAGTCTGGGCATATCATATGATGACCCAAAGAAGTGCCAGTGTTCAGGAGCCATTTGTGTAATGAATGCAGAGGCTGTGTAAGTTTTTAAATACTAAGATTTATTCATTATGTTTATTTTGTTTTAAACATTTGAAGCACAAATATAGGGTTTACTTACAGCACACATTAGCTATAAATGGACCAAGCACTATGAAATATAAACAGGAAATATTCAGTGTAAGAGGAGCATGGAGGGAGATGTACCATTAAGAACAGTCAAGGATAACCAATCCAATCTGCAAGATACATTATCAGACAAAATAGACTTTACAACAAAGGCTATAAAAGAGATAAATGAGAACATAATGATAAAGGGAATAATCCAACAAGAGGATAAAACCCTTGTAAACATTTATGCACCCAAGATAGGAGCACCTAAATAAATAAAGCAAACGGATGGGCATAAAGTGGGAGATTGACAGTAATACAGTCATACTAGGCGATTTTGATATATATACCCAGAAGTGGGAATTTTTGATCATATGGGTTGCTATATTTTTAATTTTTTGAGGAACCTCTCTACTGCTTTTGGTAGCAGCAATGCCAGTTTACATTCCCATCAATAGTGTTCCAGGGTTTCGATTTCTTCACAACCTTGCCAGCACTTACTATTTAAAAAAAAAAAAATTAGCCATTCTGACATGTGTGAGGTGATATCTCATTGTGGTTTGGACTTGCATTTCCCTGATGTTTAGTGATTTTGTGCACCTTTTCATATCCATGTTGTTTGGCCATTCATATGTCTTCTTTAGAAAAATGTCTCTTTAAGCCTGTATCCGTTTTCTAGTCCCTTGTTTGTTTTTGCTATTGAGTTGCACTTAATTTTGTTTTCATAAGGACATGTGTTCCAGTGAATAAATCATATGATTTCCTCAAGAATGATTTTGGCCTCTAAGCTTTTGTTATGAACATTTATAATTTTTTATTGAATTTTACATTTTGAAATTAATTTATATAATACAGAGTTTTGTTTTCAAGAGTATGCTGCCAACAACATTATACGGATTCATCTTTAGGCAGTCCAGTGGTGTGAAGACTTTTAGCAATTGCAGTTTGAGTGACTTTAAAAGTTTCATTTTAAATATGGGTGCCAAATGTCTTCAGAATAAGCCACAAATGCAAGTGCGTCAAAGAGCAGTCTGTGGCAACGGCAAAGTGGAGCCCCCTGAAGTTTGTGACTGTGGTACTGAGGATGTAAGTCTGATAACTAGGAAAATTGATTAGTATATTTATTGTTGCAGTTAATCTCTTTGTAAAATTAAGGTTGAAATACATGCAAGAATATACTAAGTTTTATAGATGAAAAGTTTTGAACAAATATAAAATGTACTCCAAAAATTTAATGCTGATGGGACAAATGGGAGTTTAGAATGAGGTTTTTAATTCCAGACTATATAAGATCTTTCCAAACCTATGCTTAACCTTTGGACATTTTATAAATGTCTTATTGAATACTAATGTGATAATGGACTATCAAGTATCCTTTAGGGTCTGACTTCACAATGGAACTAGAATTATGGTAAGAGAGGTCTGTGTTAATATTACAATCTGAACAATTGGGAGATTTTGATGGGATATCCTGAAACTATGAATGCAAAAGTTCCAGGATATAATGATTCTAGACAATGAAGTATTTGAACAACATAACAGATGTCATAAATTTCTATGATTACAAAATAAATAGATGCAAATAATATTAGGGTTTGATATATATATGACTTTGAATATACTTGTGCATATATCATATTGTTTTAATTACTGTGCCTTTTTTTAGTATTATGTTTTACCATTTGGTAGAACAAGTTTTCTCTCTTTATTCTTTCTTTATTTTCAAACTAGAGGCCCGGTGCACAAAAATTTGTGCACTCAGGGGGGAGGGGGGTCCCTCAGCCTGGCCTGTGCCCTCTCGCAGTCTGGGACCCCTCGGGAGATAACGACCTGCTGGCTTAGGCCAGCTCCCGGGTGGCAGAGGGCAGGCCCAATCCCTAGGTGCAGCCCCTGGTCGGGCTCAGAGCAGGGCCGATTGGGGAGTTGGGGCGCCGCTCCCTGTCATGCACAGAGCAGGG
>NW_005353460.1:2485780-2505662 GCF_000412655.1 Myotis brandtii
CCCTCTATCACCCACAGAGCAGGGCCGATCAGGGGGTTGGGGCGCCGCACCCTGTCACAGAGCCGCAGGGCGATCAGGGGGTTGGGGAGCTCCCCCCCTATCAGGCACAGAGCAGGGCTGATCAGGGGGTTGGGGCACCTTCCCCTGTCACAAACAGAGCAGGGCGGATAGGGAGGTCGTGGCCCCACCCCCTGTCACACACAGAGCCGCAGGGTGATCAGGGGGTTTGGGCGCTGCCCCCTGTCATGCTGATCCCGGTGCCGGGAGGCCTCGCTGCTCTGCTGATCCCGGTGCCGGGAGGCATATTACCCTTTTACTATATAGAATAGAAGCCTGGTGCACGGGTGGGGGCTGGCTGGTTTGCCCTGAAGGGTGTCCTGGATCAGGGTGAGGGTCCCCACTGGGGTGCCTGGCCAGTCTGGGTGAGGGGATGATGGCTGTTTGCAGCTGGTCACACCCCCTTCAGGGTGGGGGTCCCCACTAGGGTGCCTGGCCAGTCTGGGTGAGGGGCTGAGGGCCGTTTTCAGGCTGGCGGGTGACTGAAGCTCCCAACCACTCCTTTTTTTCTTTTTCTTTTTTTTATTCTAGGCCAGCTTTAGCTCTGAGGCCTCGGCTGCTGAAAGCAGGTTTCTGGCATTTGTTTACCTTCTGTATTTGAAACAATGTTGCGGTCCTGCTGGCTGAAGCCTGGCTGACTAAAGCAGGTTTCTGGGGTTTGGTTTAGCTTCTATATTTGTTACATTGTTTCTTAGAGTTGCATCTCAGAGGCCGGCAAGGCAGGCGGGGAAGCTTGGCTTCCTCCGTCACTGAAGCAAGCAAGCCTCCCTGTTCGCTTCAAGCTGCCTGGCTGCCAGCCGCCATCTTGGTTGGCAGTTAATTTGCATATCTCCCTGATTAGCCAATGGGAAGGGTAGCGGAGGTACGGCTAATTACCATGTTTCTCTTTTATTAGTGTAGATTATTTTTATTGGGGCATAATCTACATACAATAAAATTTACTCATTTTAAATATACAGATTGATGATTTTCGACAAATGTATATAAGCATTGGTGCAGACTTTTTTCATTATACCCCAAACTTGGTCAAAAGTTACAGTAATTTCCACCTGTTCTCATCTTCAGACCACTTCTGATTTTGTCAGTTTTGCCTGATTAAGAAAGTCATATGAGTCCTGGCCAGTTTATCTTAGTGGCTAGAGCATCGGCCTGCACATGAAAGGGTCTTGGGTTCAATTCTTGCTCAAGGGCATGTACCTGTGTTGCAGGTTTGATACCTGGCCCTGGTCAGGGCTTGTATGGGAGGCAACCAATTCATGTGTCTCTCTCACATTGATGCTTCTTTCTCTCCTGCTCCCTTTCTTCCTTCATCTCTCTCTAAAAAAATCAATGGAAAAAAATATTCTTGGGTGAGGCTTAACAACAACAAAAAATCATATGAAAGAAATGATACAACACATATTCTTTGTGTCTAGCTTCTTCCTTTCAATACAGTATTTTTGAGATTTAGCTACATTGCTTTCTGTCATAATAGTCTTTCCTTTTTATTTTGAGTTATATTTCATTGTTTGGATATACAACAATCTGTTTTTCCATCCATTTAATAATGGCCATTTGAATTGTTAACAGTATTGGGCCTTTATTCTGAACTCTAAAATAATTGCTGGGTCATATAATAAGTGTATTTTTATGAGAAACTTCCAAACTATCTTCCAAAGTGGCTGTATCATTTTATAATCCTATCAGCAGTATATGAAACTTTGCCTCCACATCCTCATCAGAAATTGATATTGCAGCCTTTAAATTTTAGCCATTCCAATGATTTTGATTTGTATTTCCTTGATGACACTAATAATGTTGAGCATGTTTTCATGTCCTTATTGGCCACTTGTTGTTTGAATAATATGTTTAAATACTTGGCCAGTTTTAAAAATGAAGTTACTTATTTTTTTATTATCAACTTTTAAGAGTTCTTTGTATAGGCTGGATACCAGTTCTTTGTCAGACATGTATATTAAAAATATTTGTTTTCAATCTATGGATTACTCACTCAGTTTCTTAATCAAGTCTTTGAATAGCAGGCATTACTTATTTTTTATGAAGTCCAATTTATAACTTTTTCTGCTATGGCCATGCTTTTTCTATTTTAATAAATCTTTGCTTATCCAAGGTAATAAATATTTTCTATGTTTTCTGCTAGAAGTTATATAGTTATAACTTTTAAATTTAGCCTGTGATACACTTGAGTTTGTTTTTATGTTTGAGAGATTTGGGTTAACATTCATTATCCTCCATGTGAATATAGTTTTTTTTTTCTAGTAGTATTTGTTAAAGTAACTATCTTTCACCATTGTTTTATCTTAACACCTTATGAAAATAAGTTACCACCCATGTGTATCTATCCCTGAATTTGTTTTCTGTTTTTTAAAATATGTCCATTATTATGCCAATTCCACACTCTCTTAATTAATGTACTTTTATAGTAAGTCTTGAAACCACAGTGTAAATCATCCAGTTTTACTTGTCTTTTCCAAGGTAGCTTTACTATTCTAGTACCTTTGTATTTCCACATAAATTATAGAATCAGCATGTGAATGTAGGGACTTTGGTTGGAATTGTGTTGCATCCATACATCAATTTTCTGGAATTACTTTCTTACCAATATTGAGTCTATCTATGCACATGGTGTTAAATTTAGGTCTTCTTCTTTTTAAAAAAATGATTTTATTGATTTTATTGGGATGAAATTGGTTAATAAAATTGTATAGGTTTCAACTGTATAATTCTATAATACATCATCTGTACATTGTAGTGTGTGTTCACCACTCATAGTCTCGTCTCCTTTTATCCCCCCTTTACCCTCTTCTACCACTCCCCACTCCCTTTTCCCTCTGGTAATCACCACACTATTCTCCGTGTCTATGTTTTTTGTTTTAGTTTTTTGCTTATTCCCTTCATCTTTTTAACCTAACCCTCCCAGCCCACCTCCCCTCTGAAAGCTGTCAGTTTGTTCTCTGTGTTTATGAGTATGTTTGTATTTTGTTTGTTAGTTTCTTTGTTCATTAAATTCCACATATAAGTAAAATCATAAGGTATTTTATCTTTCTCTGACTTGCTTATTTCACTTAGCATAATTATCTCCAGGTCCATCCATGCTGTTGAAAAAGGTGAGTTACTTCTTTTTTTTACTGCTGTGTAGTATTCCATTGTGTAAACGTACCACAGCTTTTTTAAATCCGTTCATCTAGGAATGGGAACTTGGGCTGCTTCCAAGTCTTAGCTATTGTAAATAGCACGGCAATGAACATAAAGATGTATATATTCTTTCAAATTAGTGTTTAAGGTTTCTTAGGCTATATTTCCAGAAGTGGGATCATGAGGTCAAAAGGCAGTTCCATTTTTAATTTTTTGAGGTGACTCCATACTGTTTTCCACAGTGGTTGTACCAGTCTGCATCCCCACCAGTAGCGCATGGGTTTTCTCTTTTCTCCACATCCTCGCCAACACTTGTTGTTTATTAGTTTATTGATGGTAGCTATTCTGTCAGGTGTGAGTTGATACCTCATTGTGGTTTTAATGTACCTTCCTCTGATGATTAGTGATGCTGAGCAATTTTTTCACATGTCTACTGGCTATCTGTATGTCCTCCTTGGAGAAATGTCTATTTAGGTCTTTTGTCCATTTTTAAAGTAGAGTGTTGGTCTTCCTGGTGTTGAATTGTATAAGTTCTTTAATTTGTTTAGTTTTTCTGTAGTTTACTGGTTTTGATAGTATTAATATTTTATTTAACCATTGCTAGTGAAAAAACACTATTGACTTTGTAAGTCCACCTTGGATTTAGTGTTGGTTAGATGTACTGAGAATGGTCTTCCTTGTTTTGTTCTTATTTTTATGGAGAAAGCTTTCTGATTTTCACCACTTAATATGATGTTAGATATAACCTTTTTTTTTTTTAACAGATGCCCTCTGTCATCTTCAGGAAATTTCCTTCTGTTTGTAGTTAGCTGAGAACTTTGAGCCAAAAATTAGTGTTGAACTTTGTTAAATGTCTTATTTCTGTGTCTATTGGGCTGATCATATGCATTTTCTCCTTTTTTCCCTATTAATCTAGTGCATTTCACTGGTTGGTTTTGAATGCTAACCCAATCATGCATTACTGAGATTAGCTCCACTTGGATTTTGATCTACCTAGCTCGTTAGCTAGATTTAATTAGCCAATATTTCCTTAGGATTATGGTGCTTGTTTTCACAAGGAAATTGCGAAAGAATTTGTTTAAGATTGGTGTTATTCCTATTTATTTTTTTACATTGTGGAAAAGTACTTAACATTAGATCTACACCCTTAAATCTACCCTTCTAGAATCTTTATAGTTTTGCATTTTACATTTAGGTTTATGATGCATTTTGAAGATGTGTGTGTGTGTGTGTGCGTGCATGTGTATGTATGAAAGGTATAGGAACAGTGTCTAGAGTTATTATTTTCCATGTGGATGTCCAGTTGTCTAGCACCATTTATTGAAAAGACTATTTATTCTCTATTGAATTGTAATTGCACCACTGTCAAAGATCTTATTATCTCAGTCTATTTCTTGGGTCTGTATTTTGTTTAAATTATATCTTTGTTTATTCTTTTGTGTATACTATATAATCATTAGTTCAGTTTATAATAAGTTTTGAAATTGGGTATTGTCAGTCTTTCCATTTTTCTCCTCCTCCTCCTCCTCCTCCTCCTCCTCCTCCTTCTCCTCCTTCATCTGTATTGTATTGACTCTTGTGGTTCTTTTGCCTCTTCATAAAACTTTAGAGTCAGTTTGTCATCTTGCTGGAATTTTAATTGGAATTACATTGAATCTCTAGATCAGTTTGGGAAGAACTGACAACTTAATAATATTGAGTTTTCCTATCCATGAACATGAAATATATCTCTATTTATTTATATCTTTGATTTCTTTTATCATAGTTTTGTAGTTTTTCTTATATAGAGCCTGTAAAATTTTGTTAGAACTATTTCCAAGAACTTCATTGTTTTGGTGGTCATGTAAATGAAATTGTGTTTTTTATTTCAAAGTTCCATTTTTTAATTGCTTCTCTACAGAAAAACAGTTGAATTTTGTGTATTAACTTTGGTATCCAGCAACCTTGATATAATCACTTATTATTCACGGGAAGTTTTTGTTGTTGCTCTTGTTTGGCTGATTATTTGGAATTTTCTTTGCATGTATGGACACAACAATTTTGCTTCTTTCTTTCTAACATGTATTTTTTCAAACATTTATTTTATTTTATTATTGCACTAGAGGCATGGTGCACAAATTCGTGTACCAGTGGGGGCCCTCGGCCTGGCCTGCAGGATTGGGCCGAAACCAGCTCTCCAACATTCCCCAAGGGGTCCTGGATTGCGAGAGGGGACAGGCCAGGCCGAGGGACCCCACCGGTGTACGATCAGGGCCAGGAAGGGACTGCAGGAGGCTTCAGGGTGTGTCTGCCTGTCTTGCTCAGTCCCGATTGGCTGGACCCCAGAAGCAAGCTAACCTACCGGTTGGAGCGTCTGCCCTCTGGTGGTCAGTGCACATCATAGCAACTGGTCGACCGGTCGACTGTCTGCCTCTTGGGGGTCAGTGCATGTCATAGCGAATGGTTGAGCAGCTTTAGCGTATCATTAGCATATTAAGCTTTGATTGGTTGAACGGCCAACAGACGACTAGACACTTAGCATATTAGGCTTTTACTATATAGGATTAAGACTAGGATTATGACAGGGGTAGTGAGACGGGGCATCTTGGCCTTGTTCCCAGTCTAATAGTCTTATCTCACCATAAGTATGATGTTAGCAATAGACATTTTAGTTGTTGTAGTTTATAATCCTCACCTGAGGATATTTTTTCCCATGTATTTTATTTTTTTTAAAAGTAAAAGGGAGGCAGTGGGGTGGGGGGTGAGAGAAAATCAGTGTGAAAGAGACATCAATTAGTTGCTTCCTACACATGCTTCAACCGGTGCTGGGGATTGAACCTACAACCCAGGTTCATGCCCTTGACTGGGAATTGAACCCACAACCCTTTGGTCCACGGACCAGCCACTGAACAACACTGGTCAGGGCTGTAGACTTTTTTTAGATGTTTGTTATCAGATTGAGAAAGATTCTCTTTATTCCTGTTTTGCTAACATTTTGTATAATAAATGAGAGTTGTATTTTGTCTGATGCCTTTTCTGTACCAGTTATTACGGTCATATGATTTTTCTTCTTTAACCTGTCAACTCTATGGATTATATTAATTGGTATTTGAATTATGAACCAGCCTTGCATACTTTGATAAATCCCACTTGGTTGTGATGCATATTTTTTATACATTGCTGGATTTGATTTACTAATTTTTTGTTGAATATGTTTGCATCCATGCTTATGAGAGATATTGGTCTGTAATTTTCATTTCTTATAATGTCTTAAACTGGGTTTGATATTAGGGTTATATTGGCCTTAAAGAATGAGTTAAGAAGTGTCACACATCAATGCTTGGAGTGTAGTAAGTCTATGATTCCATGGGTTGAAGGTAATAGGAACTCCATGTTTAGTGCTTCTCTGAGATTCTGTCCTAGGTGCTTTTTCTCTTGGTTGATTTTAATTTGTATCCTTCCCATATAAGAAACCAAAACTTGAATATACAGCTATCAGTGAAATGTGTGAGTTCTATCAGGAAATGATCAAAACTGAGGGTGGTTTTGGGACTCCAATGAACTGGTGATTGCTGTAAAATGCAAGGGCAGTCTTAGGGACCGCTTTCTTTACCTTTGCAGTGGGCCTAAATTCTACACACACTTTCCCCCCAGATTTATTGAGGTATAATTGACAGATAAAAATGGTATATATTTAAGGTATACAGCATGGTATTTTGATATATGTATATATTGTGACGTGATTCCAGCAGTCCAACTAACATCCATCACCTAACAGTTATCATTTGTGTGTGTGTCTGTGTGTGCAGTGCTGAGAATGCTTTGCTTGTCCTACTATCAAATTTCAAGTATACAGTCCATTACAGTTAACTGGAGTCATTATGATGTATATTAGTTTCTCAGAACTAGTTCATTTTCTAAATAATTTTGTGTTTTTTGATCAAAATTCCCCCTTTCCCCCCACTCGCCTGGCGCTGGTAACCACCTTTCTACTCTCTTACTTTTATCCAGTTTCTGAAAAAAGTTGTTCCATATATTTTGTATAGTATTTTAATTGATTAAGAGTTAGTGGGGTTCCAGTTACTCTCTTTTGACCTGAAATACTTTAGTATTTTAATAGTTTAAAAATGTAAAAATCTATAAATTTTGAAAGCATTCATATTCTTTCCCAAAACTAAAAAGCCCAGTAAATATAGTTCCTACCAAAGTTTATATTGTTATAACGTATTTTTATTTGTATTTCACTCATTCATAGCAATGTGGAAAAGATAGCTGTTGTGATCCTAAACTTTGTGAGCTGAAAGCAGGATCAGCTTGTGATACAGGATTATGCTGCAGTAACTGTCAAGTAAGATTTAAGTTTATTAATATCATCCAAGTGTATAATGAATCATGTCTGGGATTCTTTCTTTCCCCTTTATTATTTTATTTTATTTATTTTATTTTTTTCCATCACAACTTATCCCCTATCCTCTGTATATCCTCTTCCACCTCCACCCACTCCCTCCCCCCTCCCAATGGTACCACTGTTGTCCGTTTCCATGACTTATTTCTCTTTTTTCCTTTTTGATCAATCCCTTTACCTCCCCCCGCCCATCTGCCTGCTATCTATGAGTCTACTTCTATTTTGATTGTTTGTTCAGTTCATTAGATTCCACATATGAGTGAAATCATTTTGTTCTTCTGACTGGCTTATTTCACTTAGCATAATGTTCTCCAGGTCCATCCATGCTGTCGCAAAGGGTAAACTTTTCTTCCTTGTTAGGCTGAGTAGTATTCCATTGTGTAAATGTACCATAGCTGTTGTATCCACTCATCTGCTGATGGACAACACTTGGACTGTTTCCAAATGTTGGCTGTTGTAAATAACGCAATTTATATCGGGGGTGAATATATTCTTTCCAATTAGTATTTTGTGTTTCTTCGAATAAATTCCCAGAAGTGGAATTGATGGTTCATAAGGCAGTTCCATTTTAATTTTTTGAGGTAACTCCCTACTGCTTTCCACTGTGGCTGCTCCAATTTGCATTCCCACCAACAGTGCAGAAGGGTTCCCTTTTCTCCACCAACACTTGTTCGTTGATTTATTGATCATAGCCATTCTGACAGGTGTGAGGTGATACCTCATTGTGGATTTAATTTGCATTTCACTGAGGATTAGTGACTTTGAGCATATTTTCATATGTCTATTGGCCATCTGTATGTCCTCTTTGGAGAAGTGTCTCTTCAAGACCTTTGCCCATTTTTAAATTGGGTTGTTGTTGTTGTTATTGTTGTTGTGTATGTGTTGATTTTTATAAATTTTTTAATAAATTTTGGATATTAATCCCTTATCAGATGTATTGGTGAATATATTCTCCCATTCAATGGATTGTCTTTTCATTTTGTTTCTGGTTTCTTTTGTTGTGCAAAACCTTTTTAGTTTGATGTAGTCCATTTGTTTTCTTGTTGTTTTGTTTCCCTTAGCTGAGGAATCATATCAGAAAAATTATTGTTACAAGAAATGTCAGAGATTTTACTGCCTATGTTTCCTTCTAGGATTTATAAAAAAAAGTATTTTTATTGATTTTAGAGAGGAAGTGAAAGGGAGAGAGGGATAGAAACATCAATGATGAGAGAGAATCATTGATCGGCTGCCTTCTGCATGCCCCACACTGGGGATCAAGCTTGCTACCTGGGCATGTGCCCTGACCAGGCATTGAACCGTAACCTCCTGATTCATAGGTTGACACTCAACCACTGAGCAACCCTGGCTGGGCTCCTTCTATGATTTTTATGGTTTCAAGTTTAACAATTAAGTTTTTAATCCACTTGAGTTTATTATTGTGTATGATGTAAGAAGGTGGTCTGGTTTCTTTTTTTTTTTTTTTTTGCATTTTTTTGTCCAATTTACCCAAAAATATTTATTTAATAGACTAGAGGCCTGCTGCATGGATTCATGCACTGGTGGGGTCCCTCGGCCTGGCCTATGGGGATCAGGCCAAAATCGGCAGTCCAATATCCCCCAAGGGGTCTTGGGTTGCTAGAGGGTGCAGGCCAGATGGAGGGACCTCACTGGTGCACAAATCCATGCACTGGGCCTCTAGAATGCATATAAGATCTTTGGTTAATCTCTTCCCGCCCTCTCCCCCTCCCCACTTCCTTCTGAGATGCATCAGTCTGTTCCATGTTTCCATGCCTTTGCATTGTGTATCTGCCCCTTGGTGGTCAGTGCGCATCATAACGACTGGTCAAATGATTGAACAGTTGAATGGTTGGGCACTTAGCATATTAGCCTTTTATATAGAGAGATTATCTTTAGCCCTTTGTATGTTTTTGCCTCCTTTGTCAAATATTAATTGATCTAAAGGCATGGGTCTATTTCTGGGCTTTCTATTTTGTTCCATTGATCTATATGTCTATTTTTATGCCAGTACCATGCTGTTTGATTACTGTGGCCTTATAGTATAGTTTGATATCAGGTAGCATGATTCCTCCAACTTTGTTTTTCTTTCTCAAGATCACTGTTGCTATTTGGGGTCTTTTGTGGTTCCATATAAATTTTTGGAATATTTTTTCTAGTTCTGTGAAATATGACATTGGTATCTTGATAGGTATTGTGTTGAATCTGTAGATTGTTGTGGGTAGTATGGACATTTTAATGATGTTAATTCCTCCTATCCATTAACGTGGTATACGCTTCCACTTATTTGTACCTTCTTCAATTTCCTTCTTAGGTGTCTTATAATTTTCTGAGTACAGGTCTTTTACATCCTTGGTTAAATTTATTCCTTGTTCTTTTATTCTTTTTGAAGCAACTGTGAATGAGATTGTTTTTTAGTTTCCCTTTCTGATAATTCATTATTAGTGTATAAAAATGTAACTGATTTCTGGATATTTATTTTGTATTCTGATACTTTACTGAATTCATTCATCAGTTTTAGTTGTTTTTTGATGGAGTCTTTAGGGTTCTCTATATACAGTATCATGTCATCATCTACAAATAATGACAGTTTTACTTCTTTCGAATTTTTTTTTTCTTTATTGATTAAGGTATTACATGTGTGTTCTTATGCCCCCATTATCCCCCCATGCCCCCACTCATGCCCTCACCCCCATGGTGTCTATGTCCCTTGCTTAGGCTTATATGCATGCATACAAGTCCTTTGGTTGGTTTCACCTGTCTTACCCCACCCTCCCCAACCTTCCCTCTGAGGTTTGATAGTCTGATTGATGCTTCTGTCTCTGGATCTGTTTTTGTTAATCAGTTTATGTTGTTCATTATATTCCACAA
Organism: Myotis brandtii; assembly: GCF_000412655.1. Classification (NCBI taxonomy): domain Eukaryota; kingdom Metazoa; phylum Chordata; class Mammalia; order Chiroptera; family Vespertilionidae; genus Myotis; species Myotis brandtii. Next base: position 2,496,225 of record NW_005353460.1, read on the forward strand.
ATTAGTGAGATCAAGTAATATTTATCTTTCTCTGACTGTCTTATTTGCTTAGCATAATGATCTCCAGGTTTATCCATGCTGTTACAAATGATAAGAATTCCTTCTTTTTTATTGCAGCATAGTATTCCATTGTGTAGATGTACCACAGTTTGTTTGTATTTATTTATTTATTTATTTATTTATTTATTTATTTATTTATTTAAAAAAACAACAGACCTACCTAAGCAAAGGTGAGTGCCTGAAACTTTGAAGATGGAAGCTTTTAGTAGTATGTGTGTTTGACATTCTCAGTACTAACCAAGTCAAGTTTTTAGCCAGGGGCAGGGGAAAAGCTAGCCTTCCTGAGCAAGTTGGAAGGTGATGGGAGAAGAAATGAAAGCTGCTTTATTCTTACATCTAAGATGCCTATTTGTTCAATTTACCTATTGCAGTAGTTTGAAAGGAAAGCTCTGATATTACTCCAGAGTAGTAAGCAGCAAAAGCTGTTCATTGTAAATGCAGCTCTACCTAGTTGAAATATAATGCAAACTCTATATGTGATTTAAAATGTTCTGGTAGCCACATTTAAGACAGGAAAATAAACAGGTGAAATAAATTTTAATAATATTTTTTACTTATCTAATATATCTAAAATATTATCAGTTAACATGTAATTAATATAAAAAATTTAATAAGCTATTTACATCCTTTTTTATTTTTGCATTTATTCTTTGAAACCAAGGTGTGTTTTACACTCCCATCACATTTCAGGTTGGGCTAGCCACACTTACAGTGCTCAATAGCCACATGAGTCTAGTGGCTGCCGAATTTGACAGTGCAGTTGCAGGGTTTCTGCTGGGCTGGAAAACGATTCCAGGAAATGAGAGGACTCCATGCTTGAGGGATGAAGAAGTTGAGGCAGTGTCTCCAAAGTGAGAAGAAGATGATTTAAGATTCTGTTTTCACTTAAGTTGGGTGTGATGAGAAAACATCTGGAAGGATATTGGACAAAGCAGTAATGGGAGATGGAAGAGAGCTGCAAAGATTCCTGCATGGCCATGATTCCACCATCCACGTTGCCAGTGGAAACTGATCTAAACCAGCCAGGATGAAAGGAAATGGAAAGTCTGAACCAAGGAAGTAAAAATAAATTCAGCATAGTTTTCTGAAGTAATAACTATCGTGTTAAGTATACATTGAAATGAGCACAATATGTCCCCAAGGGCGCTGTTACTGGTCTTTGCACAAACCAGCAGAGCTTGTCTGAAATAAAAAGTATCCCATGATATGCTTAGCGTTATATATAGGGTAAGTACTGCTATTGTTCTGGTTTGGCTGATGAGGAAACTGAAACTTAGATAAAAGCCACCAAACAATCAGCTTCTTGCTGATAGATTGTTTTCATTGAGGGAAGCTTGGAAACCACTAGGTACAAAAGTTTTCCTTCACAGATGAGAAATCTGCTGCTGGGAGAAGCAAGTTGCTTCAAACCACAGGCATAACCAGAGAGAGGTCTTCGGGTTCTAAGTCCAGTGCTTCTTCCCATATATCGATCACATCATGACTTTAAGGGTACCAAGATGGATCCCTGTCTCCTTAAAGAACCACCTATAGAGTAGAAATGATGATTAACTTTTTTTTTTAAGATGTAAAGCTTTTTATTGTAAGGAGAGTAAAAGTTCTTCTTGGCTGTGAGTGATTCCATGATCTATCATATGTAAGTCAAAGCCATGGATGAAGAATGGGGTGAGAGTGTAGGAGCAGGGTGCTAGCAGTGTGGGCAGGAGAAGAGGAGGTGTGAGGGAAAGACAGGAAGGTCAAAGGAATTGGAGGCCAAGAAAACTGACCATTTGTCAAGGGCGTTGAGAAATTGGCACAGTGTTTATTTTGGTTGCTGGTAGGGGAGTCGTAGAAGAGAAATGGGTGGAATATTAATATAAGGAGTTAGTCTAAGGGTAAGTCAACAAGAAAAACAAACAAAACAATTCAACAAAATGAATAGTCTGGGATCAAAACTTAAATATCACAAATGTTTGGAATTGTAGTTTTTTTTAAAAGTTTGTAATGGTCTTTATTATCCATGAATGAGTGAGATCATGTGGTATTTTTCCTTCATTGACTGGCTTATTTCACTTAGCATAATGCTCTCCAGCTCCATCCATGCCGTTGCAAATTGTAAGAGTTCCTTCTTTTTTACAGCAGCATAGTATTCCATCGTGTAGATGTACCACAGTTTTCTAATCCATTCATCTACTGATGGGCACTTAGGCTGTTTCCAGATCTTAGCTATGGTGAATTGTGCTGCTATGAACATATGGGTGCATATATCCTTTCTGATTGGTGTTTCTGGTTTCTTGGGATATATTCTTAGATGTGGGATCACAGGGTCAAATGGGAGTTCCATTTTTAGTTTTTTGAGGAAACTCCATACAGTTCTCCACAGTGGCTGCACCAGTCTTCATTCCCACAAGCAGTGCACAAGGTTCCTTTTTCTCTGAGTCCTTGCCAGCACTCGTCATTTGTTAATTTGTTGATGATAGCCATTCTGACAAGTGTGAGATGGCACCTCATTGTTGTTTTGATTTGCATCTCTTGGATGATTAGTGACTTTGAGCATGTTTTCATATGTCTCTTGGTTTTCTGTAGGTCCTCTTTCGAAAGGTGTCTATTTAGATCCTTTGCCCATTTTTTGATTGGATTGTTTATCTTCTTTTTGTTAAGTTGTATGAGTTCCCTATAAATTTTGGAGATTAGGCCCTTATCAGATATGACGTTGGCAAATATGTTTTCCCACGCAGTGGGTTTTCTTGTTGTTTTGTTGATGGTTTCTTTTGCTGTGCAGAAGCTTTTTATTTTGATGTAGTCCCATTTGTTCTCTTTCTCTTTAGTTTCCATTGCCCTAGGAGCTGTATCAGTGAAGTTATTGCATCAGCATATGTCTAAGATTTTTCTGCCTCTGGATTCCTCTAATTTTTTTATCGTTTCCCATCTTACGTTTAAGTCTTTTATCCATTTTGAGTTTACTTTTGTGTATGGTGTAACTTGGTGGTCTAGTTTCATTTTTTCTTTTTTTTGCATGTATCTGTCCAATTTTCCCAACACCATTTATTGAAGACACTATCTTGGCTCCATTGTATGTTCTTGCCTCCTTTGTCAAATATTAATTGAGCATATTGGTTCGGGCTAATTTCTGGACTCTCTATTCTATTCCACTGATCTATATGTCTGTTCTTGTGCCAGTACCAGGCAGTTTTGAGCTTTGTAATATAGCTTGATATCTAGTATTGAGATTCCTCCTACTTTGTTCTTCTTTCTCAGGATTGCTGCAGCTATCCAGAGTCTTCTTTTATTCAAGATGAATTTTTGGGGAGTTCATTCTAGGTCTTTGAAATATTCTATTGCTATTTTAATGGGGAGTGCATTGAATCTATAGATTGCTTTGGGTCATATGGACATTTTAATGATTTTGATTCTGCCAGTCCATGAACACAGTATGTTCTTCCATCTGTTTATGTCTTCCTCTATCTCTTTTTTCAACGTCCTGTAGTTTTCTGAGTAGAGGTCTTTTACCTCTTTAGTTAAGCTTATTCCTAGGTAGCTTAATTTTTTTGGTGCGATGGTAAATGGGATTGTTTTTATAATCTCTCTTTCTGAAAGTTCACTATTGGTGTATAGAAATGCCTCAGATTTCTTGGCATTAATTTTGTATCCTGCTACTTTGCCAAATTCATGTATTAAGTCTAGTAGTTTTTTGATGGAGTCTCTAGGTTTTGTATGTATAATATCATGTCGTCTGCAAATAAGGACAGTTTTACTTCCTCTTTTCCAATTTGGATGCCTTTTATTTCTTCTTCTTGTCTAATTGCAATGGCTAATACTTCCAAACAGGAGTATAAGGAAGGCCACTTCATAATACTAAAGGGATCAATACACTAAGAGGATATAACTGTTGTAAACCTATATGCACCCAATACAGGAGCACCCAAATACATAAATAAAACTCCTGGAAGATACCAACGGAGAGATCGACAACGATACAATCATAGTAGACTTTAATACCCCACTGACATCACTAAATAAATCCTCTAGACCAGTGGTCAGAAAACTGTGGCTCGCAAGCCATATGCGGCTCTTTGGCCCCTTGAGTGTGGCTCTTCCACAAAATACCACGTGTGGGCGCGCATGTACAGTGCGATCGAAACTTTGTGGCCCATGTGCAGAAGTGGGTATTTTGTAGAAGAGCCACACTCAAGGGGCCAAAGAGCCGCATATGGCTTGCGAGCCACAGTTTTCTGACCACTGGTCTAGAGGATTTATTTAGTGATGTCAGTGGGGTATTAAAGTCTACTATGATTGTATCGTTGTCGATCTCTCCGTTGGTATCTTCCAGGAGTTTTATTTATGTATTTGGGTGCTCCTGTATTGGGTGCATATAGGTTTACAACAGTTATATCCTCTTAGTGTATTGATCCCTTTAGTATTATGAAGTGGCCTTCCTTATACTCCTGTTCAACATAGTACTGGAAGTGCTAGCCATAGCGATTAGATAAGTAGAAGAAATAAAAGGCATCCAAATTGGAAAAGAAGAAGTAAAACTGTCATTATTTGCAGATGACATGATACTGTACATAGAAAACCCTAAAGACTCCATCAGAAAATTATTAGACTTAACAAATGAATTCAGCAATGTAACAGGATACAAAATTAACATTCACAAATCTATGGCATTTTATACACCAATAATGAACTTACAGAAAGAGAGACTTAAAAAAACAATCCCATTTACCATTGCACCAAAAAAATTAAGATACCTAGGAATAAACTTAACTAAGGAGATAAAAGACCTGTACTCAGAAAACTACAGGACATTGAAAAAAGAGATAGAGGAAGACATAAACAAATGGAAGAACATACTGTGTTCATGGACTGGCAGAATCAAAATCATTAAAATGTCCATATGACCCAAAGCAATCTATAGATTCAATGCACTCCCCATTAAAATAGCAATGGAATATTTCAAAGACCTAGAATGAACTCCCCAAAAATTCATCTTGAATAAAAGAAGACTCTGGATAGCTGCAGCAATCCTGAGAAAGAAGAACAAAGTAGGAGGAATCTCAATACTAGATATCAAGCTATATTACAAAGCCACAGTTCTCAAAACTGCCTGATATTTGCACAAGAATAGATATATAGACCAATGGAAAATATAGAAGCCAGAAATTGACCCAAACCACTATGCTCAATTAATATTTGACAAAGGACGCAAGAACATACAATGGAGCAAAGATAGTCTCTTCAATAAATGGTGTTGGGAAAATTGGACAGATATATGCAAGAAAATGAAACTAGACCACCAACTTACACCATACACAAAATAAATAAACAAAATCAGAAATGAAAGAGGCGAAATAACAACAGACCCCACAGAAATACAAAGGAATGTAAAAAAAAATGTTAAGAACAACTCTATTTCAACAAACTAGACAACCTAGAGGAAATGGACATATTCTTAGAAAAATGCAACCTTCCAAAACTCAATCAGGAAGAATCTAAAAATCTCAATAGGCTGATAACTATAGGGGAAATTGAAGCAGTCATCAAAAAGCTTCCAGCAAACAAAAGCCCAGGGCTAGACGGTTCACAGGGGAGTTTTACCAAACATTCAAAGAAGAACTAAAACCTATCCTCAGACTACTCCAAAAAATTCAGGGGAAGGAACGCTTCCAAGCTCATTCTATGAAGCCAACATTACCCAAATACCAAGACCAGATAATGACAACACAAAGAGAATTACAGGCCAATATCCCTCATGAACATGGATGCCAAAAGTCCTCAAGGAAATTCTAGCAAATCGGATCCAACATTACATCAGAAAGATCATACACCATGACCAAGTAGGATTTATTCCAGGGATGCAAGGCTGGTACAATAACCGCAAATCAATAAACGTGATACATCACATAAACAAATTGAGAGATAAAAATCATATAGTCATATCAATTGATGCAGAAAAAGTATTTGACAAAACCAACACCCTTTCTTGATAAAAACCCTCAGCAAAATGGGAATAGAGGGATCATATTTCAACAGAATAAAAGCCTTATATGACAAACCTAAAGCCATCATCATACTCAATGGGCAAAAACTAAAACCATTTCACCTAAGAACAGGAACAAAGGGATGCCCACTTTCACCACTCCTGTTCGACATGGTCTGCTGATATCTTGTTGATGATTTCAGCATCTATGTTCATCAGGGATCTTGGCCTGTAATTTTTTCTTTGTAGTATCTTTTTCTGGTTTTGGAATTAGGATAATGCTGGTTTTGTAAAATGAGCTTGGGAGTCTTCTCTGTCTGGATTTCTTTAGAACACATAGACCTATAGCTGTAAGTCAAATAAATGACCTTTCAAAAAAAAAGATACTAAATTCAGAGTCAGGTTTCTTATTTTGTGAATTTTAGTGGGATGTTGAGGCCTCTTTCTAACGCCATTATCCTCCCCAATTTGATGATGTTGTTTTTAAGCCTTGATTGAGAGCTATTATAGGATTCTTCAATATAGAAAAATCTCCTTTAAAAGGGATTATTTCCATTCACTTTATCCAACATTTATATTTTACAAATAAAAAATGTTACTGCTCATAGTTAGGTATCCGTGGGTATATAATTGAAAGACACAATAGTTTCCCATAAATGTATAAATAATGAAACTCACTAGAAGTAATTTTCAAATGCTGTGTTAGCACAAAATTTAAATTATGAACTAATTATTCAAAGACCATTTGTCTTAAATATCACAATTTAAGTCATATGTAAAGGTGTTGGCTCCTGCCCCCCGTTTCCCTTTTTAGTTCTTTCCATGTGTTTGCAACAGATTCATTATGTGAGATTCCCTTTATTGAACTACTAACATGGGTTCTGTGTTCTTGACTGTCTTATCACTGAAGCAGTTTAATGTTGTTTTTCTCTAGAATCTCACCATGTGCTATATTCTTATCTCTGATCTTTTCTTTTCTTTTTCAATTCCACAAAAGTTTATTGAATACTTACTACTCACATAGGAAACAATTAATTAAGAAGTATGAGATAGGCCTGGCTGGCATGGTTCAGTGGTTGAGTGTTGACCTATGAACCAGGAGGTCAAGGTTCGATTCCCGGTCAGGGCACATATGGGGGTTGTGGGCTTGATCGCCAGTGTGGGGCATGCAGGAGGCAACTGATCAATGATTCTCTCTCATCATTGATGTTTCTACCTCTCTATCCCTCTCCCTTCTTCTCTGAATCAATAAAAAATATTTTTTAAAAAAGTATGAGATAGATGCCCATTTAAGATTCTTTGTATAAATTTTTCGAATTCAATAGGTGAAAGTTGTTTATAGGATAATTCAGGAGAAAGATTGCATTTACAGATATTCCATATTTATAGACTGGTTTGAATAAGTATATTTTATTTGGAAATTGTCTAAATTACAGGATTTCCACCCCAAAGGAAAAAGTGATATCACAAGCTAAAAGTGATATTTCCTCCCTTGCACTGAAACACAACAAAATCTTGCCTCTCATTACACCATACTAGTGTTTTACTTTTCCTTGTGTATATGTTTTATCTCTTGTTTTATTTAAAAACATCCTTTATATAGAAGATATTAAGAGACATTAATGAATAAATAGATCATCAGCCTATAAATGAAAGTAACACAATTTTGAAGTAAATATTAATAACAATCTTATATATAATGCTTTATTTTTTTATATTTTAATTTCTACTAGATTCAACAAGCAGGCTCACCGTGTAGGCCCAGTGTGCATCCTGAGTGTGATCTTCCTGAATTTTGTAATGGATCCTCATCAGCCTGTCCCACTGATGTCATGATAATCAATGGGCATTCATGTAAAAATAAGTATATTTGTTATAATGGAGACTGCCATGATCTTGATGCACGTTGTGAATCCATATTTGGACAAGGTAATATGGTTTTGTAACATCTAAACAGTTGATCTTCAATATTTTATTATCATTACCAAGACAATGGGCAATCACATATCATTTATATTTTATATGATTATATATGTTATATATAAATACATATAAATTTATATTATTTATTTAACATGTATAGATATTTTTGGTATATTTTTATTTTTTAAAATTTTATTGAGGTATAGTTGACAATTAAAATGCATATATTTATGGTATATGATTTGATGTCTTGATATTTCATATATATTGTGAAAAAATTGCTACAATTTTTATACATTATGTTAAGTACTGCTCACAGAATATATATATGTATTCATATAAATGAGATTGCTGGGTCGTAAGGTAGTTTATTTTTAATTTTTGAGGAGTCTATATGTTGTTTTCTATAAGAGCTATACCAATTTCATTCCCATGAACAGTAAAAAAACTTTTCTTCTCGCTACATCCTTGCTAACAATAATCTTTTAAAAAAAATAGTTATCCTAAAATGTGAGTTGTGCTTTTGATTTGCATGTTCCTGATGATTAGTGATGTTGAGCACCTTTTCATATATCTGATGACCACATTGTCTTCCTTTGAGAAATGTCTCTTCAAGTCCTTTGCTATTTTAAAATCCCATTATTTGTTTTTGCTATTGAATTGTATGAGTAACATATATTTTAGAGATACATGATTTGTAAATATTTTCTCTTATGCTATGTTTTCTTTTCTTTTTTTATTGATTAAGGTATTACATATGTGTCCTTATTGCCCCATTACCTCCCCACTCATGCCCTCACCCCCATGGTGTCTGTGTCCCTTGCTTAGGCTTATATGCATGCATACAAGTCCTTTGGTTGATCTCTCCCCTTACGCCCCTCCTCCCCTCCCTTCCCTCTGAGGTTTGACGGTCTGAAAGATGCTTCTCTGTTTCTAGATCTGTTTTTGTTTATCAGTTTATGTTGTTCATTATACAGTGGGGCCTTGACTTACGAGTTTAATTCATTCCATGATGGAGCTTGTAACTCAAATTACTCGTATGTCAAATCAAAAGTGAACGAGTGAGACACGTGATGCTGGGCTGATGTTGTGGTGTTCACTGTGACGTTCCCTGTGCCAACTAGTGGTGGGGTATCTGAAGCTGGCTCATAACCCGAATTTTAGCTCGCAACTCAAAGCAAAAAATCGGCCGAGAGATAGCTCGTATCTCGAAAAACTCGTTAGTCGGGACACTCGTAAGCCAAGGCCCCACTGTAATCCACAAATGAGTGAGATCATGTGATATTTATCTTTCTCAGACTGACTTATTTCACTTAGCATAATGCTCTCCAGCTCCATCCATGCTGTTGCAAATGGTAGGAGTTCCTTCCTTTTTACTGCAGAATAGTATTCCATTGTGTAGATATGCCAAAGTTTTTTAATCCACTCATGTGCTGATGGGCACTTAGGCTGATTCCAAATCTTAGCTATTGTAAATTGTGCTGCTATGAACATAG
>NW_005353460.1:2506107-2525664 GCF_000412655.1 Myotis brandtii
CTGCCCTTGACAATCCCCTGCCCTCCCTTACCCCCCAGTGTCTTATGTCCATTAGTTATGCTTATATGCATGCATACAAGTCCTTCGGTTGATCTCTTACTCCCCTCCCTTCTGCCCCCCAACCCTCTCTGGCCTTCCCACTGCAGTTTGACAATCAGTTTGAGGCAGCTCTGCCTCTGTATCTATTATTGTTCAAAAGTTTGTAATGGTCTTTATTATCCATGAATGAGTGAGATCATGTGGTATTTTTCCTTCATTGACTGGCTTGTTTCACTTAGCATAATGCTCTCCAGCTCCATCCATGCCGTTGCAAATTGTAAGAGTTCCTTCTTTTTTACAGCAGCATAGTATTCCATCGTGTAGATGTACCACAGTTTTCTAATCCATTCATCTACTGATGGGCACTTAGGCTGTTTCCAGATCTTAGCTATGGTGAATTGTGCTGCTATGAACATATGGGTGCATATATCCTTTCTGATTGGTGTTTCTGGTTTCTTGGGATATATTCCTAGAAGTGGGATCACTGGGTCAAATGGGAGTTCCATTTTTAGTTTTTTGAGGAAACTCCATACTGTCTTCCACAGTGGCTGCACCAGTCTGCATTCCCACCAGCAGTGCAGAAGGGTTCCTTTTTCTCCACATCTTCGCCAGCACTTGTCATTTGCTGATTTGTTGATGACAGCCATTCTGACAGGTGTGAGATGGTACCTCATTGTTTTGATTTGCATCTCTTGGATGATTAGTGACTTTGAGCATGTTTTCATATGTCTCTTGGCCTTCCTTATGTCTTCTTTCAAAAAGTATCTATTTAGGTCCATTGCCCATTTTTTGATTGGGTTGTTTATCTTCCTTTTGTTAAGTTGTTAAGTTCCCTGTAAATATTGGAGATTAAACCCTTATTGGTGATAACATTGGCAGATATGTTCTCCTATGCAGTGGGCTTTCTTGTTGTTTTTGTTGATGGTTTCTGTTGCTGTGCAAAAGCTTTTTATTTTGATGTAGTTCCATTTTTTTATTTCCTCTTTAGTTTCCATTGCCCTAGGAGCTGTATCGGTGAAGAAATTGCTTCGGCATATGTTGGAGAGTTTGCTACTTCTTATGCTATGTTTTCTTTTCCCTGTGTTGATTCTTTCCTTTGCTGAGAAATGTTTTTAGTTTAATGCAGCCCCACTTGTCTATTTTTGCTTTTGTTGCCTGTGCTTTTGTATCATATGCAAAAAATTATTGCCTGGACTGCTGTCTAAGAGCTTTTTTCTTATGTTTTCTTTTAGGAGTTTTATTGTTTCAAGTCTTAACGTTTAAGTCTTTCTTACCCCCACCTTTATTGAGATATAATTGACATACAACATTGTATAAGTTTAGTTGTACATTGTATTGATTTGATTCTCAGATATTGTAAAGTGATTAGCACCATAACATTTAGCTAATACTTCCATCATGTCACATAATTACCAATCCTTTTTTTGTGTGGTGAGAATATTCAAGATTTAATCTCTTAGCAATCTTCAAGTATGTAAGGTACTTTCTAGTATATAATTGCAAGTATATAATACACCTAATGCTATACATTAGATTTTCAGAATTTAGTCATCTTATAATGAAGTTTGTACCTTTGATGGCCATGGAGAAGGTGAGAGAGAAGTGGCCATGCTGAGGCTGTATTTAGGAGGTAATGTCAATAAGAGTTGGATTACATAGTGGAGGCAGGAAATGAGGGATAAAGTAAATCAAGGATGATCCCTAAGTGTTAGCCTGAATATCTGGTTTACTAAATGGTTCCATAAACTGAAACAAGGAAGTCTAGGGGTAAAACTGAATTTGGTTTTAGGATATGTTCAATTGTAAATGCCTGTTAGTCATGAGATGAGGTGAATCAGATATTAGGTTATGTTCAGTATTTTATTGTACCTCATATTCTTTGATAGGATAAGGGAATCTAATTATATTATTTGGAATATCAGAGGGCAAATTTTTTACTCAGTAGACTTGGTCAGTATGGTGGACTTAAGGGAATATTTGACATGTGATTTCACATTTGCAAAGTGCTGCCCTTTTAGTGTTTTCATCTCATCCTGGAAAACCCAGACTGATCTGAGAGAAAGTCTTTAACTAATAAGAAGCGTTCAAGGGGGAAGTTAATAATATGGCTCATTGGTACATTTAGATGTAATAGATGGACTAATAAGAATTGGACCAGATGAAAAACATCACTTTTAACAGAATTCATTGACTTCTCTGTGACTAACATATTCTTGTATAGTCTCTCTCCAAACTGGGCTGAATTATCCAGTTTCTGAATTTCCCTGGATATTATCATGATGTTTAACAATTCCTGCATTGGCATTCCTAACCTGGTATCTCAAAGTCACAATTGAACTTATTAAACAATAGAGGCCTGGTGCATGAAATTTGTGCATGGGGGAGGGGATCCCTCAGCCTGGCCTGTACCCTCTCACAATCCAGGACCCCTTGGACATCCCTCTCGCAATCCAGGACCATTCTCTCCTAATCGCTCGCCTGCCTGCCTGCTCAGTGCGCGTCAAAGCAACCAGTGGTTCCGTCGTAATGGACGCTTAGGCTTTTATATATATAGATTGTGAATTCTAAAAAATAACATTGCCTGTCTTTATGGTATATACACAGTAGACCAATATTTAAAAATGGTGGAAAGATATTGAATTAGAAGATAAAAAATTAAAAAAAATAGTGGGGAAAATGTAAATCATGGAAGGGGCAGGTAAACAGGAGAAACCTTCTTGATCTTAAAAATATAGAGAAGGAATAGTTGAGAACTAACAGTGACTAAATAAACATCATCTTAATTCTCATAACAATCTACTGAGGTAGATACTGTTATCTGCTTTTGTGGATGAAGCAGTTAGGCTTAGTAAGACTCATTTTAGAGTAGGTAACTGGGCTGTGCAGAATTCTAAAATGGCCCCCAGACTCTCCTGTTGTACATGCTTTGGATAGTGCCGTTTGAGTTTGGGCAGAACCAGTAAACATATGATGGGATATCATTCTTGTTATTAGGTTATATAGTGAGAAAGGAATTTTGAAGGTGTGTTTAAGGTCCACCATCAGTTAACTTTGAATGAATTGAGATCATTGTGAGTGGGTCTGACCTAATTATGTGAGCCCTTAAAAGATGGGAGATGTCAGAAAGATTCTCTTGCTGGCTTAGAATAAATAAGCTCCCATGGTTGTGTTATATATTTTTTTAAATTGATTTCAAAGAGGAAGGGAAAGGTAGAGAGAGATAGAAACATCAATGATGAGAGAGAATCATTGATCAGATGCCTCCTGTATGCCCCACACTGGGGATTGAGCCCACTACCCGGGCATGTGCCTTGACTGGGAATTGAACCATGAACTCCTGGTTCATAGGTTGATGCTCAACCACTGAGCAATGCTGGCCGGGCTAAGCTGCCATGTTTTGAAGGGCCATGTGACTAGGACATGGGGGCAATTCCTAGGAGCCAAAATCAATCCTTGGCAGATCGTAAGAAAATGAAGCTATGACTGCAACCCCGCCCCCCCCGAATTCCACCAATAATCAGTGAGCTCACAGGAAGACTTCAGCCTCAGCCAGTAACTTCTAGTGAGACCCTGGGTAGAGAGATCACTTCTGCCTTGATGGACTTCTGACTTCTAAAAACTGACATTATAAGAGGGTGTAAGCTGCCAATATTTTGGTAGTCTTTTGCAAAGCAATAAAAAACTAATATAGTAACAAAGTAAAAAATAGTTATATATAAAGATTGGCAATTTTGGTCCTTTTTAAAAGACTTCTTGAAGATACAATGAGGTTTATTTAATGAGATTACATTATAGACCTGGCTTTTTATGAGTTCCTACTCAGAATCTAGGAGAACAAGTATAATTTTCTTGTGTTATCTTTTTATTGCTCTCTTTCACAGAGCCCTCTCATAGTTTACACTTCTGTGATTCTTCTTACGCCTCATATCTTTTGTGATGAAAAGAACAGAAAATGAAGTGAAAGGAGGAATAACATGACCATTGTCCTTTCACTTTAATTTTTCTATTTTTCAACAACCTCATTGGGAACATTTTTAATTAAATAATAAAGGAAAAGGAGATATAATATCTGAGGCAATGAAGAAGATGAAAAAGAAAGGGAGTTTTAATCCAAATACATTTTAAACTTTGACAGGTTCAAAAAATGCTCCATTTGCCTGCTATGAAGAAATACAATCTCAACTTGATAGGTTTGGGAACTGCGGTAAGGAAAGAGGCCAATATAAATTCTGCCAATGGAGGTATGCTATGCAAATACTAAATATAATTTTGTTCTATAAGATTCTATCTTTAGTTGTTTTTTTTTAAATTGATTTTTGGGAGAGAGAGGAAGAGGGAGATAAACATTGATGCGAGAGAGAAACATTGATCAGTTGCCTCCGTACATGCCTCGATTGGGGATTGAACCCACAAACTGGGAATGTGCCCTGACCAGGAATCGAACCCACAGCCTTTTTGTGTAGAGGATGATGCTCTAACCAACTGAGCCACACTGGCCAGGACTAGTTTTTCTTCCTATGTGTTATTCATGCCAGTGGTTCCAAGTATGACATGTGTATGGGAGTGAATCTCAGATCAAAATCTTTGCTCTGACATCTTTCTTGTGCTACAGGCTTAAATTTACATCTAGTTGTAAGCACATGTAGATGACCATTAGGCTTCTAAGTCCAATAGTAGTTGAAACTAATAATGTCTATTGCACCTTTCCTTTCTGAACCTGCTCATTTTCCTTTATAAAAATACTGTTCTCATTCATTTGATTGCTTGCCCAAGCTGAAGACTGCCCAGTGTCTTTAAAATGAGGTTCATTTTTTGGTTAATCTCTTCCCACCCACCCAACCCCTCTTCCATCTGAGATTCGTCAATCTGTTCCATGCTTCTGTGTCTCTGGACCTATTTTGTTCATCAGCTTATTTTGTTCATTAGATCCTATGTATGATGAGATCATGTATATGCATATATATATGTATAACCCATGAACATATAGACAGTAGTGCGGTGAAGGCCTTGGGGGTGGGGGGGGTGCAGGTGCAAGGTGGAAAGGTTCAATGGGGAAAAAGGGGGACATTTGTATTTCAACAGTAGAGATACATTAATAAAATAAAGTTAATCTTTTCCTGTATCTGAAGAGCCAGCTCTTTGATATATTGGTCATGAATTTGTTTTAATAAACATTTATTAATAACCTATGTGCTGGACACTGGGCTAGATACTAGTTAGAAAATGACACATGGCCCTTGTGCTCATGGAATTTGTAGGCAGGTAAATATATCATGTAGTTTTATATTTCCTTGATTTGCTTATGCTTTTACTTTTGTTTAGAAATGCCTTACTCTGTTAAAATCCTACTAACTTGTAAGCTTTGACTCAGATGGCCTGTTCTCTTTGAAGTTTTCCTGACTGCTAAATTATAATGTGTCCTCATCTTAAATATCTGTAAGAATTTCTTTATTTCATTTGTAGAACTTTTTTTTAGAAAAACAATTATCCTTTTTAAAAATTGAATTTATTGGGATGAAACTGGTCCACCAAACCATTCAGGTTTCAGGTGAACAACTCAACAAAACATCACATTTAGTATTAGATGATAAGGGTATGGGTCTAATTTGTTTACCATTAGATCCTATAAAGTGCTTGCATGAATTGATTATTTGACAATAAGATATAAATCTGCACAGTGAATAAAAGGCCATAAGTAGCATTGAAAGATAATCTTGTATCAGCAGCTTTATACTTTTTTACTTTAAATGTTAGTGTTAAAGTATTACATTTTCCCTAGACATATTGCCATATATTACGAACCATGTATTTTTAAATTTTTTTCTTATAAAGCAAATCTGAAGCATTTTCAATAAATGCCTAATATGTAATAATAATATAATTTTATTATATTTGTAGGAATCTTATATGTGGAAGATTAATTTGTACCTACCCTACTCTAACTCCTTACATTCAAAGAAATGTTGCTGTGCTTTATGCTTATGTACGAAATGTTATATGTATAACTTTAGACTACAGTCTCCATGGCTCAAGTGTAGATCCACTGGTGGTCAATGATGGCTCTGAATGTGATTCTGAGAGAGTAAGTGATTTAAAATTTATTTTTAAAGTTAAATTAAATTTATTTCTTTTTTTTTTTTAAATATATTTTTTATTGATTTTTTACAGAGAGGAAGGGAGAGAGATAGAGAGTTAGAAACATCGATGAGAGAGAAACATCGATCAGCTGCCTCCTGCACATCTCCCACTGGGGATGTGCCCGCAACCCGGGTACATGCCCTTGACCGGAATCGAACCCGGGACCCTTCAGTCCGCAGGCCGAGGCTCTATCCACTGAGCCAAACCGGTTTCGGCTTAAATTTATTTCTTTAACACATATTTTCAGTATTAAATTTTAAATTCATTTGTAGTGCTATATAAACTTAAATATTTAGAGAAAGAGAAAATAAGCTTCAGTAAGGCTTCAGATATTAAGAGGGAAATGGAACAGTTTGATCCTTTTCAGAATTTCAATGTTGTGAACAAGGAAACTACCAACTATTTTAGGACTAGGGGAGAGATCTTGGAAATACACTGTAGTTAAGTACTCTCTAGCATGGAAATTCACTTTTCTTCTTGTAAAAAGTAGTATGTGGAAAAGTAATAAAAGTAAAACTGGGTAATATGTGTCTCTTTGTGGCCCAGTAGATAAGATCACAAGTTAATTTTCAGACTGCATAGAATCAGCTATTCACCTCTTATGTTTTGACATTTTGCTAGTTACCTAACCAGTGTGAGATACCACAATTACATGTAAAGTGGGGATAATAATAGCTTTTACTCTGTGGGGTTAATGAGAAGATGAAATTAGATAACAGTATAAAGTGATTAGCTCAATGTTCAACACATTGTAAGAGTTAAATTCAGGTTGGCTATTGTTATTTATTGTTATTATAAGTCATTATTTCTGAGGCTGACACAAATATGGAGAAAACATAGAGGGAATAAATTTACTGCAAAGTTTCATTTTATTCCTGACCAGATCTTTGCCGGCTGCTTCTTCATGCCTAGGAGCCACGATTGTCTCCTCAAAGGAGGGCTATGCCTGGGGGTTCAGTAGATATATTTAGGCCATGGAGCCAAAACAAGTAAAAATAAAATAAGTCTCCATGCTTCTGCTTTTATTTTGTTCGTCAGTTTATTTTTTTTATTAGATTCCACATATAAGTGAGAGCGTATGGTATTCATCTTTCTTTGACTGGCTTATTTCACTTAGAATAATAATCTCCAGGTCCATTCATGCTGTTGCAAAGGTAAGAGTTCCTTCTGTTTTACAGTTGCATAGTATTCTATTATGTAAATGTACCACCTTTTTTTATCCACTCATATACTGATGTGCACTTATAGAAAGTTCTAACGGGGTTGTGCGCCCTATAAAGGGGGGGAGGGAGTCCAGATTTTATCATTATACTTCTGCAACTCAGAAAATTAAAAATGAAACTACCATTTGATTTGGTGATCCCACTTCTAGGAATACATCCTAAGAAGCCAGAAACACTAATCAGAAGGAATATATGCACCCCTATGTTCATAGCAGTGCAGTTTATAACAGATAAGATTTGGAAACAGTCCAAGTGCCCATACCATATGATCTCACTTATATGTGGAATCTATGTGAACAAAAGAGAAACAGAGATATGGATACATGGAACAGACTGACAGCTGTGAGAGGGGGAAAGGGGGACTGGATGAAAGAAGGTAAAGGGATTAGCCAAAGAACATAAATGCATAACCCATAGATTCAGACAACAGCGTGTGGTGATGGCCAGAGGGAAGGGGTCAGAGGATGGGGATAGCTATAATAGTGTCAACAATAAAAATAAGAATTAAAATGAGTATCAACAATAAAAATAAGTTAAAGAATTAAAATGTTATCATAATTCCCTTTGCAGAATAGAGCTACAAAATGATTTGTGAAATTATTTTTAAAAAATAAAAATATGTTTCTAAAAGGGAAAAAAAAATAAATCAACAGATGATTTGATATTATTCAGTTGGCAATTTAGTAAGAATAGAATCTTTCCCATAACATGGATACTTTTTCTTAGTGATAATGTCTGGAAACAAATTTTACCAGGTAACCTTTAATGATACTATAAGTCCTATATAATAAAACATTGTTGGTACATTTGTTACAATTGATGAACCTACACTGACATATCACTATCACCCAAAGTGTATAGTTTACATTGGAGTTACCTGAAAAATCTCACAAAACTTGGAGATTAAGCAATGCATTCTGAAAGGAGGAATCTCAAGAGAAATTGAAAATTATTTTGAATTAAATGAAAATGAAACATAAAAATTTGTGGGGTATAGCAAAAACTACTTAAATGGATATTTGTTGCAGTGAATGGTTATGATCTTACGTTATAAAATTAATGATTAAAATGTGAAGATAGCTGAAATTCTTTGACTTGGAAATTTTTTTTCATTAGGTTTGTATAAATCGTCAATGTGTAGAATCAAGGTTTCTTAAGAAGGATTCCCTTAATTGTTCAGCAAAGTGCAGTGGACATGGAGTAAGTAAGCATGTGATTAATATATGTTTCCCCAAATCACATTAATCTTGGGCACTTTTCAGCATCACTCATTAATTCAACATTTATTGGGTTCCTACTACATGCTAGTGTTGGGTTGCAACCTCCTGCAGAGCTTTATGTGTATAACCTGAAACTGGGCCCCCTATGTGGAAGGCAGGGAGAGACTGAAGAAAAAGGCAGACCATTCCAATTGGTAGGTGGCAGGTTTAATCACCAAGAAAACTTACAGGCTTGTCTTGGGCAGCCACAAGAGAAGTAGTTTTCTGCACGAGCCCACCAGAATTTTAGAAGTTAATACAGAGGTCCTAACTGGATTCAGTCACATATCCAGGGGGCCTTATCTGGGTTTAGTTCCATACCTAGTTCAATTAGTCTCATCACATTTCCTTGTGATTTTTTTTCTGGTTATATATCTATTGTTGAAAGTGGTGTATTGAAGTGTCCCACTTTTATTGTATTGCTCTCAATTTCTTCTTTCAGACCTGTTAGTATTTGCTTAATATATTAGGTGCTCCAGAGTTGAGTGTGTATATTATGATTGTTATGTCTTTTAAAAGTGTTGACCCTTTATCATTATATAATGACCTTTGTTTTGTCTTTTTACTATTTGGGTTAAAGTCTATTTTGTCTTATATAAGGACTAGAGGCCCAGTGCACAAATTCATGCACAGGTGGGGTCCAGCCAGGCCAGCCCCAATTGGGGCAGATCAGGGCTGGGCCTGTTGGGAGGAGGAGATAGTGGGAGGTTGGCTGGCTGGCCCGCCCCTATTGGGACCCGATCAGGGCCTGGCCGGCTGGGGGGAGGGCCTGTGGGTGATTGGCTGGCGTACCCCACCACCGATTGGGGTTGGGGGCCAATTGGGGGCCAGTGGCCTGGGGGAGGGGCCATGAGTGGTTGGCAAGATGGCCCTGCCCCCTATTAGGGTGGGAGGGTGATGAGGGGTGGGGCTGGCCAGGGGAAGGGGCTGCAGGCTGATCAGGGTGGTGGTGGCCCATTGGGGCGGGGCCAGCCAGGGGAAGGGGCTGTGGGCCGATCAGGGTTGTGGGGGTCTATTGGGGGAGGGGCCAGCCAAGGGTGGGGCTGCCCCCTACTGGGGGGTGGTGGTCAGGGCAGGGATGGCCACGGGGAGGGGCTGCAGGAGGTTGGCCAGCCAGCCCTGCCCCCTATTGAGGTGGGGTGTGATCAGGAGTGGGTGGCCAGGGGGAGGGGCTTCAGGAGGTTGGCCGGCCAGCCCTGCTCCCCACTGGGGTGGGGGGTGATCAGGGGTGGCTAGCCAAGGGGAGGGGCTGCAGGCCAATCAGGGTGGTGGGGGCACATAGGGGGCAGGGATGGCCAGGGGAGGGGCTGCAGGAGGTTGGCCCCCTATTGGGGTGGGAGTGCGATCAGGGGTGGGGCCAGCTGGGGGGAGGGGCTGTGGGCCTATTATGGTGGGGCAGGCCCATAGGTGGCTGGGCAGGCTGATTGGGGGTGGGGCTGGCTGGGGAAAGGGCGGGGGTGTGTGGGTGGTTTGGCCAGCTAGCCCCGCCCTTGATTGGGGTTGGAGAGTCCAATCAGGAGCAGGCCGACTGGGGGGAGGGGCTGTGAGAGGTTGGCTGGCGGGCCCCACCCCTCTATCAGGCCACAGTGGGCATCATAGCAACTGGTTGTCGGTTGTCATGGTCTCTGGCTTTTTATATATGTAGATAGCTACCCCATCTTTCTTTTAGTTGCTGCTTTCATGGAATATATTTTAATCTCTATTTTGAACCTATGTGTGTTCTTAAAACAAGTCAATCTCTTGAAGGCAGAATTTAGTTAGGTCTTGCTTTTTTAAAAAAAATATTTTTATTGATTTCAGAGAGGAAGGGAGAGGGAGAGAGAGATAGAAACATGAGTGATGAGAGAGAATCATTGATGGACTGCCTCCTGTACATCTCCTTCTGGTTATCAAGCCCTCAACCCAGACATGTGCCCTTGACCAGAATCAAACCTGGGACCCTTCAGTCCACAGGCCAACGCTCTGTCCATTGAGCCAAACCTGCTAGGGCAGGTCTTATTTTTTTATGAACTTACTATATCCATCCACTCTGTGTTTTTATTGGTTAATTACTCTCATTAATACTATTGATAATGCCATGTCTTTAATTGCTTTCTGGCTGTTTTTTAGTTCCCTAGTGTTTTTTTTCTTTTTTCTTTCTACTTTTGTGAACTGATGATTTTCTGTGGTGGCATACTTTGATTCATCTCTCGTTATCTCTTGTGAATCTACTATAGCTTTTTGTTTCCTGGTTACTACCATGAGTTTACATAAAACATCCTATATAATAAAAGCCTAATATGCAAATTGTCCCCTCGGTGGTCGACCAGCAGTTTGACCGCTTGCTATGACATGCGCTGACCACCAGGGGGTGGCGCGGAACATGGTGGGCGTCAGGGATGCAGCACTGGCAGCAGGCAGCAGTGGAGGTGCTGCCGGCCCTGATGGACCCCAATGAGAGTGGGACCACAGCGGGATAATGGAGCAGGTGAGCAGCTGGCGCCAGGCCAAGGCAAGTGTGAGCATGGGCCCAATGGCCCTGCCGATTGCCCCACAGACGGCGATCAGTGGTGGTGGCGGGAGGTGGAGCCATCGCCCAGCTCCCAAGCGCTAAGTGAACCAGGCAGGGGGGCCAGACCTGATCATTTGCCCCACAGGTGGGATGGTGGAGCAGGTGAGGGGGTGGCGCCAGGCCAAGGCAGGTGCCAGGCGGTGCTTTGGGGCTGTGAGCTGGGGGTGCAAACTGGGGCTGCAAGGCTGGGGGCACGAGCTGGGGCCCGATCTCCGCAGGCCACCCTGAGGGCCCCCCCAACTGTGCACGAATTTGTGCACCGGGCCTCTAGTCTTATAGATAAAACAGTCCATATTAAGCTAATTGAAAGTTAACTTCAATCCTGTACAAAAGCTCTAAACATTTACTAACCTCCTTTTGTTGTCTTTTTTTTTTTTTTTTTTGCAAATACAGTATGGTTAAACATGATATTCAATATTGAACTTTTCCAGTACATGAAAGATGAAAGTTATCTTCTCAGAATAGATGTCTTATTAAACTGTTCCAAGATTACATAAATAGAGAAGCATGAAAGCTTGAAGGCGAATAGAGAGAGGTTCAAAATGTGTATAATGTACTTTAATGAGGAGAATCAAAGGATTGCAACTTTAGTCACATGCAGAACTCTAAAGTCTAATTATCGGAGTCCATCATTTGGAGGCAAAGGCCAGAAACTAATTCTTACTCATAAATGTAACTGAATTGAAGCATACCTGGGGGAATTTTTTATTTTATAAATGTGATAAGAATTAGTATTTTTAGCTCCTCTTCTTACTTTTTAATAGGCTTTTCAGGATACTTTCAAAAACTTCTAAGGTTTATAAAGTAGGTGTAGAGGAGAAAAACTTTGGAGAAAGCTTATATTCCAAGAGGAAGTTCTTTTGACATCAAAAGATGAAGAAGGCAAATTGTCTTGCCCAAATTAGAAAGGAACAAAGGCAATCAAAATATTTTTATTATATATGACCTCCTGGCATATTGTAGTTTTTTTAAATTTATTTATTTATTTATTTATTTATTTTAGTGTCTAAAGTTTTACATATGTCTCCATTTTCCCTGATTGACCCCGCCCCTCCATTCCCACCAGAGTGTGTGTCCATTGGTTATGCTAATATGCATGCATACAAGTCCTTTGGTTGCTTTCTACCCCCTCCCCCCCATTTGTCTCTGGATCTATTCTTGTTCATCAAATTATGTTGATCATCATCATCATAATGTAGTTTCTTTTAAAAAAAAACATTTTTATTGTTTTCAGAGAGGGAGAGGGAGAGATAGAAACATCAACAATGAGAAAGAATCATGATTGGCTGCCTCTTGCACACCCCTTACTGGGGATCGAGCCCACAGCCTGGGCATGTGCCCTTGACTGGAATCGAACCGGGACCCTTCAGTCCTCAGGCCGACTGAGCCGAACCAGCTAAGGCTGGCATATTGTAGTTTCTTAGGAGATCTTCAATTAGTTATAATTATAGTTATATGATATTATAATTATCTACACTAATAAAAGAGAAACATGCAAATTGGTTTCACTCCTCTATGCCCACCAGCCAATCAGAGTGACTATGCAAATTAACCCAACAAAGATGGCGGTTAATTTGCATATGCAGGCATGGAGCGAAGACTGAAGACTGAAGAGGCTTGGCTTCTCCGCTGTGGTGGACCAAAGGCCTGGGTCCTGGGTGCCGGAGGAAAACTGATGCCAACAGCCAGGGGAAGGAAGGCCTATTGCGCGAATCTTTGTGCAACGGGCTTCTAATAGATAATTATATGATGATTATGTAATTTACTATGATAATGACAATGCCTCAGAGCTCCTGGACAAGTAATTAGCAATATAAGATTTTCTTGGAGTTGTATCCATTTCTAACATGTTCCTTTTATTTTCATGTAATATTAATTTTGCAAGAATGTGTGCTTAATAAAATAAGGGATTGAACAAAGAAACAAATGAAAACAGCTCATAGACACAGACTACAGCATGATGATCACCTGAGGGGAAAGAGGGTGAAGGGAGGTAGGAGAGGCTAAAGGGGGGATGAGTGGTGATGGAAGGAGACGTGACTTGGGATGGTGAACACACAACACAATATACAGAGGATGTATTATAGAATTGTACACCTGAAACTTACATAACTTTATTAACCAAGTTCACCACAATAAACTCAATGAAAAAAGAAATAAAGTTAACTACTTTAAAAATAAAAAATGTTAAAGCAAGGCAAATGAAATAAAAATCGCACATTTTATTAATAAAAAATGTTATGTGCTGAAACACTTTTTTTATAGCTATCATTGTGTAACTTTATAAAATTATTTTCTTCAACCTCTGACACCGAGCTTGATACTTGTTAGAAAGTCAAGAGAGTATCCCAATACCCATCTTCAAAATTCACCATCAGAGGACTGATCGTCCTCTTCATCCCTTTACTTTTCGGTATTTCCTTGAAGCCTCTCCTTCTGGATTATAGCTCTGTGTTTTAACATTCAGTCTTTCTGCTGATTTTTGTGCTGCAAGCTTGGCTTGCCTCTCCTTATGACTCTGTTTCTGCTGTTGCTGACCTGCCAACTATTCTTCAGTGGAGAGCAGCTGTGTAGGTATATGGTGCAGTGGTAGAAGCCCAGCTGCTGGGCTGTCATCAAGGTGCTGTTCATCCCTGTGCAGCCTTTCCTCTGAGGAAATAGGAGACCCTCTTCTTTGCTGATGACTAGATGAACCATTCTGTCGTGAAGGTAACACATGGGTTTTAAATTTACGTGATGGGGCACTGAGTTTTTGGCTCGCATGCCTAGCACTTCCGTGTAATGAGGCTTCTTCTGTGTCCCACTATGAAGGCCTGTCAAGTTCTCAGTCCTCTTGTTTTCTTCTGAGTGGTGTTCATCTGGGTCTGCAGTGGTGGCCCTTTGTAACCTACCAATACACAGGCTGCTGGAGCTGGTGGAATTATCTTCAGGTTGACCTAACACCCGATGCTGAGGGAGACGCTCACTGGCTTTGGGTGAGGAAGGCACAGTGGCTCTGCTGCTGGAAGCTGGCACTTGTTCGCTTTGTACCCAACCTGGGGAGCCTCTTCATTATCTTTGTGACAAGAATGTACAAAACCCTGTTGTTGTGAGGTCGTTTTAGATGATGTGAAGTGATCTGCAGAACAGCCAGGAACTAGTGATGAGGTATCAAGTATCTGGTCAGAATTCTGGGCCCTGTTTGTGTCCACGTCAACGGCAGTTGCTTTTTGCCTTGGGTTAGTCTAAACCAGCAGGGGAAACAGTTCACTTTTTCCTCTAATTTCTTCACGTTCTGCAATGGCAGCTTTCAGTTTGGCAACAGAGTCGAAGATCTTTTTATCCTCGTCGGGCAATCTGCAAATGAATTTTTCATGGCGAAAAGTCTCGCCTGACACTTCGACATCTCCCTCAGCTCCGCCAAACTCCTCTGACCAAGTCCTCCGGAGCCCCAGCTGCAGGGCAGTGAGGACACGCTAGGGGGCCTGAGGCTGGGGAGACATCAGCCCTGGCTGCAGCAGCGGGATGCAGGGACTCTGCGGCACTAGCAGGAGTTGCCCTTTTGCCGGAAGGACTGCCCCTTTTGGTTTTTGATGTCACAATTTACCTCTTTTCATATTTGTGAATTTATTAGCAAATTACAGTAGCTATAATTTGTTTTTAGTCTTTTAACTTGTATTCTGTTAAGTGGTTAATTCACAATCACATTACAGATTTAGAATTTTCTAAATCTGTGTATTTAGTTTTACTAGTGTGTTACATATTTTTATATGTTTTCATGTTGCTGATTACTGTCTTTTCATTTCAGATGGAAGAACTCCTTTTAGTAAGGCAGGTCTAGTGGGGATGAATTTCCTCAGCTTTTGTTTGTCTGGGAAAGTTCCTATTTCTCCTTCATTTCTGAAAGATGAGTTTGCTGGATAGAGAATTCTTGGATAACTTTTTTTCTTTCAACACTTTGAATATGAAATTCCACTCTCTCCTGGCTTTGGGGGAGGTTGCTTTATAGATGACAATTGTTTTTTCTTTTGCAATTTTTTAGAATTTCCTCTTTGTCTTTAATATCTATGAGTATCATTATAATATGTCTTGAATAAGGCCATTTTGCATTGAGATAATGGGGTGATCTTTTGGTTTTGTGAGTTTGGATGTCCAAGTCTCTCCCCAGGTTTAGGAAGTTCTCAACTATTATTTCTTTAAGTAGACTCTCTGCTCCTCCTTTTTTCTATGTTCTCTTTCTAGTGCTCCAATTATTCTAATATCTGTATGTTTGATGGTTTCCCATAGATCACATATGCTTTCTTTGCTCTTATTCTTTTTTCTTATCTACACTGGTTCCTAAGCTCTAGATACCAATTCTATCTTCTAATTGGTTTATTGTGCTTTAGATGTTCTCTATTACATTTTTTTCCAAATCATTAATTAAATTCTTCACTTCTACAATTTCTTTATGGTTCGTATTTATGATTTCTATCTCTGTTACATTTTTCATTTTGTCCAGAAGATTTCCATGTTTTGTTGAATTGTATGTCTGTTTTCTTGTAGCTCCAGAGTTCCTAAAAACAGGCTTTTAAACTTTTTATCAGCCAAATTGCTAAATTTTCTGCATCTTTTTGAGTTTGCTGCAATATTATTTTGATGATGAATTGTTTCCTTGCTTCTTCATTTTTCTTGGAATTTTGCATTGCTGTTTTTACATTTGAAGTACTAGTCACTTCCTTAAATCTTTACTAGCTGTCTTCAGGTGGGATATTTTTTATTGCTCTTGCTTGTGTTTGGGTCTTTCTCTAACACTTTGTGGGTATACCTACTCCACATTTTTTGCTCCTTTTATGCCAGAATTATTAAGCTTGCATTTCTTATCTGGTTCTTAAATTGACAACGCTGGCTGCTGGAAACCTCTCTTTTGTCTTACAGAAGGTGGAAAACCTGTTTCTTTCCTACAGCTCAAGTTTGTGCTTTCTTCCTTGCCCAAGTACCCTGGCTTGATTTTCTGAGGGAAATCCTCGTCTACTGAGCTTGCCCTTTCTGCTCAATGAGGTGTACAGAGAAGGAGTAGGCTACAAAGTGGGAAAAATTATGGGTTTAGCACTTGAGGTATTTGGGGTGCTCACAGGTCAGGTGGGGAGGGATCCCTGATTTAAGTTTTTACAGCAGTTCATGGACAACCTTCCTGCTGGAGTACTGACTATTTATTAAAGGGCTAATTTCCCTCCCTCCCTCCCTCCCTCCCTCTGTTCCTCCTTCCTTCCTTCCTTTCTTCCGTCCAATATGAAGGCTATATGACAGAAGCTGGGGCATTGGACTTGAACAGAGTACTTTTTCCCTGTACATCTAAGCCTTGGAACAGTGAAATTAGTTTCATGTTCTTAAATTGAAATATTAGAACCCGAGTGATATTTTATATTGTTTTGAGAAATAGCATAGCACGGTAGTCAAGGGCAGGGCTTCTGAAACCCCACTGCTTGGGTTTAAATCCTGGCTCTATCACTTACCATCTGGATGCCTTTTGGCAAGTTAAATATCTATGCCCCAGATTCTTCATCTGTAAAGTTGGAATAATAAGAGTTCTGACCTCAAAGAGTGGTTGTGAGGATTTAATGAGTAAATCTGTATAAAGTGCTCAGAATAGAGACTCACATAGTAGGCACCATAAAGGTGTTTGGCTATGATACAATAATTATCAATAACAAACCATCAGTTTCTAATGTTTGCTATATCTAGGTATATGAGTCCCTCTTGTAACACAGAAAGCCTTTGCTTAAAATTCAAACAAAGGCAAACAAAACTTGATAATGGCTAAGGCAGTGTTATGCTCATATATGTTTAATAACTACTCCTGGGGGAGGGTGAAGTCCTCATTTGTAAGTGCAAATACTTCATGTTACCACATGACAATGACCCTGATCTTGGAGATTCAACACAATCAGCTCTGGGAACTGGTACTGTTGTATCGCAAATCAGCGAGCTAGATACGAGACGCCTTAACAAGCCAATTAGGAGTCTTTTTATTGCGCTGGTTCAGAGCAGAATATCTCTGTCAAATTCTGAACCAAAAACATGGAGGAAACTCTATTTATTTATTCATTTAAAATATATTTTATTGATTTTTCCACAGAGAAGAGGGGAGAGGGATAGAGAGTCAGAAACATCTATGAGAGAGAAACATCGATCAGCTGCCTCCCGCACCTCCCTACTGGGGATGTGCCCGCAACCAAAGTACATGCCCTTGACTGGAATCGAACCTGGGACCCTTGAATCCGCAGGCCGACGCTCTATCCACTGAGCCAAACCGGTTAGGGATATTTATATGCTTCCAGTTCTTTGTCTCCCAAATATGTTTTTTCCGGACCTTCTGCAGACTTTACAAAGAGCTTTGTGTAAGTTATTTTTGCAGACAGTTTGTAACCTTGGATACATAATGAACAAATACTTGGCATGAGAATATGGGAATTATTATCAGTATTCACCTATTACGTTAGATGGCTAGCTTGCAAGGTTAGTTAAGTTTTTATCTTTTTCTATTATTCAAACTAAAAAACAAAGTCATTTTATAGAATAAGAGACTATCTAAAAGTGACAGAGTTTACAATGACGGAGTTTACAGAACAAGGGACTATCTAACAATAGCAGGACTTGCAACTAGCAGTTTTTATACAAGATGTAGGTTACTGTGCTTCAGTACCAGCTGGCCTCTAGCACACCACTGGAAACATCTTTCATTGGAATTTAAGGATGTGTTTTTGAAATTGCACACTAAAATTTCAGGTGAACATTTTAAGATGTTAAATTTTCTTGATGCAAATATTGACAGCCTTAATTCATAGCTTTATTGAGATGCCATGTGTGTATGTGTATGCCTGTATCTCTCTGTGTGTGCATGTTATTTAGGCTAAGAAATCAAGCATTTGTTTTATAGGCTTGTCTCTCTAAATAAATCAAATAAATAGAATTGCACCAGATAAAAATACAAAAGTAAGCTTGATGATCCATCTGATAATGTTACTTTTATGAGAGCATATTTTTACATGATCATTTAAAATGTAAAAAATGGTCCTAGGTGTGCACGTCTGAGTTGCAATGCCATTGTGACAGTGGCTGGACCGGTCAAGATTGCAATACGCAGTCCAGACAAGCTGACAGAGAAATAACAGGCAAGTATCTGTCTCTTTACAAATCCAGCTAATAAAATTCTCAAATAGCTTATCATGACAAAAACAAAGTTAGATGTTTAACACGTAGGAAGAAATGACTATTTGTAATTGAAAGGTAAGTAGACTTCTTTCAAGAAATGGAAACCAAATATGCTTTCTTAATCTTGCTCTCTTTTTCTAATATTAACTTTCAGATATCATGATTGAAGCTGAGAGTATCTTTTAAATTTTTATTGATTGATATTGACTTTCCTCCTTTAAGACTATATTTCAATATTTCCTCCTTTATAATTGATTCTGTGATCTCAGCTATACACACTCTGTTACTTTGTGTTCATTATAGAAGAAATAAAATAAATTGAAGATAATTTTTACTCTGAAGAAGTTTACAGTTTAAATGAGAAAAACCAACAACTTGCTGCTGTAGAGATCCCAGAGGGATGCTAGCACAGTGTTGTATTTGTTCACCAGGACTTTAGTTTCCGTTATTCATGCATTGATTTGGCAAATATTTATTGAACTAATAAATATTTGTTTGGTGCTGGTCATATGGCATAAGGGATGTACAGCAAGTTAAATCAAGTCTCTCTCCTCGTGGAGTTTAAATAATATGTTTCAGGTACCATACCCAGTGCTAACTAGTTGTAGAATAAGGATTAGGAATCAAGTCTGATTTTTATGCCAGTGCCATTGTTGCAGCAATGGCTCCATATATAAAAACAGATCCTTAATGTCAAAAAGTCAACAGTCTAATAAAGAAAAATAGGAAATGCACAAATATAGTGAAATTCAGTGATAACGCACCTGGTAACAATGCATATTTATCGGATAACCTTGCGATTACACCATACCACATTATGCGTTATTGAAGTTTTTGGGCCCCACTTAATGGTGTGATAGTGGGATTTTTATGTAGCTGTTGTATAATATAGAATACGTTGCAACTTTCTGGAACTTGGTTTCTATTCATTTAAAAAAATCTTGATTGTTGATATTGTTACAGATGTCACCCCCCTTTTACCCCATTGCCCCCCTCCACCTGATTTCCATTCCATCCCAAGCCTTCACTACCCTATTGTCCATAGGTAATGCATATCTATCTACACTAATAAAAGAGAAACATGGTATTGGTGTACGACCGCTACCCTTCCCATTGGCTAATCAGCATATCCTTATGCAAATTAACTGTCAGCCAAGATGGCGGCCGGCAGCCA
>NW_005353460.1:2526982-2532569 GCF_000412655.1 Myotis brandtii
CACCAGCCAATCAGGATGAGTATGCAAATTAACCAAACTAAGATGGTGGTTAATTTGCATATGCAGGCTTGGAGCGAAGACTGAAGACGACTGAAGACTGAAGAGGCTTGGGTTCTCTGCTGCAGCTGGAGCAGAGAAGCCAAGTCTCGCTGCTGCGGCCAGACCAAAGCCCTGGGTCCCGGGTGCCGGCAGTCAGGGGAAGGGAGGCCTATTGTGCGAATCTTCGTGCAACGGGCCTCTAGTAA
Source organism: Myotis brandtii (assembly GCF_000412655.1). Classification (NCBI taxonomy): domain Eukaryota; kingdom Metazoa; phylum Chordata; class Mammalia; order Chiroptera; family Vespertilionidae; genus Myotis; species Myotis brandtii. The sequence goes on from NW_005353460.1 coordinate 2,527,228, forward strand.
TAATAATAAAAGCATAATATGCTAATTAGACTAGACATCCTTCCAGACGACCTTTCAGATGAAGCCGGGGCTGAGAGGGAAACCTGGGTTTTGGGTGCCTGCCGGCAGCCAGAGGGAAGCCTGAGTCCCAGGTGCCAGAGGGAAGCCGGTGCCGGCAGCTGGGGAAAGGAAGGCCTACTCTTGCATGAATTTCGTGCATTGGGCCTTTAATATACATATAGTTCTTTGGTTAATCTCTTCCCAGAGCCCCACCCCCTTCCCTCTGAGATTCATAAGCCTGTTCCATGTTTCTATTTTATTCCTCAGTTTATTTTGTTCATTAGATTCCTTGTTCATTTATTTTAATTTTTGGATTCAATTGTTAATAGATATGTATTTATTGCCATTTTATTCATGTTTTTAATTCCTCCTCCTCCTCCTCCTTCTCTTCTTCTTCTTCTCCAACTGCTTTTCTCTTGCTGTTTTTACAATTCTCTCTTTGTCTTTAACCTTTGTCATTTTACTTTATTTTTTAATATATTTTTATTGATTTCAGAGAGGAAGGGAGAGGGGGAGAGAGAGAGAAATATCAATGATGAGAGAGAATAATTTATCAGCTGCCTCTTGCATACCCCATGCTGGGATTGAGCCCGCAACCCAGGCATGTGCCCTTGACCAGAATCAAACCCTGGACCCTTCAGTCTGCAGGTCAACACTCTATCCTTTGAGCCAAACCAGCTAGGGCTAACCTTTGTCATTTAAATTATGAGGTGTCTTGGTGTGGGCCTGTTAGGATTCCTCTTGTTTGGGACTCTCTGTGTTTCCTTGACTTGTAAATCTATTTCTTTCACTGGTAGGGGAAGTTTTCTGTTATTATTAATTCAAATAGCTTTTCAGTATCTTGCTCTCTTTCTTCTCCTTCTGGCATCCCCATAATGCAAATGTTGCTATACTTGAAGTTGTCCTAGAGGCTCCTTACACTATCTTCATATTTTTGGATTCTTTTTTCTTTTTGCTCTTCTGTTTGGGTGTTTTTTGCTTCCTCATAGTCCAAATTGTTGATTTGATTCTCATAATCCTCTACTCTACTGTTGAATCGCTGTAAATTATTCTTTATTTCAGTTAGTGTATTCTTAATTTCCGACTAGTTTTTTTTTCATGTCTTTGAATTCTCACTAAGATCCTTGAAAGTCTCACTAAGTCCCTTGAAGCTCTCGTTAAGATACTTGAGCAAACTTATAACCATTGTTTTGAACTGTGTATTTAGTAGTTTGTTTGCTTCCATTTCATTAACATTTTTGTCTGGAGATTTCTTCTTTTCTTTCATTTGTGACATGTTTCTTTGTCTCTGTATTTTAGCTGTTTCCCTGTGTTTGTTTCTATGTATTAAGTAGAGCTGCAGTGTCTCCTGAAATTCATAGAGTGGCCTTGTGTAGTAGGTGTCCTGTAGGGCCCAGTGGCTCAGCCTCCCCAGTTACCTGATCTGGGCACTCTGGGTGCACTCCTGTTTGGGCTGTGAGCATAGGCTTGTTGTAGTTAAGCCTTGATTGCTATTGATGTCACTGGGAGGAACTGCCCTCCAGGCCAATAGGCTGTGAGGACCAGCTGTGACTACAGTTGAAGAGCTGCTGGAACAGGACTTGCTTCAGTGGGGCTTTGGTACTTACTGGGTCTGCCCCTTTAGTGTGTTGCTTGTGGGTGTGTAAAGTTGTAATCTGGTATGGTCTGAAGCTGTCCACCAGGTGCACTGGCTCTGGGGCCTCCCAGGAGGTGCAAAGTCAGCCACTACCTGGGGCCACCTGGAAGGAGCCACAGAGGGACCTGCAGATCATCACCACTTGTGTTGGGTCCGGAAGTGCCCAGGTGAGGGCAAGTTGTCTTGGGCCTCTTACTGAAAGGTATGGGGTATGCTGATACCAGCTGTTGCTTGCTTGAGAGATTTTAGGAAAATCTGAAGCCTGAGCCAGGACAGGCCATTCATATGGAAAAGCCACTGCAAACAGCTTAGATGGAATTGAAAATTGGATGGGGCAGGTCCTCAGGGAATTAACCAGGGCAGAGTGAACAGTGTAAGCCAGGCTGTTGGAAACCCAGATATGGCTGCCAATCAGCTCTGTGACAGAAGAGGTCTTAGCACAGGAACAATGGCCCCTGTAAGCACCCCTGTCTGGGAGAAAGCCACCGTGAGTTTTTGCTCTGATGGCAGATAATTCAGTTCCTCCCTGTACGTCCCTGGCTCCTTCTGAGCTGTTGCCCAAGTGCTGGAGCTCGGAGGGAGTGAATCCATGTAAGTTCATGTGCCTGCCCTTTAAGAGGCACTTCCTTGTTTGTGCCATTCAGCCACAATCCCCACTGGTTTTTACAGCCCAAGTCACAGGGACTTCTCTTCCCAGCTCTGGAACCATGGGCTGTGGGTCTGGTGTGGGGTTGGGACATCTTGCTTCTCCGCAGCCAAGGAATCCCTCCCAATTAAAAAAAAAAAAACACCACACATGGGTTTCGGACCAGCCTGTTCTGCATCTCTACCCCTCCAGCCAGTCTTGATGTACTTTTGTCTTTAAATCTCTAGTTGTATGACTTCCATCAGGTGGTTCTGAATGATGGTTGTTCTGTGTTTTAGTTGTAATTTGATGTGGTTGTGGGAGGTGGCGTGTACTGGTGTTTACCTACACTGCCATCTAGGTTCTGAATCTTGTTTCTATTCTTTTAGAATGAGAGGTAATAGAGATAGTCCAAAGTATTATGATTCTATTATTTTTCCATGTTACTGAATAACAACAAAAATTCAGAACTTTGTAATTATTTTGCTGCAGCTTAAAAGTAAAAGTAGACAGCTTGTTTTACTCTGATTTTTTAATGTCTTTTGCTTTTAGATTTAATCATGGAAAGGGATGCTTGGAAATCTGCAAAGAACCGGTGGCTTCTAGGTTTCTACATTACTTTACCTGTTCTCATCATAGCAATCATAACAGCTATTACATTGAATTATCTGAAAAAGCGGTTCAGCAAGGAAGAGGAATCCAGAAGTAGCAAGTAAATTTGTGTTCTGAAGTTAAACTTTATACCACTTGAATCTAGTCAAATGCAAGGCATTATTGTGAGCAGCAACAACACATTTTATAAGGACTTTTAGTACTACATCAGTATATCATTTAAATGTGTGATAATTTTGAATAGTTGCATTTTAGAGATACAAAATTTGGGAGTGTAGTTTAAGTAACTTTCCAAAGTCATTGCCTTGGTATTTGAGAGAGGAAGAATTCTAATATATGTATATCTATTTATTTTCAAATACCATAGAAGTTCTCAGTGATCTCTGTCACATTACAGGAGAAACACCAGAGTATTTATTAAAATACAGATTTGTGGGCCTTATCACATATGAAATATTTCAGTTTGCATTGCTGTGTCATATAAGAAATAGCTTTAAAATGATTCTCTGGGTACAGTCTTCAGAAGTTGAATTCATAATTTAGCCTGAAATATATTTTTATTTTTAAAAATAATTCAAACACAAAGACATAGAATAAGGTGCAAATACCCATTTGCCCACCATTAGAAACAAATGCTAATATTTTTCTTATTTCTCTTATGAAGTGATCATTACACGTAAAGCTGCAATCCGCTTCTAATATTTATTTCCTAACTGCGGAGACAATCTTTACACGGAAAGTCATCATATCTTACATATTTTTACTACATGTGGCTGTATCCATGTGCCATATCTAGACTTATATATTATTTTATATATTTATACTTTTACATAGATATATTTTCTCTTCTAATTTTAATTTTTCTTTTGTGGTTTTCCTTTTATCAGTTTTTCTTTTTCATGAGCAATTTTCTCAGAGATTTTTCTATTTTGTTAGTAATTTGAAAAATACAGGTTTTGGTTTTGTTGAGATCTCTATATTTTCTTTGTGTTTATTACCCTTAAATTATGCTCTTTTCCTCCTATGTGCTCTGTTTACCTTTCCTGTTTTAATTCTTTCTTGAGTCAAATGCTTTATTTATTACTTTTTAGTCTTTCTTATTTTCTACCATATGTTATAAAAGTTAAAACTTTCTCTTTGTATATAATTTTTTTAGATTAATTTGAGAGAGAGAGAGAGAGAGAGAGAGAGAAAGAGAGATCACTTGTCTCCTGCATGATGCACCTCAACTGGGGATTGAACCTGCAACCTTTTGGTGTATGTGATAATGCTCCAACCAACTGAGCCACACCAACCAGGGTCCTTTGTATGATTTCCTGTTTAAATCATGACTAAATAGTGTTTTGGTTTTTTAGTTTCCATTTATGTGATTTATTTTTGTTGCTATAAAAAGTATTTCCATTTTTTTTTTACTTATTGGGAGAGACTTGCCCTTGACCTGTTTGCACAATGTCAACAGCATGCTTGGTAGCATTGTGGACACTTTCAGTTTTGCCATGGTAACATTTGTGGGGCATTCCTGTATAAGTGTCCATTGCCTCCATGTCTATAATATCACATTTCTTATAGATTTGCATGTACATAGCCAAAAGAACAACTCTTTTCTAAAAGGCTTAAATAATGTATAGCATCTCTCTCTCTCTCTCTCTCTCTCTCTCTCTCTCTCTCTCTCTTTCTCTTTGTGTTGGAAATGACTGGAAGATGGTAATTCCAACTAAAAGGCCCCATTTATTAATTGGGTTGTCTTGTTAGTGAATCATTCAGATCTTTTAATCATTTTTAAAATGGGCTGTTTGTTTCCCTATTATTTCATTTGAGTATTTTTCATATGTTCTGGATACAAGCACTTTATCATTTATATGATTTGCATATATGTTCCCCTACTCTGAGACTTGTAATTTTCATTATTTCAAATAGCAAAAATTTTAAATGATGAAATCCACGGTTCACTTTCTTTTTTTATAGATCATGATTTTGGTGTTGCACTTAGGAAATATTTCCCTAACCAAAATTCATGAAGATTTTCTCCTAAAAATTTTATAGTTTTAGGTTTTGCATTTAGGCTTATGTTCAGTTTGAATTGAGTTTTATATGATTAAAGAGGTATGGATACAATGGGCTTTTCTTTTGCATAAGAATATCCAGTTCTTCTAATGTCATTGCCTTTTAAGCTTCGTTAAGCACAATTAGAATAGTCACCACTACTGAGACAATACTCTTTTGAGTAACTGCACAACTCACCATGAATTATGAGATTTTTCACCTGAGGTGGTGGAAACACAAACTATTCCTGTCTCTACATGAGCACAATGGACTGCTCCTTTTCTTCATTTCAAAATCCTGCCCCCCCCCCCCCCCCCCCCCCCCCCCCCCCCCCCCCCCCCCCCCCCCCCCCCCCCCCCCCCCCCAACGCGCCCCCCCCCCCGGGCC
>NW_005353460.1:2532900-2554616 GCF_000412655.1 Myotis brandtii
CCGCGCCCGCCCTTTCTCTGGCTCGGGTGGTTTCCTCACTTGCACTCAATAATCAGTCTTTTGCTTAAGAGTCAAGAGGGACCCTGTACAGTCTTTGGAGCTCTTTCCCTTTCTCCTTTTTTTTGTCCTGTGAATTCTAGCTGCCTTTCCCTTCCTAGACTCCCTATTCTATTACCTCAAATCAGAGAAACCTCCGGCTTTGCCTCCGTCTTCCTTGCTGTGCTACAGACTGGAAATTCTCACCAGGCAATAAGAAGGGTCAAATATAGGTCTCCTCTATTTTATTCCCTTCTCTCAGAGATCATTATACTGCATTAACATATTAAATGTCTAAAATCACAGTTCCATATATCTTGTCAGGATTTCTGGTTGTTTCAGGTGGGAAGGTAAGTTCAGTCTGTTACTCTACCTCGGCCAGAATTGGAAATATGTCTTTATCATTTATAATTGCATATCTCACATTTGTTTTATTTCCTTAAGTTACTCTTTCATCAACTCTTTTTTCATCTTTATCCTGTTTTAGACTTATAGAATCTATTCCTGCAAAGATCTTTATGGATATTCTAAATGTTCTTATCTTAAAGTTTTAAAAATAAATTGTGTTGTATTTCTTCCTCTTTTTAAAAAATATATTTTTACTAGAGGCCCAGTGCACGAAATTCATGCATGGGTTGGGTCCCTAGGCCTGGCCGGAGATCTGGGCCAATCAAGTTCCCTGCCTCTCCAACCCTCCCTCCTTCCCTTGCTGCCTGTGTCCACTGCCACCCACCCAACTCCCGGTCGTTCTGTTGTAAGGTCGCTTAGGCTTTTATATATATAGATTGATTTCAGAGAGGAAGAGAGGGAGAGAGCGATTGAAACATCAATGATGAGAGAGAACCATTGATCAGCTGCAGTGTGGGGACTGAGCCCACAACCCAGGCATGTGCCCTTGACCAGAATCGAACCTGGGACCCCTAAGTTGCAGGCCAACCAGCAAGGGCTGTGCTGTATTTCTTGGAGTATGACTTAGTTGATTACTGTGATTGCTGACACTCATGCTTAGTGGTTTGTAATCATAGACTCTTTTATCCTCAGTGCCGATGATTTTCCCATGAGAAGTCTGCATGCCATTGTTGAAGACACGTATATGTGGGTTCTTTTTTTTTCCTGCTTTTAAAGCAAAACTATTTCTACAATTGCTATGCATGGTGTTCAGGGACTTGTAGTTTGTGAACTAGGATCCTGAAAGTATACTTTTTAAAGGCTTGGGATTCCTTCATTGATGCATTTTTCCCATCTATATATATCCTCATTTTTTCTACATTCAGAGGTTTTTGTTGCTGTTTTTTTGTTTGTCTGTTTTTTGAATCTTGAGACAAACTTTTTATTTCTTCCCTCCTATGCGCACTTAAAATTTTTTTTTTAATTTGTTGGGGTGACATTGGTTAATAACAGTATATAGGTTTCAAATGTATAATTCTATGGTCAGAATTTTTATTATCCCTATTTCATGGGTGGTATGGTCCTCCTGGCTCCCAGGTTTAATTAAGGTGCTCACTCACAGTTTTATGACATGCAAAGATCTTGGACTTGATTTCTTTCTAAGGAATTAAATCTCTAGACCCAAAGGTGTATCACTGGCTTAGACATCCCTGGAGTCATTCAGTTTTAGCTCCTGTTTATCCTTTGAACTCCATTTTTTATTTTTACTAGCATCAGGAGAAGTCTTTTCTTGTTTTTAATCTCAGCTATGTATTAAATTTTTATGTTTTTTTCAGCACTCCTCTGTGTGAGGAATGGAAAAGACAAATATCTTGCCTGCCTACTCTGCAGCAATGCCTAGAAGTCAGTAGGGGTTTACATTTACCAAGTGTAGTATTTCTTTATCAATAAATACAAAGTTAAAAAGTGAGGTATGAAGGTAAGAATCAGGCATTCAGAATTAAACCTATATTTTGTATTTAGAAGTGACAAGCAATAAGCAAGGCAAATCTGTGCCCTCTTAATACTCTTCTCACTGTGGGCTTGGACATTTGCATTATTTCTGGATGAGGTATATGGCTAAATAAGGTTATTTATTGGCATCTTTCTTCAGTGACCTTGGACATTATTTTCTTAATTGATAACCAGTCTTGTAAAGAGATAATAATGCTTATAAAATGGCCTCTTATTCATGCAGTAGGCAAGCTTTCCTAGGAGTAACTTGAGACATTATTTTCTATTTCTTTCACTTTCCAGATCAGAAGGCAGTGTTCACACATATAGCACCGGGTAAGTAAATTAGAAAGTTTCTTAATATACATTTTAAAAATTAAAAATAATGATTCACAATTCAGTTCTACATTTTGTTTGAACTCCTGCAGTTGGTGAAGTAATGCCTTGAAACCAGGTTACTAATGTATAAGATTTTACTTTCTGGTAAAAGTCTTTTATTCATTTGGAAGTCTACTTTGAAGAAACAAGAAATAAAATAGCTTACTTTAATAAGAAATAGGATATGTATAATTAATAAAAAAGGATGTGTAGTCGTACCTTGGAAATATTGCAGGTTTGGTTTTGATCATTGCAATAAAGTGAATATTGTAATAATGTGAATTTTTTGGTTTCCTTGAGCCCTTAAAAGTTACATTTACATTATATTATAACCTATTAAGTGTGCTACAGCACTATGTTGTAAAAACCAACGTACGTAATTTAAAATCCTTTCTTGCTAAAAATTGCTAACCATCATCTGAGCCTTCAGTGAGTCATGACCTTTTTGCTGGTAGAGGGTCTTGTTTCATTCATTGTTGATGGCTGCTGACTGCTCAGGGGGGTGGTTGCTGAAGGTGGGGGTGGCTGTGGCAATTCCTTAAAATGAGACAACAATGAAGTTTGACTCATCAGTTGACTCTTTTTTTCCCCACAAATGATTTCTCTGTAACATGTGAGGCTGTTTGATAGCATTTTCCCACAGTCCTTTCAAACCCCACCACTACTTTATCAATTTAGTTTGTGTTATAATCTAAATCTGTTGTTGTCACTTCAACAATCTTTACAGCATCTTCATTAGAAGTAGGTTCTCTCTCAAGAAACCACTTTCTTTGCTCAGCCATAAGAAGCAGCTTCTCATCTGCTCAAGTTGTATCATGAGATGGTAGCAGTTCAGTCGTATCTTCAGGCCCCACTCCTAATTCTAGTTCTCCTGCCATTCCCACCACACCTGCAGGTGCTTCCTCCGCTGAAGTCATCCTTTGCAGAAGGTTTTCAATTTCCTTTGCACAGATCTATCAGAGGAATCACTGTCTATGGCAGCTATAGCCTTACAAAAATCGATTTCTTAAATAATAAGACTTGAATGTTGAAATTGCTGCTTGATCTGTGAGCTGCAGAAAGGATGTAGGGTTAGCAGGCATAAAACCAACACTAATCTTGTTGTCAGGGTTCTTTATCAGCATTCTTAGGTAACCAGATACATCATCAAAAGCAGTAATATTTTGAAGAACATCTGTTTTTTTTTTTCTTGAGCAGTAAGTTTCAACACTGGGCTTAAAATATTTATTAAACCATGTTATAAACAGATGTGGTGTCATCTAAACCTTACTGTTACATTTATACAGTGAAGGCTAAGTAGATTTAACATGATTCTTAAAAGCCCTAGGTTTTTTTGCATTGGTAAGTGAGCATCGGCTTCAATTTAAGTCACCAGCTGCCTTAGTCCCTAACAAGAGAGTAAGCCTATTTTTGAAGCTTTGAAACTAGGCAATGACTTACCCTCTCTAACTATGAAAGTCTTAGATGACATCTTTTAATATAAGGCTGTTTTATTTATCCTGAATTATATTGTTTAGTGTGCGGTAGCCACCTTCATCAATTATCTTAGCTAGATCTTCTGGATAACTTGCTACAGTATCTACGTCAGCACTTGCTGCTTCAACTTGCACTTTTATGCTATAGAGATTGCTTCATTCCTTAAACCTCACAAACCTACCTCTGTTAGCTTCAAACTTCTTGTTTAAAGGATTATGTTCCTTTATTGATCTGTATGGAAATCCTAAGCATTCTTTTGTTGAAGTTTTTCTGTTACCTGTAATTCTTGTTGTATGGATTCTTTAGTTTGCTCTGGCTGTGGACATTACCTTTTAGTGGTTTTTTTTTTCATTGATTGTAACGCCATCTTAAGCAGCCAGGATTTTTTCATGAGAATTCTTCATATCCTTTTTGTAGACTCTTCCCTGTGGAGATTATCTCATGTTTTATCTTCTTAAGCCATACATTTTTACAGCATTTGTTAGACCTGCAGGTAGAGAATTCAGTGGAAGCATGAATTGGTATCCAGAACCTATACTTGTTAAAGACTTAAGGTTCCTGATTCTCTATGTGATATTTTTGTTCATATTCTTAAACCACTTTTTTTAAAAGCAATTAGGGCGCTTGTGTCTCTAGGTGATCCTTTTCCATCTACACTTCTAAAGAAACTTCCTTGCCACATCCTAAAGACTAATGGAAGCTTTTACCATCCTTGTTTCATGGATGGAATGGCCTTTCATGGCTTCCAAATTTGGAGAAGGTTAGTTGCAGCTTTCCAGGAGGTCTCCACTCATAACCTAATGTGTACAAAGGATTGATGGAACTCTGGAGTCATCCTGCTTTCATTCTTACTTACCTTTTGTTCTTTCAAACTATATTAGAAATGTCCCTTTCTTTTTAAAATTTTGGTTGGTATTTTGTGATATTTTTTTCAACATATCTCTATGTGTGGGGTTGGAGGGGTACATAACCCTTCAGCCCAGGCTGCCTGATTGTCTAGAAGTCAGTGAGGGTTTTAAATCATGACCTGTAATAATTTGTTCATCAGTAGATAAAACATTAGGTTGGATCCTGGAGGTTAGAATGAGGCATTCAAGATCAAGCATATATTCTGTGCTGGGTAGTGATAAGGAGAGAAACAAATGTGTTTATTTCTTCCTTTTCCTAGTTTGGGATTTGAATTTGATATTCATTATTATCTTTTTTATATTGTATTATGAATTTATATATTTTATTAATTGAGAATGTTATTTATTTGCATACCCTAATTTAGTAATAATTTGAGTTTATTCATTAGTGGTGATTAGTGCTCTAAAAGAGTTAATTCAGGTTATAGAATGGCCTGACTTTCATTTTTTAACAAAGGCAGATTTTTAAAAGAATGAACTTAGAACCATTATTTTCACTCTCATTTAGATCCAGATCAGAAAGCAGCAGGCAAACAGATATTGCCAAGTAAGTAAATTAGGGATTATTTCTTAAAACAAGTATGTTGAAAAATAAGATGAATATATTGATAATCAATTAATTCCTAAGTATTAATTGAGCAGCAAAAATTGGTACAGTACTATACCAAAAAATAACCTATTTATATTTGTCAATCCAGTAGCTAGTGAGTATTTACCTAAATAAATGTCTTCATTCCTCCAGTTTGTTAATGTATATAGAGAGTTTACTCTTGGATGATTGGTAATGTTTGTGGAGCTAACTCATAATTGGGGAAGTTTACTTCTTTATTTGGAGATTCTTCAACTAGAAACTCAATGTGTACACTCATGCATAGCTGAGTGAATGCTTGCTTACCATGGTCACTTAAAAAATTTGCTGAAGAAAAACATCATAAAGGAACAATAATTCAATTTCTCCCGTTGCCTCTCAGTATTACAAAGTAGTTATAATTAGATCCCCCTCCATTACCCAAAAGGTGGATATCTCTATGTAATAATACAATAAGTGTTTAATTTCTTACATCTAACAATTTTGGGTTTGGGGTCCTTCAGCAGACATAAAATAGTTGAGAGTTTTCACTCCTCCCCCTCTGATTTGAAAATTCTTTATTTACTTGGCTAGCGGCTGTTTTATACCTTCTAGATTCCTCCAAAGCCCACTGCTATTCCAAGACACATCCAAATCCACAGAGTAAACTTTTTAGACTGCACATTGGTTGTATAATTCCTCTTATTCCAGAAGAGGTTTCCCTTCATAGACATGCCTGCTATTCCTGTCCTTTACTTCTCATTTATTACTATGATCTTATTCTCATGGTGATATTTTGCAGTCACGAGTTTCTATTAACAAACTAAAAAATAATTTCCATTATTATGTCCTCTCGGTGCTATGGAGCTATTATGGTGCTCAAACTCAGCAATAAGGTCTCAGTTAACCTTTTCCTTACCTTGGGCTTATGTCTTATCATACACTGCCATTTTAGAGGATAAAGGCCATGTTTAGTTTGGTCAGCATTGTGTAGCCAGCATGTAACTGAGTTCTTGGTTAATAGTAAGTGCTTAATAAATATAGTTGACCCTTAAAAAACACAGATTTGTACTGTGTGGGTCCACATGTATATGGATTTTTTCAGTAAACACATAGAATATTATAAATTTATTTTCTCTTCCTTACAATGTTTTCTTAATAATATTTTCTTTCCTCTAGCTTATTATTAGAATACAGTATATAACACATATAAGATACAAAATACTTGTTAATTAACTATTAATGTAATGAGGTTTCTGGTTAACAGTAGGCTATTAGTAGTAAGTTGTTGGGGATTAAAGTTATACCCAGATTTTTGACTGCACAGGGTCAGTCAAAACCCATGTTGTTCAAGGGTTAGTTGTACTTGTTGAATGAATGAATGATTACTTTTGTATCACTCAGTTATAGCACTTTATTTTTTTATATGAGGTCTTCACACGCATAGGCAGCCAAAACAAACAAACAAAAAAAAACCACCCACAAAGACAAATACACACACACACACACACACACACACACACACACACACACACCCGTATGTCTATAATGTTACAACTGCCTCCATTTCTTCTCTCATTATATCATCTCTCCTAGGAGCCTTATTCACCTACACAGAGTGAGAGATGATAGCATTACCCATAGGAAAATGTTCATTTCAATTGGAGTACAATTTGGAACATTAATTTACTGGTCTTTCTGGCTTAGTGTGCACAGGGAAACAGTTTTGGGATAATTATTTTTATTTAAATTTTAATAATGTCACTTGACACTGTTGCTGTGTTTTACTGTCATAGCATCCACTATAGTTTAAGGTTATTTATTTATTTTGGCTTAAGACAACAGAAATTTATCATTTCACAGTTCAGAAGGCTAAACGTCCAAAACCAAGTTGTCAGCAGGATTGGGTCCTTCTGGAGGCTCTGAGGAAAAACGTGCTCCATGCCTTTCTCTCAGCTTCCGGTGGTTGCCGGCAGTCCTTGGTGCTCCTGGCTTGCTGCTGCATCACTCCCGCTTTTGCTTTCGTCTTCACATGGCTGTCTTTCCTATGGATCTGTGTGTCTCTACAACTCTACACCTCCCTTTCCTGGTATAATGACCCTAATCATTAGCAGTTAGGGCCCACCCTAATGTAGTATAACCTTATCTTGAACTTGTTACAGCTGTAAATTCCCTATCTCCAAATAAAGTCACATTCACAAATACCTGGTGTTAGGACTTCAACCTAGCTTTTTTGGGGACAAAATTTAAAACACAACACATAAGCCTATAAATTCATAAAACATATAAAAACCCAATGTATAAATAAGTATAAAAGATAAATAGGAAATTTCAACATGCAAACTAAGCTTTTTTTTCTTTCACTTTTTGCCTTCTGCTCCCTTACCAAACACAAGGCATGCTTTTCTTCCCACTAAACTATTTCTGAAAATTTCTCCACAAAAACTCCTAACATATCTTCCAACTACTTACTCATTGTTATTTATTGCCAAATTTTAATTTTTTCATCATACAGTATTAGAACCTTCTCCTTTATAGATGATCAACATAGTTCTCAAATAGTTGCTATCTTGACCAAGGTCACCAAGATAGTTAATGAGAGAATCAGAAGTAGAATCTAGGTTTTTATTTTATTAAATTTATTGAGGTGACATTGGTTAATAAAATTATACAGTTTATCATCAGTATATCAACAAATAACAAGTGTTGGCAAAGATGTGGAGAAAAGGGAACCCTCAGGCACTGTTGGTGGGAGTGCAGACTGGTACAGCTACTGCAGAAAGCAGTATGGAGTTACCTCAAAAAATTAAAAAATGAACTGCCTATGACCCAGCAATTCCACTTCTGAGAATATATCTGAAGACACCCCAAACACTAATTCAAAAGAATATATACACCCCTATGTTTATTGAAGCATTATTTACAGTAACCAAGATTTGGAAGCAGACTAAGTATCCATCAGTAGGTGAGTGGGTATAAAAACTGTGGTACATTTACACAATGGAATACTATTCAGCTGTAACACAGAAGGAAATCTTACTCTTTTGACAGCATGGATGGACCTGGGGATTATTATGCTAAGTGAAATCAGCCAGTCAGAGAAAGACAAATACCATATGATTTAACTTATATGTGGAATCTAATGAAAAAAAACAACAACTAACAAAATAGAATCATATTCATAAGTACAGAGAACAGACTGATAGCCATCAGAGGGGAAGAGGATAGGGGGCTGAGCAAAAAAGGTAAAGGAATTAAGCAAAACAAACAAACAAAAAAACCCCAAAACACAACCATATAGACACAGACAACAGGATATTGATTATCAGAGTAAATGGGGGTTGGGAGAGGTCAAAGAGGGTAAAGGGGAGATAAATGGTGATGGAAGGATGCGAAGGATAAAACTATATTCTCACTGAAGTTTATAACTAATCTATATTATTTTCTCTGTCAATTAAACTCAGTCTGTCTTCAATTTATTCTTTTACTTCTTTATTCTTTTTGTTGGGGGTTCTGACATAAGAAGTCTGTGGATATAAAACTAGAAAAGAGGCCCAATAGTTTGATTTCAACACTCGATAATAATTTGTATAAAATATAAATTTGGCTGATATTTCTCTTTCATCAAAATTTTGAAAGGAAAGAAGAAACTTTCATAAAAATTGTAAGTTTGTCAGATTGTATTATTTCCTTATTTATTTAGCTCTGAATCACAGGAAAACACCCAAACCTAAAACATTAGGTGAGTACATTCAGAGATGTCTCAAAATAAATGTTTGAAATTACAATGAAATTCATAACCCACAACTAATTCCTAAGTTATTTATTGGGTAGATGAATTGGTAAAGTAATATATAAAAATAATCTATTAATCTTTACTAACCTTGAATGGGCATTTAAGTCACTTAGTCTTTTTTCTTTAGTTTCTTAAAATTCTTTTAAGTTATTTGGGAAGTTGTTCTTGAGGAGAGGATGGAATTAAACTATTGAATGTAATAAGATATAAGATATGTAAATTAGCCTGTAAAATGAATCAGGGCCACTTTATCCATTAGGCACTATAGTCACAATGCATAAGGCCTGTGAGTTTCCAAGTTCCAAAAACATTGTTTATAACCTGAAAAACAAAAATGATTGCTGCACGATATGAAAAAGTAAAATTAACATGTATCTAAATTTCTAAAAAATGCAAAGATTAACAGAATGTTAATTCATGAACATTTCATTGTATGTAGGAAAAAATGTTGGATTTTCTCATTCGCAAATACTTCTCATTAAATATGATTTTTCCTAAAAAATCTCAGAAAACTGTAGGGTAAGTTATAGCCAAGTAATATCACAAGCAAAATTACAAAAATTCTTTCTAAAATTCTTTTTTCTGCCATATGAATTTTTTACTTGCCAATACCCCAACTCTTTGTACGTTTTGCAGTGCAAGGGAATTTATTTGCTCTCAGTACTTTAAGCATGTGTGTCTTTGTTCTCTTCCACAGTAACTAGTGATTTCTTCAGAAGCCAATGGATAATACTGAATGTCTCACTGAGAAATAGAAATTCTACCTTCCCTCTCCTAGTCACAGCTGAAGGAAACAATAAACTAAGTGTGGACCAATTTTCCTGCCTGTCTGTTTTTCTCTCTTCCGTCATTTCAGGGCCCTTAACTGAAGATAGTCATCTCAACCAGGCATTCCCATCTACACCCAGCTACCGGAGCTCTTCTCCGCAACTCTCCCACCACCCACTGGGTTTACTGCCTGAGGCCCCAGATGCTGGGGATTGGCACCAACTGCTCTTATCCAGGAAGGGCTCTGGGTGGTGGGCTGTGTTCCTCCTCCTGGTCCTTCGCATTGGATTTGGCTGGCAGCAGGCAGATCTCAGTAAATCCAGATATTTGCCCATCTCACCCGTCTCACACCCCAAACCAGGCTTCTGAGAGAGTCTATGTTCACTTTGGAGGCTGTACTTTAACAACCGGGCCTCTTGCTTTACCCACCACCTTTCTCTCTGCTAGGTGACCCACAGGGTAAATTGGTTCATTTGCCTGTGTGCCATAAAGCCCAGTGAAACACAAACAAGGGTTCGCAACAAAGAAAATAAAGGTTTATTTAAGGAACGACGCCTAGCCCAGAGACCAGCCTAAGACCTGGCTCCCCAGTGGTCTCTAGAAGAAGGTTTTATAGGGAAAAAAAATCAGTCATGGTGACTAAGGGAGTTGGGGTTGTGAGCTCTACTGATTGTTGGGGCAGGTTAGGGATAGTTCATAATTGCATCTGGTCCTGATGTCAGCCATGGCATCGTTCTGTCTGGTTTCATGAGGGTATGGTCAGTAGGGCCATTCAGCTTTCATGGGCCTGGGACTAAAACAAAACTGAATTGGGGCTTTATTCTTAAGTTTGAATTGATCAGAACCTGACATCCAAAGTCAGCCACTGCCTGTGTTCTGCACAGGGCCACCCAGCCTCAGCTACAAAGAGATCTGCAGCTGGTTTGTACTTGTGCTGGGCTTAGAGGTACCCAAGAGAGGCCAAGCTGTGAACAGTAGCTGGCTGCTGCTAATGCCGGGCCTGGGGCCACTTAACGAAAGGTATGAACAAGCTGAGGCTAGCTGCTACTTGTTTAAAAGACTTCAGAAAAGTCTGAAGCATGAACCAAAACAGGACATTTGTATGTAAAAGGCATTGGAAATGGCTTGGGTGCACCAGCAAGTTGGGTGGGGTGGGTCTCTGGGAATCACCAGGCAGGGCAAACAGTGTGAGCCAGGTTGATAGACTCAGATATGGCACTTAGCCTGCTGGTTCTGTGGCTGGGGGGAGAGGGTTCTTCAAAGGAAAAATGACCCTTAGAAATCAGAACAAAATGTGTCCAAGCTGCTGCCTGGCACTACCAGAGTCAATACATGGTGACATGGTTGAATCTTTGAGGTGTTTTTATTCAGATGCCAGTGATCCGAGAGAGAGTGGTAAGTATAGTAACTTGAATAAATTGCTCTGACCTCTCATCTCAAGCTAGCCATTATATAGGGTAGAGGGTGTGAAAGAATCTAAAACTATGTGAGTTTCCAGCATCTGTTTCTATCATTGTCCTTGTAAAGATTAGCCCTCTGACATTTGTCTTCCTTGAGGCATGTCCTGTTCTTGATCTACTTTAAAATGTATCTTCTTTCTGAGTAATGGACCCATCTGGACTTCAAGGCCACTTATCTTTAGGACTCTGGTTGCCGTCTGCGGGGTGATCAGGCCCCCATTCACACCTGCCTTGTCCTGGCGCCACCCACTCACCTGCTCCACCATCCCGCCATGGTCCCACTCTAATTGAGGCCCATCAGGGCTGGCAGTGCCTCTACTGTCACCCTCTGCCACAACCACATTACCAATGCCTGCTGTGTGCCGTGCTGCCTCCTGGTAGTCAGCGCACATCATAGCGAGCGGTCAAACTCCTGGTCAAACAATTTGCATATTAGGCTTTTATTATATAGGATTGGTTTTTACAGCCAGGAGTTAGGGGAACTTCTCTTTCGAGCACTGGAACCCTAGATTTGGGGGCCTGGTGTGGGGTTGAGAACCCTTGCTCCTCAAGAGGGACCTCCACAGCCACGATACCCCTCTCTATTTTTATCTGCCATATGTGAGTGTGGGAACAGCCCCTTCTGCATCTCTGCCCCTCCCACCCATCTCAGTGTGGCTTCTTTAAATCCCTAGTTGTATGACTTCCATTCAGCTAGATTTCAGATAGTGCTGAATAATGGTGGTTCTGTAGTTTAGCTGTAATTTTGATATGATTGTGGAGGATGTGAGTATTGCATGTACCTACACTGCCATCTTGACCACAAGTCTTGGCTTTTCTTTTTGAGGTATGATTTTATCAAGTACAGTCTTAGGGCCACTGAGAACTGTCACCTGTCACTCATAGTTGCGCAGCAAGGTGAGGTTTTCAGATTCTGCAGGAATGCAAGCCTCCTGTCTGCCTCCAGTCTGGATAGACCTTCCTCAATCTTGCCAAAGAACAGCCTTCAAAAACTCCTTGGCTTTGGGAAGTATTTCTGCCTTTTAAAACTTGCCTTTTTACTAGATTCTTGAGGTGAAAGTTTAGATAATTTTTAACCTTTTCTGACTCATTTAAAGATATATATTTGCTCTATGTACTCTTTTAGCTTTATTTCATGAATTAAAAAAAAAATCTTGCCCTAGCCAGTTTGGCTCGGTGAATAGAGCGTTGGCCTGTGGACTGAAGGGTCCCAGGTTCTATTCCGGTCAAGGCACGTTCCCAGGTTGCAGGCTCGATCCCCAGTGGGGGCGTGCAGGAGGCAGCCGATCAATGATTCTCTCTCATCATTGATGTTTCTATCTCTCCCTCTTCCTTCCTCTCTGAAATCAATGAAAACAATACAAAATATATTTAAAAAATAAATTTAAAAATCTTTACTGTTGAAAGGATTATATAGGCCCCCCCCACACCCATTAACCTTTTCCAGCTGGCTCCTGTTCCCCCACCCCTCCCCCAGGGCCTCACCACCCCATCGTCTGTGTCCATGGGTTATGCATATATGCATAACAAGTTCATTGGTTGATCTCTTCCCACCTACCCTCTCCTGCCTTCCCTCTGAGGTTCAACAGTTTGTTCATACTTCTATGTCTCTGGGTCTATTTTTGATCATCAGTTTATCTGGTTCACTAGATTCCACATATGAGTGAGATCATGTGGTACTTTTCTCTGACTGGTTTATTTCACTCAGCCCACTACATGGGAGAACATATTTGCCAATGATACATCCAATAAGGCATTAATCTCCAAAATATATAGGGAACACATACAACTTAACAAAAGGAAGACAATCCAATTTAAAAATGGGCAAAGGACCTAAATAGACACTTCTCCAAAGTGGACATACAGAAAGCCAAGAGACATTTAAAAAATGCTCAAAGTCACTAATCATCTGAGACATGCAAATCAAAATGACAATGAGATATCACCTCACACCTGTCAGAATGGCTATCATCAACAAATCAACAAACAACAGGTGTTGCAGAGGTTGTAGAGAAAAGGGAACCCTAGTACACTGCTGGTGGGAATGCGGACTGGTGCAACCACTGTGGAAAACAGTATGGAGTTTCCTCAAAAAATTAAATAGGGAACTCCCATTTGACCCAGTGATCCCACTTCCAGGAATATATCTTAAGAAACTCAAACACTCATCAGAAAGGACATATGCACCCCTATGTTCATAGCAGCACAATTTACAATAGCTAAGTTTTGGAAACAGCCTAAGTGCACATCAGCAGATGAGTGGATAAGAAAACTGTGGTACATCTACACCATGGAATACTACAAGGCAATAAAAAGGAAAGAACTCTTACCATTTGTAACAGCATGGATAGAACTGGAGAGTTTTCATGAATTTTACTATGTTGTATTTTCATTATTCTTCAGGTCAAAATGTTTTCTAATTTGTACCTTGATCTCTGAATTATGGGTGTGATGTATAATTTTCAAGTATTTGGATATTTTCAGTTTGATCCTTTCTTACTGGTTTCTATGTAACATGGAAATATGCAGATCTGCTTTGCCCACTACCCAGTTTCACTTCTCTGGGGTAACTACTCTGCACAATTAATTATGTATCCTTCAGAACTTTTCTAGAACAAACACACACATATTCATATCTCTACATACCTACGCATGCTAGTATAACAATTTAAACAACACTGGGCCACTTATTTCACCCAGTGATATATTATGGACAACTTTCCTTGTCAGTACCTACATACCATTTTTTATTTATACATCTTATTAGATAGCATAAATGTACCATAATTTAACCATTTTTTGTATTAATGGACCTTAATTATTTTCATTTTTTATTATTATAAAACATTATTGGAATGAATATCTTGATACATATACCTATGTGCATTTGTAAGTGCAAGTATTTCTGCAAAAATGATACTTGGGCATGGAATTAGTGAGTGAGACAATATGTGCATTTGAAATTTTTTGACTGACGCTTTTAATTTTCAATAAAATGTGTTAATACCAATGGGTTTTGTGAGCCTAATTATACTCAGGTGATTCTTGCCATAACAAATATCTACTTCAAAGTGGCTAGATAGTTTTAAATTATCTAGCCTATTAATTATCCACCCCCTTCCATTGTTTTTTATTGCCTTATTCAGCATCCTAATATAAGTGCTGACTTTGATTATATCTCTTGACTTCTGTGGGGTGTTTCAGAACTTTTAAGCTCATTCTCTGATCCTGCATTACTCTATCCCCAAAAAGTCTGATTGCTTATTTAGTAAGAAGAATGTGCAAGGAACATTTAATGGATTATGGTATTAGAAATATGGCAATTCCTTTCACTCCTGATTTTGGGGATTTTTTTTTCTGTCAGGAAAAAAATATGCAATACTTGGGAAAATGCATAAGGATGACTGCACATACTTCCAGTGATATATTTGAGCACAACAGGCCTGCCCAAGTTTACCCAGTTTTCCAGGAGAATACACCCTTATGTGACTTCTATTTACTATTGATTAGAATACTGCCACAGTCTCAGCAACGTTAGATGTTAAACATAAGAATACTGATACGTTGCAAATGATTTATGTACAGCAAAGATGTAATAATCTCTGCTCTGTATAAAAATACTTCAAAGGTTCAATTTTATTGCTTTGAAGAACATAAGTTTTATATAATAATTTATCTATTTATCCCCTTATAGCTCACTGTTCTTCAAACAGTCATTGAACCAGCTTTATCATCATACTGATTCTCTGAAGAATAATGAGTTTGTCCTAACCGGTATGGTTCAATGGATAGAGCGTCGGCCTGTGGACTGAAGGGTCCCAGGTTCGATTCCAGTCAAGGGCATGTATCTTGGTTGTGGGCACATCCCCAGTAGGGGGTGTGCAGGAGGCAGCTGATCGATGTTTCTCTCGTCTCAATGTTTCTAACTTCTCTATCCCCTCCCTCCCTCTCTGTAAAAAAAAAATCAATAAAATATATTAAAAAAAGAATAATGAGTTTAATATTTGATATATACCCATTATACATTTATGTGAGATTCTTGTTTTTAACATTTTGGAAATTATATTTTGATTCTTCCAATGAATAGGGAAATTATGTTTCCAGGAAGGTCAGGGATGAGCAAGCAACATGCTTTCAAATGAGGTTCATGATGAGCTGATGGGTAGGTATGAGCAATAAATGAACAGTTATCAGGCAACTTTACTCTGAAAACATATGTAATGATGAATAGCAGGCACACAGGCAGCCACTCCCCACTAGCAGTACAAAGGCCTGAAGTTTCAAGGATTCATATGGTAAGGTAAGCTTCAGCTAGTACTGTAAAATGAGTTTTCCAAAAGTTGGTACTATTGAAGAAAACTGGATAGAGAAGCAAAAGACTGAATAAAGTGATTACAGTGGAAAAGATGTCACTACCTACAAAAGAAGCACTTAACTATATTGTGACATTTTAAGCATGTTACAAAATATGTATATGTTGTAATCTATCTATCGTCTATGTATCTCGGTGCTTTTCAACCTTTAGCATGCATAAAAATCATCACCTGCGGCGCCTCATTCCCAGAGATTCTCATTCTGCAGGTTTGGGGAAGGGCCTGAGATTCTGCATTTCTACAAGCTCCTTGGTGATGCTGACCACCCTTTGAGTAGGCCTACTGTAGTTAGTTGTCTTTTAGCCAATTGATCAGAGGCTAGAAGCTTTGAGTTGGCGCTCACCGTACAAATTTTCTCAAGATATTGGGAAATAACTTTTCATTAGTGTCTTCATCTGTCATATCTAACGCTCACCGTACAAATTTTCTCACTTAAGATATTGGGAAATAACTTTTCATTAGTGTCTTCATCTGTCATATCTAACTAAAGGAATATATTGTCAATGTCAAATGGGGATGCCATTCCCTCTCTAAATTCCAAATTCAATAGCAAGATAGATAAAAGAGGCAGACAAATGTAGATCAAATCATTTTTTATTGCTGGTTTAGCTGAGATGAGAATAAGGCTGAGAATATTACTGGCTAAGCTGAAATGGAATATGAAGCTGAGAAATGGAGCTTCTCATAATTTGCCCCTGAATTAAACTTATATATCTACGCATGCCTCATGAAGGTACAGAAAGGAATTTTGGCCAAAGACCAGGAAAAATTCCCTTCTCTTTATAAAAATTCTCTCCCCTCATCCAATATAAATAGGTTTTTTTCATGAAGCAATGAGGAAAAGTTCAGATTCAGAACATAGAGATAACCATCAAGCAGCGGGCTTTCCAACAATTTTTGTTACTCAAGGTATCATTGAATAATAATCAGCTGTTACCCAAATTAATTTCTCAACTTTTTGCTTATACAGTAGTTGTCCTCTTTGTCTGTTTCAAAAGTCCCAGCAGAACTTGAGACCTTTCTCTGTTCTCCCCTCCTCCTTATTGTTCTCCTTTCCCAACCATCTTGGGAAGGAACATAATTTATTTATACTTAAATTTCCTGTTCACAACCTAATATGTGCTTTTCTACTGACCCAGTGGTGCATGCCTTCATTATTTTTAATTTATTGGGAGTAACATCTATATATATAAAAGCCTAATATACAAAGTGTCTCCTCAGGTGTTCAACCAACCGGGAGTTCGCTCGCTCGCTATGATGTGCGCTGAGCACCAGGGGGTGGCACGGAATAAAGGAAGGCCTTGGCCGGCAGCCGGCATCCAGGGAAGGGAAGCTCCAGCCGGCAGCCAGCAGCCACTAGGGACCCTACCTATGTATGAATTTTGTGCACTGGGCCTCTAGTTGATTAATAAGATCATATAAGTTTCAAGTGTACATTTCTATGATACATGAACTGTATACTGCATTGTGTGCTTATCACCCAAAGTCCAGTCATTATATATCACCATATATTTGGCCTCCTTTACCCTTTACTTCCCTGCACCATCTCTTCCCTCTGGTAACCACCACACTGTTGTCTGTGTCTATGGGTTTCAGTTTTATATTCCACATATGAGTGAAATCATATGGTTCTTAGCTCTTTCTGACTGACTTATTTCACTTAGCATGGTATTCCCAAGATCCATTCACATTGTTGTAAATGGTGTTATTTCATCTTTGTTATGGCTGAGTAGTATTCCACTGTATATATGTACCACGTGTTCTTTAGGCAATCAGCTGATGAAGGACACTTTGGTTGTTTCCATGTCTTGGCCACCATGAATAATGCTGACATGAACATAGGAGCATATATCTTTGCAAATAAATGTTTTCAATTTTTATCAGGTAGATACCCAAAAGAGGGATTTCTGGGTCATATGGTAGCTCTATTCTTAATTTTTTGAGGAACCTCCATACTGTTTTCCTTAGGAGCAGTACCAATTTACTTTCCTACCAGCATTGAATAAGGGTTGCTTTATCAATGAGTGTCCTCTTATTTTAGGCCTATATTGTCCAATATGGTAGCCATTACCAAATATAGCCATTAAGCACTTGAAAAGTGGCTAGTCTGACTGAGACTAGTATCAAATACACACCAAATTTTGAAAACTTAGTACAAAAAGGAAGGTAAGATGTCAATAATGTTTTGCATTGATTACATGTTGAAATATTTTATTATTTTTTCATTTCATTTCTTTTTATTTTTTTAATGTAGCTGTTAGAAAACTTAACACTGAATCTGTGGCTTCTATTATGTGCCTATTTGACAGGATTAATTTATACCCTAGATGACTGACAATATCATCTATTATTAATTCTGATTACAACTTCATTCTCAGGGCACAAAAAAGTGAGGTTCCTTTAGCTATTCAGAGAAATATTACAAAGTAAATAGATTATAAAAATTCTAATGATAAAGAGTATGTGTAAAGACAATATCACTGCCTTGTCTCTTGAGCCTTAAAATACAATCTCTTGTAGGAATGTCCAAGCTTTGGGTCCCGTGCTCTTCTAGAGACAATGTGTCAAGTGTATCTTCCCTAAAGTAAGCATTTTAAAAAATATATATTTTATTGATTTTTTTACAGAGAGGAAGGGAGAGGGATAGAGAGTTAGAAACATCGATGAGAGAGAAACATCGATCAGCTGCCTCCAGCACACTCCCCACTGGGGATGTGCCCACAACCAAGATACATGCCCTTGACTGGAATCAAACCTGGGACCCTTGACTCCGCAAGCAGACTCTCTATCCACTGAGCAAAACCGTTAGGGCTAAAGTAAGCATTTTTATATATGAGTGTGTGTGTGTGTGTGTGTGTGTGTGTGTGTGTGTGTGTAACTAAGAGATTTGCCTGCTAATGAGAAGTTTCACAAGGTTCCTGAGCATATTCTACTCAATTATTCTTTATCTATTAGAAACAAATGTATAGGATATTCTCTAAGGCAGAATAGAGTCTTAAATCCGCCATTATCCAAGGCAAAATAAACACAAGCTGGTGTTGTTTGGCATATAAATCCAGAACAGGTGAAATGATAAGAACCCTAGGCTGACAGACAAAGGGGCATTTATAATATAGAGATCACCATTTATCACATTTAAACTGGTTGCTGTTTAATATATTTGCTTTGTTGCTAGCTTTATTTAATTTCCAACTCTATGACTTCTCCATCTGTGTTAACTCTCTATACAGTATTCAGAATAAAATTTCCCATTTTAGCATGATCTAGTATACACTAATAAGGTAGGTGTCAATTCACCCCATCCTAGTAGATCTAGGTCTAAGACTGATACTCCTGCCTCTCATAAGTTTTGATCCTAAAATGGTATATTTTGTTATTATGTTCATTAATTCTTTCCTCTGTATTCTCCATTCTACTGTCGAACTCATCCAGTGAATTTTTTAAAATTTATTTTGCTAATATATTTTTCCAATTCAAAAATTTCTGTGTAGTTCTTCTTTGTAGCTTTTATTTCTTTGCTGAGACTTTCTATTTCTTCAGTTGGTTTCAAGTGGTTCTTAATTTCCCACTGAAGCTTTTTTATAATAGCTTTCTTAAAATCTTCATCAGATTAATTCCTACATCTCTCCATGTCATCTTGTGGCAGTTTATTGTCTTTTCTCATTCAGTTCAAGATTTTCTTGTATTTTGGTTTGACACTTGGATTTTACTTTATGAGACTCTTAAGTTTCCTCCAGCACCTCCAATGGCATTGTGGGTAGGTAAGAAACTTCCATCTTCCCACTTGATCTTCTCTGAGACCACCCTGATACTTGGGGGCGAGTGGTTTCTTGTTATAGCCAGCAGGGCGGAAGTCTAGGCTCTCTACCCTGCCTCTGCTGATGGGGTTGTGTTTTTTCCTGTGGCTCGTAGGGAAATTGTCAGTTTACTGTCTTGTTAGATTGCTCCTGCTGTGGTCCTTTGGCTAGGGAAAGGAGGCTTTTCTTGGAGATTATGATGATTTTTTGTCTGCTCCTGTTGGTTTTTCCAAGTCACTGGCTCCTCTAGCACCCAGCCTGGGATAGATGAGGCAAAGGAAAACTCAAGAAGCTCACTGCCATTTTGTGACATAAAGAAGTAAAAACGAGGGCCTGCATGATTACAGTGTGGCAATAATAATGGGACACTAAATGAGGTTTTTTTGAAGTGTCTATATTTGAACAGGGATTGTATGGGCTTTCCTGCATGCAATAGCTGTCCAATAATGGCATATCCAACAATTCAATTTAGAAAAGTCACAATGTTTGCAACGGTTTTTGAAAATATGTGCATTTTGCCTGTTTGGCTGGTCTGAAAATATAATAGGTAGAAAATTGTCTGCTATGGGTAATGTGAGCATTTTTATCTTTATTCCTCCTTCTCCCTGTAACTAGAAATTACTTCAAAAATCATGGGCCTAAGTAAAGGATACAAACCCAAGCCTCACTAAGCACCACCCCAATCTGAGAATTAAAAATCACCCCGCCTTTCCTTCCTTAACAATACACTGAATGTGAGTGAATGTTGTCAGTCTTCCCTGAGCCCTCACCTGCCCGCCGGCTTTATGCCAACTCACCTCCAAAGCAGCAATCCCAGGTTTTCTTTTTTTTAAAAATTCGCGCATCTCCTGTTTCTGCGCGAGCTGCACCGTTACTGGACTCAACGCCTCAACTGCTGTTATTCGGCCAGCGGGACTCCTAGAGAACGGAGCCATGTTCTCTCTTCTGGTCCTTTTCATGGGACTTGGTGGTCTGCAGGCAGGCCTAAGTAAGTCCAGACCCGTGATCATCCCCCAACCCAAGCTTTGGAGGGGACTTGGTTCGGGGCCTGTACATTTTGGGTCCAGCTTGCCCTTTGCTTCAGGGTCTATAGCCAAAAAGACAAAGAGCCAGCCTCTGGGCAGAAAACCTTTCACTTCTCTGGAATGGTTTCCTTTTCTGTGAAATATGTGGTCTTTTCCACATTCAAAATTCTGCTGTTGTAGAAATGATTGCATCACCGTAAAGGAGGTATTTAATCTAGGATTTTTTCTGATTGACTGACCGCTGTCCTCAGCCTGCTCCACTGAAGATTGTGGGTCACCCTTGTATTCAATATTCAGTCTTCTCCCTGCAAGATCCCTCTTTTTCGATATACCTGTTTTCCCATTTCCACACTTCTTTTGCAACACAGTAACACTGTATTTGTTACTCAGTGTTGCTTAGTCAAATTCTCAAACTGCCTAACTAGGGGTGTGTGTGCGTAGAGACAAATAAAGATAAAATAAAAACTTGAGATCTTGGCAAGGGTTAAGAAATTTGTAGGTAAGAGGAACCAGAAAGACAGTGGAAAGGAAAAGTAGATGCATAGATTATACAATAACTTTTTGGTAATGTAGAGAAACAAATGGAGAACTGGATTTTAGAAATTGATAATGTAAAATCAGGTACCAAAGTAACTTTGCTTATTTTTATTTTAGATCATCATAAAACATTTCTGCAGAGCACGGTTCCTGAAAAGATTTCATCCACTGACACAGAAAGAGATCCAGAAAATAATGTAATGGGAAATAATATTTTTATATCTTAAATTGTGTTGTTTCTAATGTGAAGACCAGCATTGCAGGACAAAGAGCATTTTTTAAAATGTGTATGAATGTGTGTGACTCCATGTTTGTGTGTTTCTGTTGAGGATGAAGGATTTTAAGGATAAGAGCCACCAGGGCCAGACTAGGGAGAGGCAAGCAAAGTGCTTGACTCAGGCACAACATTTAAGGGGTTGGCAAAAAGCTAGGGATATTAAAGCAGAGGTTAAGGTGAAGTGAATGAGGTGAGTCAGGATCAGATGTCTTTCTTTAAAATGCTGATATTTTGTTTACCATGTATTTTTTTGCATTAATTTTGATAATTTAAAATATTGCATTCAAATAGTATTTATATTGATTACTGAGTTTTCTGGACCCCTAGTCCTGGACCTGATGGTTCCTCTAGCGGCTAGTTTGCCAGCCGTGGGCAAACTACGGCCCGCGGGCCGGATCCGGCCCGTTTGAAATGAATAAAACTAAAAAAAAAAAAA
>NW_005353460.1:2554948-2556719 GCF_000412655.1 Myotis brandtii
GGTTTTGCTTTCTGTAGTTTCAGCTATTCCCAGTCAACTGTTGTCCAACAATATTAAATAGAAAATCCCAGAAATAGTCGTAAGTTTTAAATTGTGTGCTGTTCTGAATAACATGGTGAAATCTTGCATTGTCCAGCTTCATCCCACCAGGATTGTGAATCATCCCTTTGTCCAGTGTCTCCACCTCACTTCGTCTAATCATGTAGGCATGGTATCATCTCACATCATCATAAGAAGAAGGGTGGCTATAGTTATAATAAGACTAGTGGCCTGGTGCATGGATTCATGCACCTTGAAAGGAAATTAATTAGAAGAAATATTTTAATATTGCTATTTTCTCTTTATCTATAATAGAAGTGTCAGAGATGAAGTGTCAGAGGTATGTTGTGCCAATAGTTGGTCTTCAGACATATTCTGTCGATGACGCTGCTTTCTTTCAGCTTCTCAATGTCAACAAAAACAATTAAATTCACAATCAACAATGACAGATCGAAACACATGCATGTGTTTGGCGCCAGCAAGAGCTTTATATGTATCGTGCATGCGCCTTGTCAATGTTTATTTTTAAAGTGCCAGTGCGCATCATATGTACTGGCTGGTTGGTCGGATGGTCAGACAGATGGATGGTTGATCACTTAGCCATATATATATGAAGTAGATTTTCCTGGGGAATTAGAGAAGGAATGTGTACTGATATCTAGGTTCCAACTGTGAAGTCTATGTGCTGATCACCTTTAAGCTCAGAGAGAGAGAGAGAGAGAGAGATTTTGAGAGAGAGGGACCTTGTCACATAACTTTTATTATAAGATATTCTTATAATTGTTCTATTTTATTATTAGTTTTTTGTTAATCTCTTACTGTGCCTAATTTATAATTTAAACTTTGTCATAGGTATGTACATATATGAAAAAACATAGTATAATATAATAGTATATATAGGGTTCATTATTATTCATGCTTTCAGGCATTCACTGGGGGGTTGTCATAGGACCTGTCCCCCATGGATAAGGGAGGACTACTGTACTTGCCTCCCCTTTCAATGAGTCAGTGAGGAGCTTAAAGGTGATCAGCACATAGACTTCACAGTTGGAACCTAGATATCAGTACACATTCCTTCTCTAATTCCCCAGGAAAATCTACTTCTCACATGGTCCCTTCTACTACAGGATAATCTAATGTTACTCATAATTGTAGTCTTGGATTTTATTTTTTCCTTTTAGTGGTTTTAAACAACCTTCCCACTCTGTTCCACATAAGGATACACTGTTTGTACCAGGATTTCCTCTCCCCCATCACTCCCAATTCTCCGAAGGTAGTCTTATGTCCCTATATACTGGTTCTCTACCTTTTTTTCTTTTTGTAGCTAGATTTTATTTACAACCCCCCCGCCCCCCGCCCCAGTGAATTCTCAGTCATGCTGTGATGTAGGATTAGAAAGAAGGGTCTCCATTTGATTTTTTGTTTAATTTCCTTTTTTTCTGAAGTTCATACCAATCCTCTTCCCTTATTATGACTGACCAATCATTGAATTCTCCATTTGTCTAATCTCTAACATTTAAAAAGGGACACTTAATATTATGGAAATTCAGTGTTTCTTTTAACTATAACAACTTTAAAAGCTCTCTTTTAATATTTTTGCAACAGAAAATTATTATTAATGTGGGGTGTGATTATATTTTAATATATTTAGTATAATATGAGGTAGGACCTTCAAAAGTAGTAGGGCTTAGGGGATAATTAGAGAGCTCATATATATTACAAATAAAACATG
>NW_005353460.1:2556827-2590296 GCF_000412655.1 Myotis brandtii
ACATTTAATGTTGCCATACTAAATAATTTTAAATACAAAAAATTATTGTTCAGCAGAAATAAATTACAAATATCTAAATTACATACCTCTCCCTTTCTTGAATTGTATTTCCATGATGGTTTGACTTTCTTAAATAGTTCCTTGTTTTGCAGAATTTGCTTATAAAATTCCTTGCAGTTATTCCATTTATATTGTAACATAGTTTCTGCAGTGGTCACATCCAATTTATTTCATTGTTTTTACCACTGAACATTTGCTAGTGAGAAAAAACACTGGATATTAGCATTGTGAGATAGTGTACAAAACCTGTGATGACAAATTGGTCTTAATTTGCTTTTCTATTCTTCACTATTATGTTGCATCTCTCTTTTCCCTTTTTCCCTTTATATATATATATTTTTTAAATTAAATTTATTGGGTAATAAGATCATATAGGTTTCAAGTGTATTCTATGATATATGATCTGTATATTGCATTGTGTGCCCACTACCCAAAGTCAATTAATCCTCATACTTTCTTAATTACTGTAGCTTTATAATAAAAAATTGATATCTGGTAGTGCAAGCTTCCAACTTTCTTCTTGTTTTTCAAGATCGTCTTGATTATTATTCCCCTTTGCATTTCAATATAAATATTAGAAGCATTTGTCAGTTTCTGCTAACAGTACTTCATCTGTCTCCAGATGAGATCACAGTGACAGCCAACACCTTAATTAGTATATTTTAACAATGTGATTTGTTATCCTGATGGACTTAAGTGTTACAGCATTATTGTTTTAATTTGCATTTCTTAAATAATTATTAACATAAATTTTTTGAGGGATAATTTATACACAGTGAAAAATAGAGATTTTAAGTGTACAGTTCTTTGAGTTTTTACAAATGTACATGTTCTTATAATCAATACCCAAATCAAGAAAAAGATTATCCCAGATATTTCCATAAGTCCACCACCCTAAAGACACTGTTCTGCTTTCTATCATCATAGATTAGTTTTGTCTATTATGAACATTTTTGTACACATTGTAAACATCTGTATAACCACCACACATTTCTAGGTATAGAATGTCTAGCATTTCACAAGGAGCCCTCCTATAGCCTCCTAGTCAAGGAGTATTAACACTATTCTTATTTCTATCAGCATAGATAAATGATGTCTATTCTTGATACATAGGTGATTCCTTATAAATATATATACATATATTAAATAAATATACATTTACATATACATGAATATATGTCTGTATATGGACTCATAACTATGCAATCTTTTTGCGTAGCCTCTTTTGTTTAACCTTCTGTCTTTTAGATTAATCTATGCCATTGCATGTAGTCCCGTTTATTCTCTTACATTGCTATATAGTATTCCATTGTATGAATATATTATAATTTTATATCCTTTTGACTGTTGCTGAACATTTAGGTTGTTTCCAATGTGGTAATATTATGAATAAGATGCTCTGATTATTTTTGCATGTCTTTGGTATGTACATGGTTACTCATTTCAGTTGGATGTGTGCCCAGAAGTGAAATTTCAGTGTCATAGGATTATCTACCAGAGGTCCGGTGCATGAATTCATGCACGGGTGAGGTCCTGAGGGGAGTGGAGTGGGGCCGGCCCTCTGGGTGGGTGGTGGGACGCCCTTGCCAGCCCGGGATTGGATCCATCCCACTGATGTTCACGCCAGTTGTTGGGAGCCACCTGGTGGCCGCTTTTATATCCTTTTTTCTTTACAGGTCGTCTAGGGAGGGGAAGCACCCTAGGTGCCTGAGGCCGACTTCCTGTTCTGTAGCATTACTTATAATTTTTTATTGAATTTTGGTTTATTACTTTTGTAGAGCTGACATAACAAAGTAACACAAAAACCGTGGCTTAAACAACAGAATTTGTCTCAGTTCTGGAATCTAGGAGTCCAAAATCAAGGTGTGGGCAAAGTTCATTCTTTCTGAAGATTATGAGGGGAAGATCTGCCTCAGGCCTCTGTCCTTGGCTTGCAGATGGATATGTTCTCCTTATGAATCTTCATGTGGCTTTCTGCCTTTGAGTATGTCTGTGTCCAAATTTTCTCTTTTGATTAGGGCCTGCACTAACGATGTTATTTTAACTTCATTATCTCTATAAAGACCCAATCCGAGTTGGATCACATTCAGAGATCTTAAGGTTAGAAATTCACATATAAAGTTAGAGGGAAACAATTCAACCCAAATAGCTGGATGTTTGTGCCTGGAAAATTGTAAAAACTCTGGATGATGTCTTTTTGGAGTTATTGTTTTTTTCCCCCCTCCTATCAGTTTTGTACGTTTTTTGTTAATTACATTCTAGAGTTTTTTTTCATTGTAATATATGTAGATTTAAATTTTTAATGGTACTGTCATATGTCACTATATTTTTCATATTTGTTTAATAACAAGGGATTTTTAGAGGGCACAATATTCAAGGTCCCATCCAGACTCCACTTACACCTCGTTCCAGTGTGCTATTCAGATGACTCTTCTTAGATCATTTATGTGTTGTAAAGAATCTTATTCGGCTATAATAGTAAAGTTAAGGTACTTAAAACTTTTAAATGGCTTTTTCTCTGGCTAAAACAATCCCATATAATAAAAGGGTAATATGCAAATTGACCCTAATGGCAGAATGACCACTCAACCAGTCACTATGAGCTGCACTGACCACCTCTCAATCTCTTTCTCTGGCCTGATGGCGAATGGGGAACTGGGTATGGGTGGTTGGGGATGCAGGCAGCACCAGGCCAAGGCCCCTGCCCTGCCAGTCATCACACACACAGAGGACAACCCGCAGCAGGGGCGGGGCCAGCGAGCGGGAGGGAACGGCCGACCTCTCAGTCCCTTTCCCCGGCCATCAGGCTCCAAAAAGGGGAACTGGGGTGGGGGGCAGGGCTGGCTGTGAGCAGCCGGGGAAGATGGCCCTAATCACAGGCCAGGCCTAGGGACCGTACCCGCACATGAATTTTGTGCGCTGGGCCTCTAGATTTTAAATATTAACCAAATAAATAATTTAATGACTCATTTTCTGTTATGTTCTAGAGCAGTGGTTCTCAACCTTCCTAATGCCGTGGCCCTTTAATACAGTTCCTCATGTTGTGGTGACCCCCAACCATAAAATTATTTTCGTTGCTACTTCATAACTGTAATTTTGCTACTGTTATGAATCGTCATGTAAATATCTGATATGCAGGATGTATTTTCATTGTTACAAATTGAACATAATTAAAGCATAGTGATTAATCACCAAAACAATATGTAATTATATATGTGTTTTCCAATGGTCTTAGGCAACCCCTGCGAAAGGGTCATTCGACCCCCAAAGGGGTTGCCACCCACAGGTTGAGAACCGCTGTTCTAGAGGGTTCTCCATACTTGTCTCTGCTCTCTCCCTATCCTCTCCTACATTCTATTCCAGGGGAAAGTCCTTGCTTAACTGGAGAGGCAAAGTACAAAGGTAGTTGTTGTGGAATGTTGCTAGAGGTGTAGTGCATTCCTTGTAGTCCTATCTATAGAACTACCAGTTCCAATGAATAGGGAAATTTACTTTCCAGGAGGGCTGGGAGTAGGCAAGCAACAAATTCTCTCAAGTGAGGGGGCACCTTTGGTATTTACCTTCAGCATGGCGAATTGGTCTAAGCCAAAAGATAACAATAATCAACTAGGCTTTCCCCTCAGATATATTAATTATGGTGACTGGAAGGCATGTGGGGACTCTACCACCTTTTCCTCAATGTAGAACTTTGAAGCTTCAAGTATCCATCCACATAGGAAGGGAAGCACATATAATTATTGTATATTATTATTAATTTGGTCAATATTTTAAAAGCATAACTGACAGGAAACATTATTTAACATATTATTTATAATTATTATTGAAAGTATTTTGAATTTTCATGTTACAGGTTGCTTATATGATTACAATAAAAGAAAAACCATATTTTGTTCATCTCAAAAAGCAGTAAGTAATTATTTTACCTTTTAAAATTTTAATTCTTTGGTTTCTTGATTTTTTAAATAGTTATGAATAGGATAAATTCAAATCAG
Source organism: Myotis brandtii (assembly GCF_000412655.1). NCBI lineage: Eukaryota > Metazoa > Chordata > Mammalia > Chiroptera > Vespertilionidae > Myotis > Myotis brandtii. Next base: position 2,560,880 of record NW_005353460.1, read on the forward strand.
ATGTATATTTGATACCTATATGCATTTGAAATCTAATGTATATTGGTTATTGAATAACGTCTTAGGCATACAAAAAACAAGAAAATATGATCCACATTTAAAGAATTTATAATGCAGAGTGATATATTCAAACACATTAGTAGAGAAATGGGAAATTTTATTTTAATATGGTATTATGATAAATATGTAAATAGTAGTCTCTGAAAATCTGGGAAGGCTTTTTGGGAAGAGGTAAGAGATGACTTATATCTTGAGGGAAGATACCTTTAGCTCTGTAAATAAATGGGGTACCATAGGGGGGCATTCTGTTTAGAGGAAATCATATGTAAAACATAGAGGTGTGAGACTAAGTAGATTCTGTGGTGTTCAAAAAAGTCAGTGTGAATTACTAAAGAACATATTTTGGGGGGATGGAAGTAAAATATTTGGAAAGGTAGTAGGTAGAACCGATTTGTAGAAGATCTATCATGCCATGGTAAGGATATTGCAAGCCAAAATGTTTTCAAGAATATACTTATGTAGGCTCATTGAGTCTTGTAGGTTGATTCTGAGGGAGCAAAAGTAGAGTAGGGTGTCTAATTATCCTTCCTATCTAATAAAAGAGTAATATGTAAATTAACCATCACTCCACGACAAAGGTGGTAGTGCCCATAGTGGCCAGGGCGGGACACTGGTGGTGTCGCCCCGACAATGCGAGCCCAGCATCCGCACCCTGGCCCCGTGGAGGGAGGAGAGGGGCCTCAGGCCAGAGGCTGGGGCAAGGGACACTGGCATCATTGCAGGCCGGGCTGAGGGATCCCTCCTCCCACCCGTGCATGAATTTCATGCACTGGGCCTCTAGGATGATTATATAATAATTTAGGTGAGTGATGATTGTTGGCTTGAATATATAGTATAGGTCAGGGGTCCTCAAACTACGGCCCGCGGGCCACATGCGGCCCGCCGAAAACATTTGTTTTTTTACTTCAAAATAAGATATGTGCAGTGTGCATAGGAATTTGTTCATAGTTTTTTTTTAAACTAAGTCTGGCCCTCCAATGGTCTGAGGGACAGTGAACTGGCCCCCTGTTTAAAAAGTTTGAGGACCCCTGGTATAGGTCATAGTATAGGAAAGAAAACATTCAGTAGGCCTTGAAGACAGATTTGGTAGTATGACTGGGAAACAGTGAGAATCTTGGATAATTTAGTTGTTGCTTAAGAAAAGGTCACTTATAGTATAATTAAATGAGGAGCATGAACAAGGGAGATCTTTATGTGAGGAGGGTAAGTTTAATTTGCAGTGCCTATAAGATATACAAGTGGGTTATATTCCATAAATACAGGAATGTGAATCTCTGAGCAGAGATTGGTAATTGAGATATAGATTTAGCAATAATCAATAGTTTGGCTGTAATTTTTTAAAATGAGAGCTTATTAAGTGCTTATAAATAGATTGGTGGCTAAAGACTAAATCCTACTAAAGACCAATATTTTGGGGGCAGGTAGAACAAAAAAACAACAACAAAAAACGCCATGAAGACTATGCCCTAGACCAGGGGTTGACAAACTTTTTTCTGTAAAGAGCTCTGGCTAATATGCTATGTACTCTATTGGAACTAAGCAATTTTTCACTGTAGTGCAAAAGCAGCTATACACAATATGCAAACCAATGAACCCGGCTATATTTCAAGAAGATTTTATTTACAAAAGATGCAGCCAGCCAAATTTGGCCCAGGGGTTATTGTTGTTTGACCTCTGGAAGAGGAACAGAGGAGGGATGTGTGATTACACTGAGTGGGTGTGGTTTCCAAAATGATACTAGAAAGTCTAATACAGCCGTGGGCAAACTACAGCCCGCGGGCCGGATCCGGCCCGTTTGAAATGAATAAAACTAAAAAAAAAAAAAAGACCGTACCCTTTTATGTAATGATGTTTACTTTGAATTTATATTAGTTCACACAAACACTCCATCCATGCTTTTGTTCCGGCGGCCAGGTCCAGTTTAAGAAGCCATTGTGGCCCTCGAGTCAAAAAGTTTGCCCACCCCTGGACTAAGCCATCACTAACCTATTTTCTGACTTTACAGATTGATTGATTCTGGATATTGCATTTAATGGTTTAATGTAACATAGATCTTTTATAACTGGCTTCTTCAAACACTCCATCCATGCTTTTGTTCCGGCCCTCCAGTCCAGTTTAAGAACCCATTGTGGCCCTCGAGTCAAAAAGTTTGCCCACCCCTGGATACAATGATTATTTTAAAATTGTCTTTTGGGTTTGACATTGTGGTGATTATGAATCTTTTCAGAGCAGTTTCATGGTGAGTAAATATTGACAAAGTAGAGAAACTGTCTGTAGACTAATCTTTCAATACAAATAGGTTTCAAATTGAAAATATATAAGAAATAGAGGACACAGAGTCATGGGAAGTTATTTAGGATATAATGGCTTGATAATAAATTCTCAGAATAGTGTTAGGATAAAAAACTGTAGAGAGGAAGTTTGAAATTATAGGACTGAAAAAGGTAGGTATCTTCAACATGTGGCACAGAATGGGATTTGTAGCACGAGTATAAGGATTTGCTTTGAACCAAAGTCGTCATCTTCTGGAAATAAAGATAAGATGTGAGGATGGGTACAGGTTATCTGTAATGAGGTGACATGGAGGTTATGTGGGATGATGGACAGGCATTTTGCCAAGTTGTTTTAATTGTTACTGTGGAAAATGAAATAAAATTCTGACTGAGTTTGTTGAGAAGAACTTGGTATCTAACTAAGCTTAGTGAATATGAGTTTGTAGCAATGCAAAGGAAATCTTTATAAATTGTATTCTAACCCTATATTTTAATTTTGAGATTCAGGTTTAAAATGTGGAATCGAGCAATAAAGACAAAGATTTGGAAGTTCTGTGCTGGAAATTGAGACCTATGTTGTTTTAGTCTTTGATATTTCTAGCAATTTAGGTTGTTCATTAGCACATATTTTGATATTATTTGTCACTATAGTTAAAATGCCTCTCTCAGTGTCTAATTTATTATAAACTAGTGGCCTGGTGCATGAAATTCATGCATGGATGGCAGGGGGGGTTTCCCTCAGCCCAGCCTGCACCCTCTCCAATCGGGAACCCCTGTAGGATCGGGACTAAACTGGCAGTCGGATATCCCTCTCGCAATCTGGGACTGCTGGCTCCTAACCGCTCAACTGCCTGCCTGCCTGATTGCCCCTAACTGCCTCTGTCTGCCTGCCTGATTGCCCCTAACCCCTCTGCCTGCCTGCCTAATCGCCCTCAACTGCCCCCAACTGCCCTCCCCTGCTGGCCTGATCCCCCTAACTGCCCTCCCCTGCCGGCCTGATTGCCCCTAACTGCCTCTGCCTCAGCCCTGCCACCATGACTTTGTCCAGAAGGACATCTGGAAGGTCTCCGGAAGGTCTCCCGGTCAAATGAGCATATTACTCTTTTATTAGTATAGATGATAGAGAAGTATTTGGAAAATAGGATAGGCCAAGATAATTGGCACTACTTTAAATTTCCTAGTAAAAAGAAAATTTGTAGTATGAAGAGTAATTATTTTTATGCTTTCTGTTTCACAACTTGGGCATGTTTTTGTGCTTTCTGCCTAGATCATTTTTATCCCCAGTTTCTGTTGTTTATTCTTATGACAAATATGACACCCAGAAAACTAACAATCCGTTTGATCAGGTAAGACTTAAGGTGTTTTTTTCCTTACATATTTCTTATTCTGAATTTTCTTTAAAAATATGAATATTCTAAAATCCTAGAATATTATTTTACATATTCACTAAAATGAATAAGCTGGACTAGTTCTTATTTCTACATGGCACAGCTTCATTAGGTAAATGCCATACACATTAATGTACTAAGGTAGCTAATCTAATACATGTAAATGTCATATATGGGATGTCCATGTTTAAAATAAGTTATCCATTTGTTTATCTTTGTGTACTTTTTTTCAGATGGATTGCAATTATTATGGATATATTGCAGGCATTCCAAATTCTCTTGTGTCACTCAGCACTTGTTCTGGACTCAGGTTGTAACCATTTGCCATTGCCAGATCCTGCTAGTGTATTAATTGATATGCCATATATCTTTTCTGATTCTACAGTCACCTGTGTTATTTCAATTCCCTAAAAAATGAGCAAGAATTTCTGACAAAATAGAATTGGTCACCCTGACAGCATCTGTGCCTGATGGGCGGCTACTTGTGGATCTGCTGCTTGAGGCTTTGAGCAGTCTTGAGTGTAGTGGGTGTTGATTGGTCTCTCCATACTTCTTTAGTTTTCCCAAATTTTTATGTTTTCTTAATTCCTAGAATGGGTGACAATTGCCAAAAACCTCATTCTGATAGATACTTTGCCTTAGCTCCAATCATGTTTAGGCTGGCAGTGTCTTCAATAAAGCCCACAAAAATTATTTAGACATTTAGTGTCAGGGAGAGTTAGGTATCTCAAAAAGAAGAAAGGGCCCTGGTCAGTGTGCTAAGTGGTTAGTGCTTCTCCCCACGCACCAAAAGGGTGCGGGTTGGATTCCTGGTAAAAGGCACATACCTCGGTTGCAGGTTTGATCCTCTGCCCTGGTCAGGGTGCATGTGGGAGGTAACCAATGGATATGTCTCTCTCAGATTAATGTTTCTCTCACCCCCTTTTTTCCCTTTCACTCTCTCTCTAAAAAAAAATAAAAGAAAAGAAAAAAGGGACTTATAACTAAGGGAGAGAGTGCCTATAGTTCCTACAGACTGGCTTAGAAAATCTATACCTTAGGAAAGGGTCTTAACTTGTTTAAGCATGTGGATCCATGCCACCAACATAGTTTCTGTAAGATATTTTTGTTAGAATATGTATAATATGAAGCGATACATATCCTGCTGTTACTAGTTCTGTTCTGGGTAACACCTCAAAAAACAAAGAGATAAAGTAGAAAAACTAAGATGACTTTAAATGTATATCTATTAGTTTATAGTTTTGGTAGAATCATTTTAGATTTGTTTTGATTATTTCAACATTCAGGGGAATATTGCAGTTGAAAAACATCTCCTATGGAATCGAACCAATGGAGGTTGCATCAGGATTCATGCACATGATTTATGAAGACAAATATTATTACACTAACATTTCTCTCTTAGGAATCAGTGACATTTATAATTCCAACTACCAATATAGAAAAAGTTCAGAAGTAAGTATTGACTTTTTAATTTTAATATATTCTGTATAATTTTGTGAACTGAAAATGAATTTCAGAGTAAAATTTGGTGACTTGCAAATACAAAAGTTATTTTAGTTTTTCATGAGGTTCCTCCATGAATTTTAAAATACATAGAGATAAATAGAGAATGAAATCTCAGAGGGAGGGGTGTGGGGGGACTGGAAGAGATGAACTAAAGAACATATATACATACTAGAGGCCCGGTGCATGAATTTGTGCACCAATGGGGTCCCTTGGCCTGGCCTGCAGGATTGGGCCAAAACCGGCTCTCCAACTTCCCCAAGGGGTCCTGGATTGTGAGAGGGTGCAGGCCAGGCCGAGGGAACCCACCGGTGCATGATCAGGGCTGGGGAGGGATATGGGAGTTTGGCCAACAGGGGAGGGACTATGGGAGGGCTCCAGGGCATTTCTGGCCCGTCTTGCTCAGTCCTGATTGGCCAGACCCCAGCAGCAAGCTAACCTACCTATTGGAGCATCTGTCCCCTGGTAGTCAGTGCATGTCATAGTGACTGGTCGACCATCTGCCCCTTGGTGGTAAATGCATGTCATAGCGAGCAGTTGAGCAACCTTAGCATATCATTAGCATATTACGCTTTGATTGGTTGAATGGCTGACCGGACATTTAGAATATTAGGCTTTTATTATATACTAGAGGCCCGGTGCACAAAATTCATGCACAAGGGTATGTGTGTCCCTCAGCCCAGTCTGCACCCTCTCCAATCTGGGACCCCTTGAGGGATGTCCGACTGCCCGTTTTTTAGGCCCGCCATTGGGGGACTGCTGGCTCCCAACCACCCACCTGCCTGCCTGCCTGATTGCCCCTAACCCCTTCTGCCTGCCAGCCTGCTGACCCTCTAACCACTCCCCTGCCAGCCTTATTGATACCAAACTGCTCCCTGTTGTCCCGATTGTTCCTAACTGCCCTCCCCTGCTGGCCTGATCGCCCCTAACTGCCCTCCCCTGCCAGGCTGGTTCCCCCAACTGCCCTCCCCTGCAGGCCTGGTTCCCCCCAACTGCCCTCCCCTGCAGGCCTGGGTCTCCCTCAACTGTCCCCTCCTGCAGGCCTGGTTGCTCCCAACTGTCCTCTCCTGCAGGCCTGGGTCCCCCCAACTGTCCTCCCCTGCATGCCTGGTCCCTCCCAACTGCCCTGCTCTGCTGGCCTGATCACCCACAACTGCCCTCCCCTGCTGGCCATCTTTTGGTGGCCATCTTGTGTCCACATGGGAGCGGCCATCTTGTGTGTTAGAGTGATGGTCAATTTGCATATTACTATTTTATTAGGAGGATATGCATAGCCCATGGATAGAGACAATAATGTGGTGAAGGACTGGAGGGGACTGAGTGGAGGGGGGAAATGGAGGGGAATGGGGGAATATCTGTAATAGTGTCAACAATAAAAAATAAGCATAGAATAAAATTGAATTCTTTGTTACACTTGTTATATGAAAGTTTAGCAAAAACATAGTTAACAGATCTAGAATATAGGGTTAAATAAACCAAAAAATGTTTACATGTGGGCATTTGGACAATTAATGTAAATTATTCCTTTTTCTCAATTGTCTGGCAATTTGCATGATATAAATATGTGATCTGCCTGGCCAGTTTTTTAAACTATATTGTTTGCCAAAAGTAGTTTCCTAAAATTGGTAGCAGAAAATCTTCCCACATGGAAGATTACTGTGAAAATTATTACAAGGCTAAGGAAAGAAAAGCTATATGTTATAAAGTTAATATTTCTAATTTCGCCGAAACCGGTTTGGCTCAGTGGATAGAGCGTCGGCCTGCAGACTGAAGGGTCCCAGGTTCGATTCCGGTCAAGGGCATGTACCTGGGTTGCGGGCACATCCCCAGTGGGAGATGTGCAGGAGGCGGCTGATCGATGTTTCTCTCTCATCGATGTTTCTAACTCTCTATCTCTCTCCCTTCCTCTCTGTAAAAAATCAATAAAATATATTTAAAAAAATATTTCTAATTTCAGATATTGCTAAAATCAAGATACCTTGGTTCTTGTATAGCTTGGGGTCTCATTAAAAATTATTTTAAACCACAAACATTTTTTGGATTGGAATTTTCCAAATAGTACCTAAATTTTGTATTTGAAAATACCCTTGTTATGTAATCAGTAGTGACATGTTTCTCAGTTTATCTTTGAACATAATTTCAGTAGAAAGTAAATTTTTAGAAATTCCTTAGTATTCATGTTGTATGTTTTTCAGAGAGTTGAATTTTTCAAGTTAATTCCTCAATACCTTGAACTATATATTGTTGTGGATAAAAATATGGTAGGTCCTTTTAATATATTATTATTTTAAAATCATTTAACATTTGTCTTTTACTTGATTTCAATGATATAATAAAAATTTAAAACCCATTTTTGATGTTCATTTTGATTTTAGAATAATTGATAAATTCTTTAAATTATAAATAAGCCAAATTTTTGTTAATTAATTTATTTTGTGTATATGATCTCTAATTGCATTTGTAAAGTGAAGCATTTTTTCATTGTCTAAACCTTATTTGTTATTTTTTCTTTTTTTCAAAAGGACTACATTCTCAATGAAAGTATATATTAGAACAGTGATGGCGAACCTTTTGAGCTTAGCGTGTCAGCATTTTGAAAAACCCTAACTTAACTCTGGTGCCGTGTCACATATAGAAATTTTTTGATATTTGCAACCATAGTAAAACAAAGATTTATATTTTTGATATTTATTTTATATATTTAAATGCCATTTAACAAAGAAAAATCAACCAAAAAAATGAGTTCACGTGTCACCTCTGACACGCGTGTCATAAGTTCGCCATCACTGTATTAGAATATCCCCAAACCTTCAAACCCACATGCAATAATATTTAATTGTCTAAGCCTAATTGGTAGGGTAGTCTACTGAACACATATGGCACCTCTTTCAGGCAAAGGAAGAAAACAAGTCATCTGTTCTGTTCTCAATTCTTAGTGAATGAAATGACAGAAAAACAAAAGAACAAAATTTTCATAATGAGGATTCACGATTATACTTCAGATCTTGCATGGGTTTAAGTTGTGAATTCGTACAATGTAGGTAGTTAGGGGATTCTAAGCTATAAGGCTGCATTTGTCCTAGATTGGTAAGATATGAGGGCACCTGATGGAAGCAAATGGTATTTCTCCCTGGTGGAATACAACTTTAAATAGGATTCCCACAGATTAATAACAGCCATGTATTAGCTCAAAATCCATAAAAAAAATTAGCCACAGTGAAACAAAACAAAAATAATAGATTTAGATACACAAAACCTTCAGATATTAATATTTTAAGACATAGGTTATAAAACAAAAATATTTTCCCTAAAAAAAAAGTTGGTTGATTCTCAAAGAAGTAAATATGAGGCAGGGAAGTGTAGACATAATTGTTGGCAGAGGTAACAAAAATTGAAGTGCGATGGCTCACTAAAGAGTTGGAGAGCTTTTCATTATAGCTAAGTTGACCCAGTACAAAGCCAATACATATGCTAAAATCATATTCCTGTAAATTTACAAAGCAATTAGAAGTTGGTAATCAGAATTTTAAGCATAATAAACAAAAAGAAGGCAATAAAGGAAAACAAATATTATGTATTAAGCATTTGTTTAATATGGAACAAATTTTAAAGCTAAGGTTAAGTTAAAATATTTCAACTCAAATATTTCATTAGACGTAGAGGGAATAAATACTGCAATTAAAAACAAAAGTTAAAGATTAATGAAAAGCATGACAAATGACAGTATTTTATCTTTTGTTATGGCTGAGTAGTATTCTTTTCATATATGTACCACATCTTTAACCAATCATCTATCAAGGACACTTCAGTTGTTTTCATTTCTTGGCCACCATGAATAATTCTGCAATGAAAATAGGGGTACATATATCTTTATGAATAAACTAGAGGCCCGGTGCATGAAATTTGTGCATGGTGGGGGGTCCCTCAGCCCAGACTGTACCCTCTCTAATCCAGGACTCCTTGGGGGATGTCTGACTGCCACTTGCAATCCAGGACCGCTGGCTCCTAACTGCTCACCTGCCTGCCTGCCTGCCTTATTGCCCCTAACCACCTCTGCCTGTCTGATCGCCCCTAACCACCTCTGCCTGCCTGCCTGATCGCCCCTAACTGCTCCCTTGCTGGCCTGATTGCCCCTAATCGCCTCTGCCTCGCCCATACCTGGGACCCAGGATTCCCTCCTCCGGCCAGTCGCAGGCACATGGGAGCCGGGCTTCCTTCCCTCTGGCTGGCTGCAGGCATCCAGGACTCAAGCTGGCTTCGCCCAGGCTTGTCGCAGCCGCAGGGGACCATGGGTGGGCGGCTTTGCCTGGGCCACAGCTGCAGACACTGGCTCTCAGGACCGCGGGGTGGGCAGCTTATCCCTCTTCTTGGCCACAGGCGCAGCCTCTGGCACCCAGGACCATGGGGCATGCAGCTTGTCCCTCTCCTGGGCTGCAGCCTGGCTGGTCCCCATTTCTCTCTCGCAAGCTCATTTGTGCCTGACTGGTCCCCATTCCTCTCTTGTGAGCTCATTTGTGCCTGCCTGGTCTCCATTCCTCTCTCCCCAGTGTTGAGTGTCTGAGCCGTTATGGCATTATGGTGTGAGGGCATGATGGCCATTTACATATTAGCTCTTTGTCATATAGGATGTTTTGAAAATTTTCAGGTAGGTACCCAGAAGACAGGTTGCTGGGTCATATGATAACTCTATTTTTTGTTTTTTCTTTTTATAAATTTATCAAGGTTAATAAGATTATATAGGGTTCAAGTGTACATTTCTATGATCCTCAATCTATATATTGCATAGTGTGCACCTCACCCAAAGTCGAATTATCTTCTGTCTCTGTATATTTGACTCCCTTTACCCTTAATACTCTTCCCACTTCTTTCCCTCTGGTAACCACCATACTGTTGTCTGTGTCTATGCTTTTTTTTGTTTGTTGTTCTTGTTGGTTCATTTGTTGTTTTCAGTTTTATATCCCACATATTATTCTTAACTTTTTGAGGAACCTCCATACTATTTTCCATGGAGGCTGTACCAGTTTACATTCCCACCAGTAGTGAATAAGGATTCCTTTGTCCCCACAACCTCTCTAACACTGTTACTTGTCTTGTTGCTAACAGGCATTCCAAGAGGTGTGACGTGGTATCTCACTGTAGTTTTGATCTGCATTTCCCTAATAGCTAGTGAAATTGAACATCTTTTCATATATCTCTTGGCCATTTGTATGCCTTCTTAGGAGAGGTGTCTGTTCAGGTCCTCTGCCTATTTTTTTAATTGGATTATTTGTTTGGTGTTAAGTTATATGAGTTCTTTACATATTTTGGATATTCACCCCTTGTCAGAACTGTTGTTTGCAAATATCTTCTCCCAATTAGTAGTTTGCCTTTTTGTTGGCAGTTTCTTTTGGCTCAGTGGATGGAGTGTCGGCCTGCGGACTCAAGGGTCCCAGGTTTGATTCCGGTCAAGGGCATGTACCTTGGTTGCGGACACAACCCCGGTGGGGAGTTGTGCAGGGGGCAGCTGATCGATGTTTCTCTCTCATCGATGTTTCTAACTCTTTATCCCTCTCCCTTCCTCTCTGTAAAAAATCAATAAAATATATTAAAAAAATAAAAAAATAAAAAAGTTATGATTCAGTTTCATAAATAATAAAGGGCACAAGTTAAATGCCTTAAACATTGCTTAAAGTCATGTTATTAAGAGTCTCATGCTCTATTGACTGAACTAGCCTGGCAGGCACTTAATAGAACTGAAACCTATATTAAATAAGATTACCCCAGTAAATTTAATGAAAAATTTATAACTTTAGAACTATCATTAGAGTTTTCAAAAAATAACAGTATCACAAAAGACAGAAAAACAAAATCACGTTATTGTGTTTTTATTTATTGCATAAATTATATTACTTTTATAAATCATTACTTATACATCATTATTTCTTGGATTACAATTGGAATGTAGTCCTATCACTAATTTAGAATATAGTACATTGTATATATAAAGGGTATGTGATATATTAATGGCATTCACTAGTTTTTAAAAGTAATTTATGTTTTACAGTTTGATTACATGGGCTCTGATATAAAGGCTGTAACACAGAAGGTTATGCAGATATTTGGACTTGTTAACACTGTAAGTTTTTAAAAACTCTTTTGTTTATATATTTTGTAAAATTATCTGTAATATGTATTGATTTGTTTAATATTTGGTTGTGCTGTTGAACAGTTTTCCATGATCAACATACCAAATTAAATGTCTTAAATATGTTTTTATAGAAGTTTAATGTAATGTTTAAATTTATTTTAAAATGTTTATTTGTCTTCTCTTTTTAGATGTTTAGTCAGTTAAAACTGACTGTTGTAATATCTTCCATAGAAATATGGTCAAATAAAAACAAAATTTCTACTTTTGGAAATCCTTATTCAATATTATACAGATTTTTACAATGGAAATCTGAACATGTCTTCCAGCCTGCATACTTACTTGCGTGAGTATAGTATTCCATATTTGTACAGTGTTATAGAAAAAATGCAAAATGATTTCATATGTTAATTATGAAAAATAATCATCTATTTAATATATACTATATTCTATAAATTTGGTGAACATGATTGGGATGGGGGAAAACTGTAAGTTAAAGTCCTTGTCCTCAATGAGCTAATGTGAAGCGAGACTTAAAAATTTCTAACTGACATAAAATAACCTAATAAAAGTGAAGTTACATAAAAGCATTGAAATAACTAAAGGAGATTAATTATAAGTGATAACACTTTCTTTAATGTTGCTTGGCTTATAAACTTTTACTACCTGTTATATAATCTCTATATTGTGTCTCTCTTCTGATTAATTTTTATGTTTTTATTTTCTAATAACATAAATATATTGAATTGTTTTCCTATCTAGAATTTTATGTGCAGGAAAATTTATTAATTTTTGTAAATGAGTGAATAAGTAGGTCACAGAAAATTGAATTTTCAGGGCTGTAAATGTTGAGGGAACCAGAATAATAACTATAAACCATTAGTGCAAATGCATTTGGCATAATTGTTAGGCTTTATCCTTATTATACTTCTGAGTGTTTATCAAACACAAAATTTGCATATATATGCTGACATATTCTTAATGTTGTAGGTATGAGAAAATATGTGTTTAAATTAGGTTAATTCAGAGTAGCATGGTCCTTAGGACATAGTAATTGTTCACTAATGTTTGTTGTTATGAAAATTTATCACCAATAATACCACTCTTAAATGCAATTGTGAGGAAATTCTTATTTTTAGCTTCAAGAAACAAATTCATTTTAAAGGAGCCGTACTTCCTGGAAAAATATGTTATAAGAACGAGGACGCAGGAGTTGCTCTGGTATGTAATTATTATCCAGTTTGTTCTAATTATTTTCATGTATAAAAATTTCCTAAATATTTTAAAGAATGAATAAATATATTACATAGTTTACTCGTTCTTTAATAGTATTTTATTTTACTAACTAGAGGCCTGATGCATGAAGATTTGTGCAAGAATAGGCCTTCCTTCCCCTGGCTGCCAGCACCGCCTTCGCTCTGGCCCGGAGCTGCCTTTCCGCCTTCCCACGCTGCCCAAAGGCCCAAAGTGGCGGGGGGGGGGGCGGAACTGGCGGGGGGCGGGATGGAACGCCTGTGTTGTCGCCATGGTGATGACACAAGCGTCCTGCCCTGCCCCTGGCTGCTCGGCATCTGCACAAGTGTGCGCTGACCACAGGCCCGTCGTCTTTGTCGGGTTAATTTGCATACCACTCCTGATTGGCTGTGGGCATTGTGGAGGGACAGTCAATTTACACATATTTGTCTATTATTAGTATAGATTTTGGAACATAAAAATTAAACTGTATATAATTGCTTTTAAAAATAGAACAAGTATAAGTTGAACTGATCATAATATAAGTCAAAGTTTGTTTTGAACAGTGGTATGCTTGCATCAATATTTATTATATATTCAATAATGTTAATTATTGAACATATCAAATTTTCTCTCAAAATTAAGAATTTGTATACATTCATTAGCTTTTTTATTAAGTGACATTTTTTTCTATTTTATGCTAACTATTTTATTACTGCATTCAAATCTTTATACTTTGGAGGAACAGACTTGTAGGAAAAAATAGCTATCAAATATTCATAATCCACTGTTTTCTGGGGAAAGTAAGAATAAGCTCTAACTAAAGTGCTATATTCCATTTGTCACAAGTTATTTAAAAACTAGGAAAGGGAATTAACTTGAGAATGTCTCAGAAAAAGATGTGTGCACTGTGATTTTCATATTGAGCAATTTGTGCAGTTGGTTAACTTTTAGTAGCAACTACAATGAAGCAGATTAAAAAGATTTAAAATCACTTCTGGTATGTACTTGTTATAACATTATGTAAGTTTAAGGCCCACAATGTGATGATATGATATATGTATATATGGGAAATTATTTCCACAAAACCTAAGGTTAACACGTCCATCATCTCATATCGTTACTATTTGTGTGTGTATATGTGTGTGTGTGTGTGTGTGTGTTCTGAGAATCTTTAAATCTATTCTCAGAAATTTTCAAATATATAATACAGTATTGTTAATTCTCATTACTATGCTATACTTTGCATCCCCAGAAACTAGACGTTTGTACCCTTAGACTACTTTTACTCATTCCCACCTCATAGTCCCAACTCTTGACAACCACCAATCCATTCTTTGCTTCAAGATTCATCCATATTGTTTGTGTATGTATATGTATACATACATACATACGTACGTATATAAATATACTAGAGGCCCAATGCACGAAATTCGTGCAAGGACCTTGGCCCTGGTTCCCGCCTGCCCGCTGCTGTGGCCAGGGGCCTCTGCTGCCTCTGTGTGATCCCTGACCACTGCGGCTTTATCTGGAAGGAAGGATGTCTGGAAGGAAGTCTGGTCTAATTAGCATGTTACACTTTTATTATTATAGATGTAGATATATCACAATTTCTTTATCCACTCATCTATTGATGGACATTTAGGTTATTTCCATATCTTGGCTATTGTGAATAATTTGCATTGAATATGGCCTACAGATATCTCTTTGAGAGAGATTTCATTTTCTTCAGATGTAGGTTACCCCCCCAAATGTATACACACACATTGAATAATTATAAAGGCAGAGTTTATTAAAATACATTTCATTTTCAAAATTGATCTATCAGCTGTTAAAGTGTGTATACATTTTTTTTGGAGATACCCTGTATATACCAACTAGTGGAACTGATGATCCATATGATAGTTCTATTTTTAATAGTTTTAGTAACCACCATGCTGTTTTCTATACTGGTTATACCAATTTATATTTCCTAAAACAGGAAACAGGCTTCCATTTTCTTCACATCGTTTCCAGTACTTGTTATCTCTTGTATTTTTGATAATAGCCATTCTAACAGGTGTGGTGATATTTCTTGTGGCTTTGATTTGTATTTCCCTGATGTTTATTGATGTTAAGCACCTTTCAGTGTATTTGGTGGCCATTTTAAATCTTCTTTGGAGAAATGTCTATTCAGGTTTTATGACCATTTCTTAATCAGATTACTTGTTTTTTGCTAGTGAATTGTATATGAGTTCCTATATTTTGGATATTAACTCCTTATCAAATATATAATTTACACACTTTCTCATATTCTATAGGTAACCTTTTCATTTTGTTGATCAGTTCTTTTGTTGTGTAGAACCTTTTTATTGATGTAGTTCCGCTTGTTTATTTTTGCTTTTGTTTGTGGTTTTGGTATCATATCCATAAAATAATTGGCAAGACCAATGTCAAGGAGATTTTTTACTACCATTTCTTTTTAAAGTTTTATGATTTTACTTCTTATATGTATATTTAATGTATAATTTTTATTGTTGATAGTATTACAGATGTCTCACATTTACCCCTCTTTACCCTAATCTTCCCAGCCCCTACCTCCCCCCCAAGGTCTTTGTGTACAAGTATATAAGTTTTTTTGGTTTAACTCTTCTCATTCCCCAGTGGTCGGCAAACTGCGGCTTGCGAGCCACATGTGGCTCTTCGGCCCCTTGAGTGTGGCTCTTCCACAAAATACCACGTGAGGGCGCGCATATACAGTGCGATTGAAACTTCGTGGCACATGCGCAGAAGTTGGTATTTTGTGGAAGAGCCACACTCAAGGGGCCAAAGAGCCGCATGTGGCTCGGGAGATGCAGTTTGCCGACCACTGCCCTAACCCCACATCAAGAGAGAGGAAGGGATAGGAATAGAGAGATAGAAACATCAATGGGAGGGAAACATCATTGATTGGCTGCATCCTGCATGCCCCCTAGTGGGGATTGAACCTGCAATCTGGGCATGTGCTCTGACCAGAAATTGAACTGGTGACCCCTTGGTTTCTGGGTCAATGCTCAACCACTGAACTACATTGGCTGGGGTCACTTCTTACATTTTAATTTTCAATTCATTTGTAAATTTTTGTGAGCAGTCTAAGATAAAGGGTCCTGTTTAATTTTTTGCATGTAAATATTCAGTTTTTTCAGCACCATTTATTGAAGAGGCTATCTTTTTTCAGTTGAGTATTCTTGACTACCTTGTCAAATATTAGTTGATCATATCTTCAGGGGTTTATTTCGGGGCCCTATTCCTTACCTATACCATACTTTAAAAAATGTTTTTGTTGATTTTAGAGAAAGAGGATGGGGAGAGAGAAAAAGAGAGAGACATATGAGAGGGAATCATTGATTGCTTTGCCTCTTGCACCTACCACTTCCAGGGACTGAGCCCGCAACCTAGGCATGTGCCATGACCAGGAATTGATCCAACGACATTTTGGTGCACAGGATGACACTCAACCAACTGAGCCACACCAGCCAGGGCTATACCATACTTTGGGATTACTCTAGCTTTGTAATATAGTTTCAAAACCGGAAGTGTGATGCCTCTAGCTTTGTTCTTTCTCAGGATTGTTTTTGGGGTCTGTTGTAGTTCTATACAAATTTTAGCATTGTTTTTTCAATTTCTATGAAAAATGGCATTGGAATTTTTAGTAGGGATTGCATTGAATCTATACTATAGTTTGGGTATGGACATTTTAACAATATTAATGGGATATCTTTTCAGTTTCTTTCAATATTGTATAGTTTTCAGAGTAGAGATCTTTCACCAGCTTGGTTAAATTTATTCCTAATATTTTCAGTTATCTTACAATTGTAAATGAGCTTGTTTTTTTAAATTACTCTGATAGTTTATTAGTGTACATAAATGCAACAGATTTTTGTGTATTAATTTTGTATCCAGCTACTTTACAGAATTCATTTTTTACTCCTAACATTTTTGTTTGTTTGTTTTATGAGTTTTAGGGTTTTCTATATATAATAGCATGTCATATGCAAATAGTGACATCTTTACTTCTTCTTTACCAATTTGGATGCCTTTCCCCCTTTGCTTAATTGCTCTAATTAGTTCTTCCAATATTATATTGAATAAAAGTGGTGAGAGAGCACATCCTTGTCTTTTTCCTGATCTTAGAAGAAAAACTTTTAGCTTTTCACGTTGAGTATGATTTTAGCTGTAGACTTGTCCCATAGAGCCTTTTTCTTGTTGTGGTACTTTCCCTCTCTACATACTGTGTTGATAATTTTTAATAAATAGATATTGAATTGTTTCTATTCATTGTTCTTGTTCATAGTTGTTGTTTTTTTAAATTTCCCCTCTCTGTTTTTGCCTTCTGTGGTTTTAATTGCCCATTTTATTTAATTAATTTATTTTTATTGTTGAGAATATTATAGATGTCCCCCAATTTGCCCCATTTGTCGCCTTCTACCTGGCTCCTGCTGCAACCCAGGCCTTCATCACATTATTGCCTGTGTCCATGGGCTATGCATACATGTATATAAGTTCTCTGGTTAATCGCTTCCCACTCTCTCTCCCCCAATCCCTCTGATATCTGTCAGTGTTTTCCATGCTTTCATGACTCTGGATCTATTTTTGTTCATCAGTTTATTTTGTTCATTAGATTCCACATATAAGTAAGAACATGTGATATTTGTCTTTCTCTGAGTGGCTTATTTTGTTTAGCACAAAAATCTCCTGGTCTGAAACACTGAACAGACCATCCAATCTCAGAGAGAAAGCAAGGAAAGGGGGGTAAGAGATCAACCAAAGGACTTGTATGCATGCATATTAGCATAACCGATGGACACAGATACTGGGGTGGTGGGGGCTTGTCCTGGGGGGAAGGTGGGGCAGGGGAGGTCAGTCTGGGAAAAGGGAGATATATCTAATACTTTAAACAATAGAAACCTGGGGGGAGGGTGGGGCAGGGGAGGTCAGTCTGGGAAAAGGGAGATATATCTAATACTTTAAACAATAGAAAAATAAAAAAAGAAAGAAAACATTAAAAAAAATCTCCAGGTCCATCCATGCTGTCAAAAAGGTTAAGAGATCCTTCCTTTTTACAGGTGCATAGTATTCCATTGTGTAAATGTACCACAGATTTTTTTAGTCATTCATCTACTTATGGGCATTTGGGTTGTTTCCCTTCTTACTACTGTAAATAATGCTGCTGTGAGCATAAGGGTGCATATATTCTTTCTGATTAGTGTTTTGGGATTCTTAGGATATAGTCTAAAAGTGGGATCACTGGGTCAAATGGCAGTTCCATTTTTAATTTTTTGAGGAAACTCCATACAGTTTTCCACCATGACTGTACCAGTCTGTATTCCCACCAGCAGTGCACGAGGGTTCCTTTTTTCCCACATCCTCACCAGTACATGTTATTTGTTTGTTATTTGTTTATTTATTGATGGTAGCCATTCTGGCAGGTGTGAGGTGATACTCAATGTAGTTTTAATTTGCATCTCTCTGATGATTAGTGACTTGTAGCATTTTTTCACATGTCTGTATGTCCTCTTTAGAGAAGTATCCAATCAGGTCCATTTTTTTAAATTGGGTTGTTTGTCTTGCTTTTGTTGAGTTAAATGAGTTCTTTATATATTTTGAAAATTAACTCCTTATCAGATGTATCACTGGCAAATGTTTCATATTCAGTGCGTTCCCTTTTCATTTTGAAGATGGTTTCTTTTGCTGTGCGGAAGCTTTTAATTTTGACGTAGTCCCATTTGTTTATTTTCTCCTTTGTTTCTTTTACTCTATGAGATGTATTGGTAAACATATTGCTATGAGAGATGTCTGAGATTTTGCTACCTGTGGTTTCTTCTAGGATTTTTATGGTTTCACAACTTATATTTTAGTCTCTTATCCATTTTGAGCTTATTCTTGTCTATGGTATAAGTTGGTCTAGTTTCATTTTTTTGCATGTACCTGTCCAATTTACCCAGCACCATTTATTGAAGAGACTTTCTTTACTCTATTGCATGCACTTGCCTTCTTTGTCAAATATTAATTGACCATAAAGGTGTGGGTTGATTTCTGGGGTATCTGTTCTGTTCCATTGGTCTGCATGCCTGCATTGGTATTTTAATAGGGTTTGCATTGAATCTATAGATTGTTTTGGTTAGTATGAACATGTTAATGATGTTAATTCTTCCTGTCTATGAACACATTATATGCTTGCTCTTGTTTGTATCTTCCTCTATTTCTTTTTTCAATGACCCATAGTTTGCTGAGTCAGGTCTTTAACCCACTTGGTTAATTCCCAGGTTATTTATTTATTTATTTTTGTCGCAATGGTACATGTTTTCTTTTATTTCTCTTGCTGAGAGCTCATTCTTAGTGTACAAAAATGCCATTGATTTCTGGATG
This sequence comes from Myotis brandtii, assembly GCF_000412655.1. Classification (NCBI taxonomy): domain Eukaryota; kingdom Metazoa; phylum Chordata; class Mammalia; order Chiroptera; family Vespertilionidae; genus Myotis; species Myotis brandtii. The sequence continues at coordinate 2,579,848 of NW_005353460.1, forward strand.
TTAATTTTCTATGCTGCTACTTTGTCAAATTTATTTATTAAATCTAGTAGTTTTTGGTGAGGTCTTTAGGGTTTTCTCTGCACAATATCATTTCTAGCAGTTAGATCCTGAGCCAAGGTAATGTTGTTTGAGATGTGGATACCCTCAAGGTGATACCCTCTTGTGTTAATATAGGTCTTATTTTTGTGGCTCTGTGGTATTATAATGATGCTGAAGCCCTGTTGTGTTATAGGAATTACTGGGCCTGGAACTTGGGACCCCAACTTATAAATATTATTTAAATCAAGGGGCTTGTAGGTGCACAGATAGCAAAAGGGACATTGGTATCTGTGCCAGAGCTTGACTAGCACAAGCAACCACAAATTTTGTCATTGTCTCCATAATTTTGTTTTTCTCAGAATGACATATAGTTGGAGTTATACAGTATGTAGCCTTTTCAGATTGGGTTCTTTCACTTAGTAATATGCATTTGAGGTTCCTCCATTTCTTTTCATTACTTGATAACTCATTTCTTTTTAGTGCTGAATAATATTCCATTGTTTGAAATGTGCCATAGCTTATGTATCTGTTTACCTACTCAAGGATACCATGGTTGCTTGCAAGTTTTGGCAATTATGAATAAAGCTGCTATGAACATCTGTCTGCAGAAACTGGAAATAATACAAAGGAGAGCAACAATACCTACCTATTGATTGCTATATAACTGATTATACCAAAACTTAGCAGATAAAATGTAGTTCCGTGGGGTAGGATTTTGGGAACAGCTTAGTGAGCAAAATCAAGGTGTCAGTTAGACCTGTGGTAATCTCAGGCTTCAGCACAGAGAGAATTTGTTTCCAAGCTCAGTCACGTGGCTATTGGAAGACCCCAGAAAATCTTCTCCAAGTTAACTTATGTGGACCTCTTATTAGGCTGACTTCTTCGCAGAATAGCTGGCTGGTTTTCCCCCAAGTGAGGAAAATGAAACAGAATCCAAGAAGTCAGTCTTTTTCTAACCTATCTTGGAAATGATGACCCATCACTTCTGCTATATTCAGTTAACTAGAAGTATGTCAATAAGTCCAGCTTACATTCAAGGACATGAATAGCAGAAGGCAGAAATCATTGAGACCTATTTCAGAGGTTGCTTTCTACAGAGAAAAATGTAGAATTGATTATTAAAATATTAGAGGAATTTAAAAAAAATAATTCAAAGATGAAATATACAATGTGGTGTTTAAGACTCCAAGATAGCTGCTCTTGTCCTTAAGTAATAGTATTTTGAAATTAAACTTTTGTGCTTATTTATCCATGTTTAACAAATTTATCATCCAAATGCTTATATAACTAATTTCATCTACATAGGTATCTTGGATGCATTGATACCTTTAAAAAAATGAATTTCATTTACTAATTTTTTATTATAGTAAGTATTGTGTGTTTTTTTAAATAACAATAGGGTTCTTGGCTGAATCATTTTCTTTTCCTTAAATTTAGCAAGTAGAGGGTTCGTCTTTGGAGTCATATGCTGTCAGTATCGTGCAGTTGCTTAGCCTTCATATGGGATTGAGTTTTGACAATACTGATACCTGCTATTGTTCAGGAGATGTTTGCACAATGTCACCAGAAGCAACGTAAGATAATTTTCTTTATTAAATACACATATTCCTGTAAAGAAATTATTTGGTTAGGAGCTTTTACATTTCCATTAGCCAAACTAAAGTAATTGACAATTACAGAACACTGTATCCAACAACTACATACATATTCTTTTTAAGTACCGTTAGAAACACACCAAAATGGTTCAACACTTCCCAAGCCCTCCATACCTGGGTAAACTCTCTTCTTCCTACCTTCCAGAGTCTGATTTGTATATATATATACTGAGTGGCCAGATTATTATGGCCACCCTATCAGTACAATGAAGTGAATTAGTTATGCAAATAATAATAATAATAAAACCTTGAGAGTATTTGCTTAGGAAGTTTTCAATAGTCAGTATTTTTGGAAGTGTCAATGAAGTACTGATGGGGTGGTGGTCATAACCTGGCCACTCAGTGTATATTGAAGAGCAGTTAGCCGACCTTTTAGATGTGGGACGTTAGGGAATAATTTTGGAAATCTCCAAGTGACCTCTGTTGGTTATTGTTTTAATTTTACCTGAGCGTGCTCTTCTATTTTTATAGCCAGATGAATTGTGTGATCTCAGTGATTCTGCATAAAGTTAAATGCTTTGATATTTGCATTTAAACTGGCATTGTACAATATGAAGATGTACAATTCATGTTAATTACATTTTATTTATCTTGAAAGACATTAAATTGTAAATAAATAACACCATGACCCATTGAGAAAGAGAGACTTTGAAGCAAGGAGAAAAAGGTTTTAATTTTAATATTACTAATAATACTTTTCTCTTGCTTTATAAACAAGGGGGGCTGCATTTCCATTTTGCATTGGTTTCCACAAATTGTGTAGCCAGTTCTGATTGTTTTACATTATCACCAAGACTTGATATGATCAGTATGTTTAATTTGAATCATTTAAGTAGGTAGGTAATATTATCTCATATGGGTTTTAATCTGCTTTTTCCAAGGAGCTAATAATGTGAACATATTTTCATGTTTAATAGTGTTGTATATCTTCTTTGATAAAGAGTTTATTCAAATATTTTTTTTTCAATCTTTAAAAACAAAATATATTTTTGTGCTTTTATTGAGTTGTAAGAATTGTTCATATATTTTGGGTATCAGATACATAATTTCCTCTTTATAATGCATTTTTTTAAGAACATGTTTTTAATTTTGATGTAGTACACTTTATCAGTTTTATGATACATTTTTAGTTAAATTACTGTATATGTGTTTTAGTTGATTTTTATTTTTTCCATATGGATTTTCAATTATTCCAAGACCATTTGTTTTCCTCACTTAATTGCCTTGGCCACTTTTTCAAAAATCAAGTGGCCATATATGTGTGGATTTTTAATAGGAATCTCTATTTTATATCACTAATCTGTATGTCTACACTTATGCAGAAGCATATTACCTTTATTGCTGTACCTTTATATTGAATTTTGAAATCAGGTAGTGCAAATATCCAAGTTTTTTCATCTTCTCTAAAGTTCTTTTTTGGCTAATCTAGGCCCTTTGCATTTTAATATATATTTTATCAGCTTTTAAATTTTTACAAAATATCCTGTTGAGCTTTTAAAAAGTATTGCATTATTTAATTGCATAGTTCAATTTTGGGAGAATTGCCATCTTAATAATATGGAGTTTTTTGATATTTGAATATGGTATATGCCTTTATTTATGTAGGTCTTTAATTTTTTCCAGCAATGGAATTGTATTTCATAATTTAAATTTATCATTAAGCATTTATCTTTAAGTATTCTTTTTTGTTATCATGAATGAAATTGTGTACTTATCATCTTCAAAGTGCTCTTTTCTAGTACATAGAAATATAATTGATTTTAGTACATTGACTTTGGGTGCTGCAAAATTGTTAAATACTTCAGAAGTTTCAGGAGATTTTATTTGTTGATTCTGTAATATTTTCTCTAAGCAAGATCTTGTCATTCATCAATAAGAACAGTTAATTTTTTTCTTTCCATCTTTTTGTGTGTAATTCTTTTTTCCTTCCTTAATTACACTTGAATTAACTTCAGCCCAATGTGAATTGATATGGTGAGAGTGGATATCCTTGCCTTGTTTCCAATCTTAAGGGAAAAGCATAAATATATTCTTTAAATATATTTTTACTTATTTTGTTTCTTTTTTTAAATTTATTTTTATTGATTTTAGAGAGGAAGGGAGAGGGAGAGAGATAGAAACATCAATGATGAGAGAGAATCATTGATTGGCTGCCTCCTGCACACCCACTACTGGAGATCAAGCCTGCAACCCAGGCGTGTGCCCTTGACTGGAATCAAACCTGGGACCCTTCAGTCCACAGGCCAATGCCCTATCCATTGAGGAAAACCAACTAGAGTGCCATAGTTCTTTTTTAAATTAAATGTCCTCTCTTCTAAAATAGTGTCTTTTATACCCTTGTATAATATGTTTTTTTTTATTTTTGTTCTTCATCATTTTAATAACTATCTGACTTATTTCACATGTGTGTTTCCTGATATTCATTTTTTGCTCCTAGTAAGCACTTGTTCTACTTTTTACTGAATAACAGTTGCCTATAAAAATGCTCAGTAAATGATGCAAATACTGACCTAATTAGCTAAGGATACTTGCTTATTATTTAACTCAGGGGTCCTCAAACTACGGCCCGCGGGCCACATGCAAATACAAATATTGTATTTGTTCCCGTTTTGTTTTTTTACTTCAAAATAAGATATGTGCAGTGTGCATAGGAATTTGTTCATAGTTTTTTTTTAAAACTATAGTCCGGCCCTCCAATGGTCTGAGGGACAGTGAACTGGCCCCCTGTTTAAAAAGTTTGAGGACCCCTGATTTAACTAGAGGCCCGGTGCACGAAATTCATGCATGGGGGAATGTCCCTCAGCCCAGCCTGCACCTTCTCACAATCCGGGACCACTGGCTCCAAACCGCTTGCCTGCCTGCCTGCCCTATCACCCCTAACCACCTCTGTCTGCCTGCCTGATCACCCCTAACCACTCGCCTGCCTGCCTGATCACCTCTAACTGCTCGCCTGCCTGCCTGATTGCCCCTAACAGCCTCTGCCTTGGCCCCTGCCACCGCCTTCGCCCCCGCCACTGTAGCTTCGTCTGGAAGGACGTCTAGAAGATCTTTCAGCTGTCTGGTCTAATTAGCATATTGCACTTTTATTATTATAGATTTCATCCTTTGATATAGATGATATCCTAAGTTTTTATAAAAACAAAAAGTAGATAAATTTATTTTGTCTTCCTTGTGATAATTTCTCAGAAGAATAGTTTCACCATATTTTTGAGTGTTTTATTTATGTACTTCATAAGCAATCAACTTTATTGATGTATGATTTGTTTATAATAAAATTGACATGCTTTGACTGTACAAGTTTATGATTTTTGAGAAATATATATAAACTAGAGGCCCAGTGCACAGATTTATGTACCATAGGGTCCCTCAGCCTGGCCTGTGGGATCGGGCCAAAACCGGCTCTCTGACATCCCCTGAGGGGTCCCAGATTGCGAGAGGGCACAGGCCAGGCTGAGGGACCCCACTGGTGCATGATTGGGGCTGGGGAGGGACACAGGAGGTTGGCCAGGGCCCTGTGGGGCTCCAGGGTGTGTCTAGCCCATCTCGCTCAGTCCCAATTGGCCAGACCCCAGCAGCAAGCTAACCTACTGGTTGGAGTGTTTGCCCCCTGAAGGTCAGTGCACATCATAGCTACTCGTCGATTGGTCAACTGTTTGCCCCCTAGTGGTCATTGCATGTCATAGCAAGTGGTTGAGTGTCCTTAGCATATCATTAGCATATTACGCTTTGATTGGTTGAATGGCTGACTGGTCGACCAGACACTTAGCATATTAGGCTTTTATTTTTTTGAACCACAGTGTTAGTCAGGCTATGCATCCTTTCTCCCTCTATAGGAAGTTCTTTTGTGACCTTCAGCAGTCCTTCTACCTTCCACACTGGCCCCAGGCAACAGCTAATCTGATTTCTACCACTATAGTTAGTTTACCTTGCTCTATAATTTAATGTAAATTGAATTTGTACTATTCCTTGCATGTTCACTGTATAAGACTGTAATCTCACTGAATTAGCTAAACATTTTTTGTTAAAATTTTAAAATATATAATATCAGTTCCTTTTAAGTATTTGTATGCCAACTTTAACACTAGGGCAATCTCAGTGTTGATTTCTATTGATTGCATTTTTTATTGGGTATGGATCACATTTCCTTATTTATTTGATGTCTATTATTAATTAATTATTATTAGCATATTAGATATGGTTGTTTTATAATAGAAAGCTTGGCCTCTCCTACCTCCTTCTGAAAAACATTGATTCTTTTTCTACTAGACAATTCAACTATTGGGTAATCATTTTGAACTTTATTTGCTTGCTTTTATGTGTGCACCGGTCCGCTAGTCTATATATATAAAAGCCTAAGCGACTGTTACGACTGGTCAACCGCTCGACCAGTAGACCAGTCGCTATGATGTGCATTGACCACCAGGGGGCAGACATCAATGCAGGAGCTGCCCCCTGGTGGTCAGTGCGCTCCCACAGCAGGAGCGCTGCTCAGCCAGAAGCTGGGCTCATGGCTGGCGAGCACATCTGCTGTGGCAGGAGCCTCTCCTGCCTCCGTGGCAGCACTACCAAGTGGTGGCAGCAGGCACTGCGGGGCTGGGATGAGCGGGAGCGGCATGGCACCTGGCCCCAGCTTGGGCTCCTCTCCGGCTGCCTGCCTCTTCTCACACTGCTACATCCCTTGGGGCTGTAGCTTGGGGATCGCGCTGAAACCAGCAGTCTGACATCCCCCAATGGGTCCCAGATTGCAAGAGGGCACAGGCCAGGCTGAGGGACCCCACTAGTGCACTGTGCACTGGGCTTCTTGTATGGATATATGGAAGCTCAAGGTATTTCCAACTTGGTCTCCTCTGGAGATCCTGTCGGAGCTTGAATTAGGCTTGTTAGAACTGATACTGAGTAGATTTTAGTATAGGGCAGAGATCAGCCAACAATAATTCATGGGCCAAATTTGGCGGGCTACCTGATTTGTAAATAAAACTGAAACACAGGAATTAAACTGGAATGTGTTGTTTTCCTCTGGGCAGTATGCAAAGATGATATTCCAGGTTATTGTCCAGGTAGATTCGAAGAATGAAGCCACGGAAAAAGGTGGAAATTTATTGAGAAACAAGCACAGAGGGGGAGAGAGATCCACCAAGTCCCTCTTTCTTAAGGCTTATAAAGGCTGCAGTTCTTTGTTTCCTGATATCCCCTCTGATTGGTCACTATAGCGGCTTCAGAGCTCAAACCCCAAGTGGTGTTCTCTCTTTTTCTCCCTTTTATTTTTCTATTTTCTAATACCGTCTTCTTTATTCTGTGAATGGGTGGATTCCTCTCCTTTATTCTGTAAATGTGTGTCTTCCTCTCCCTTTATTCTGTAAATGTATACCTTTTGGCAGCTCCCAGCCCCCTTATTCTGTAAATTTATGCCTTCTGGCAGCTCCCAGCTTTGCAGCCCCATGGGTCTCCTTCATCGGCCCCCTAATTCCTAAATCGTCCTAAACCTGCCTATTTTACCCCTAAAAACTCCTTTCAAAATCTTATTACATCCAGGCTTATTGGTTTGCATATTATGTATGACTTCTTTCGGACTATAGTGGAAAATTTCTTAGTTCCAAGAGAGTATACAGCATATAAGCTGATACTATTTACTATCGGCTCCTTACAGAAAAAGTTTCTGCACCACGGGTCTCCTTCATCGGCCCCCTAATTCCTAAATCGTCCTAAACCTGCCTATTTTACCCCTAAAAACTCCTTTCAAAATCTTATTACATCCAGGCTTATTGGTTTGCATATTATGTATGACTTCTTTCGGACTATAGTGGAAAATTTCTTAGTTCCAAGAGAGTATACAGCATATAAGCTGATACTATTTACTATCGGCTCCTTACAGAAAAAGTTTCTCAATCCCTGGTTTAGGGCACAGTCTTTAGTCTCTTAAATCATATTCTTTCAAATGTTTTGGAAGGGAGAGAGGAAGGGGAGAGAAAGAGAGAAACACATTGCTTGTGCTAACAGCTTTTATTCTGTCAGGACAGGTACTCCTACTGCTCCTCCCATAATAGCTCAAACAACTAATTTTTATTTGAAAATGAAGTATGGTACCTATTTGCTTTGTTTAACAATGGACAGGTTATTTTGATTTTCTGAATTGTATAAATCATCCCATTTGATTGAATGCCTTATTGATTGAATGACTATCCCATTGATTGTGATCTTACTGGTTATCGAAGCACATTCTTCTGTACCTGGGAAACAGGACAGCACAATTACCCTAAATTGTTTTAGTGGCCACAGGTGGTGCGTTCCCTGTCAACTCAGTGGTCCCAAGACCTGAGGGTTCCAGATAATGTTTCTCTGTCAACTCAGTGGACCCAAGACCCGAGGGCTCTAAATAATGTTTCTGTCAACTCAGAGGTCCAAAGACCCAAAACTATAAACAATCTTTGTAGATAACTAATCAGCTCAATCTCGCTTCTGTAACTGCTTTGTGCAAACCAGGGTCCTCATTCCAAACCCTGGGATGTAATCAATACCTTTGTGAGTTTTGCCTATAAGTCTGGTTTTGCCACCATCTTATTACTATGAGATTTGGGAATGACCCCTCATAGTCCCGGATTGCAATAAATGTGACTCTTTAATTCGACTTCTTGAGGCGTCCTTCTGTGATTCGCGGGGTACATTACAACAAAAAGTGTTCACTTATGGAGAGAAAAAAAGCTCTAAAATATACTATTAAAGTTAATATTAATAAAGAGTAGTAAATACTATTAATAAATATACTATGAAGTGATTCATATTGGCATTTATAGGAAAAAGTATAAAAATAATATTAAATAGATTAAAGTATATTAAATACTGAAGTCAAAAATTTTAAATTCAGTTGTTTGGCACTGGGAAAGTAAGTAAATATAAAACAGTTCCTGTTTTTACATTACAATAATTTTCTTGGTGACATTGAAAAAGTGTGTTAAACATATTAGCAATGCAATTAATATTTTTGAAAATGTGCGTTTTGTTTTCTATGAAAAATAATGCTCTTTAAATCTCTCTTAAATTGCCTTACATTAGGAGAACTGTAGAAATATGTAGCAATATTTTTTATCATACCCATGTTTTTTTTAATATTTTAGGCACTCTCGGGGTGTAAAGGATTTTAGTACCTGTAGCTTGGATGAGTTTAAATATTTTGCTTCAAATTCTAGTCTTGACTGTCTTCGTAACAGCCTTCCTATTAAGCCAGTTTACAAAAAAAAAGAGTATATTTGTGGCAATGGAATATTGGAAAAAGGTGAACAATGTGATTGTGGCCTTGCAAAGGTGAGTAGAAAAATTTTCAAAAACTTTTTATTTTTTATATATGTATATAATAGGTATAAAAGAAGACAAACACCTTATTGTTTAGAAAAATAAATTTAAAGAAGACTTTTTTGAAAAGAAGATGGCAGCCTTTAAGTTTCCTAATTTTTATTATTTTTGAAAATGGAGAGCAAATGTTCTTAAGGTAATGTTTATCTTCAAATACTGTCTTTTGACATTCTTTAGTGTATGAATCAGCCACACACTTAGAATTAGTGACCACAAGAGTATTGAGAGTTAAAGAAATATATTTAACAGCAAGCAGTAACAAAAGCAGACAAGAACATCTGAAGAGTATAGACTATTATCAGCGGGATAACAAAATAATATTGTGAGAAAAAGATTTGTATTGACAGGTTATGCCAACTAAAAATATTTTAAAATTAAGTCTATTACATGTAGAAAATATAAAAATACACAACAAAGATTAAACTATAAGATGAAAGATGATAGAGGAGGTATTGGCAACAAAGTGAAGTAGACATGAAAATTCTCGGAGATAGAAATTGTAAAATACAGACTATATTATATTTAAATATAATATGTTAAAAGTATACTTCTGTATTAAAATATGCACTGGGGGTGGGAGGGTCCCTCAGCCTGGCCTGTGCCCTCTGGCAGTTCGGGACTCCTTGCTCCTTACTGCCTGCCTGCTTGCTGCTCCCTACCACTCAGCTCGCTGCTCCTTAGTGCTCCCACAGAGGCTCCTGCCACTGCCGCTGCACTCATCAGCTGTGAGCCTGGCTTCTGGCTGAGCGGCGCTCCCCCTGTGGGAGCGCACTGACCACCAGGGGGCAGCTCCTGCATTGAGCGTCTGCCCCCTGGTGGTCAGTTCATAGTGACCAGTCATTCCACTGTTTGGTCGATTTGTATATTAGGGTTTTATTATATAGGACAGGATATTGAATGAGAACTGTAAATGAAAAATAAAATTTAAAAAAGAACCAAATAAAATTTTAGATCTGAAAAATTTTTAATATATTTATTTTTAATTCTCACCTGAGGAAGTTTTTAAAATTGATTTTTAGAGAGAGAAACATCCATGTGACAGAGAAATACCGGTAGTCTGCCTCTGCACCTGCTGACCCACCGGGATCTAACCTAAACCTAAGTATGTGCCCTAACCTAGAATTCAACAGGAAATCCTTTGGTGTACAGATTGAGACTCCAACAAATTGAGCAACCTGGCTAGGGCAGATCTGAAAAAATTTTTTTAAGTGTACCTCCAGGCCCTGGTCGGTATGGATCAGTAGTTAGAGTGTCCTCCCACACACCAAAGGGTCATGGGTTTGATTCCAGGTGAGGGAACATACACAGGTTGTGGGTTCCATCCCTGTCAGATTGCTTAGGCAACTGATCAATGTTTCTCTTTCTCTTTCCTTCTCCCTTCCTCTCTCTCTAGAATCAATGAAAAAAA